>NC_085841.1:65260461-65568239 GCF_035594765.1 Anolis carolinensis
CATAATACAATCAAACAATACAATAGATAAAAATGTGCAGTACAACACAAAGTCAAGAAAGCAATATAACAAGGGGGGGGGCGCATGAACACTAAGTTAAAACTCGGGGTGAGAAAGCACCCCCGACAGATGGCCATCCAGCCTCTGCTTTAAAGCCTCCAAAGAAGGAGCCTCCATCACACTCTGGGGCAGAGAGTTCCACTGCTGTACAGCTCTCACAGTGAGGAAGTTCTTCCTGATGTTCAGGTGGAATCTCCTTTCCTGTAGTTTGAAGCCATTGTCTACGTCCTAGTCTGCAGGGCAGCAGAAAACAAGCTTGCTCCCTCCTCCCTATGACTTCCCCTCACATATTTGTATATGGCCGTCATGTCTCCTCTTAGCCTTCTCTTCTGCAGGCTAAACATGCCCAGTTGTTTAAGCCTCTCCTCATAGGGCTTGTTCTCCAGACCTTTGATCATTTTAGTTGCCCTCCTCTGGACACATTCCAGCTTGTCAATATCTCCCTTCAACTGCGGTGCCCAGAATTGGATGCAATATTCCAGGTGTGGTCTGACCAAGGCAGAATAGAAGGGGAGCATGATTTCCTGGATCTAGATGCTATACCCCTATTGATGCAGGCCAGAATCCCACTGGCTTTCTTAGCAGCCGCATCACATTGCTGGCTCATGTTTAACTTGTTGTCCACAAGGACTCCAAGATCTTTTTCACATGTACTGCTGTCTAGCCAGGCGTCCCCCATGTATCTTTGCATTCCATTTTTTCTGCCGAAATTAAGTATCTTGCATTTATCCCTGTTGAACTTCATTTTGTTAGTTTCGGCCCATCTCTCTAGTCTGTCAAGATCGTTTTGAATTCTGCTCCTGTCTTCTGGAGTCTTGGCTATCCTTCCCAGTTTGGTGTCATCTGCAAACTTGATGATCGTGCCTTCTAGCCCTTCGTCTAAGTCGTTAATAAAGATGTTAAAGAGAACCGAGCCCAGGACAGAACCCTGTGGCACTCCACTTGTGACTTCTTTCCAAGATGAAGACGATGTATTGGTGAGCACCCTTTGGGTTCGTTTGCTTAGCCAATTACAGATCCACCTAACCGTAGTTTTGTCTAGCTCACATTTTACTAGTTTGTTTGCCAGAAGGTCATGAGGGACTTTGTCGAAGGGACAGATGGGACTTTGTCCATCTGTTCTCCTTAAATGAACTGGTATAGTCTTCAGCAGGTTTTCTTTTCTGTCAAAATCAATCGTATCTCTGGTATCCTATGTCACTTACTTAGTTATAAATGTGTAATATCTCCTGGCCTCCTGCCCCCAATTCCCAGTCCATCTTAACAGCTAGCAGACAGTGGAAGAAGGAGGTCTGATCAGTTGGTGCTTGGGATGCAGGAAGATGACAATCCCAGCATCTCTCAAAAACTGAGATAGTGAAAGGAGTTGTGATGGGGATTGTGCTTCTGCAACTTCACTCATTTGCAGGGGCAGTTCACCCGCCAGGCCAACTAGGCATTTGCCTGTGGCGCCATCTTGTTGGGAGCACCGTTCAGGCAAATCCTGGCTCCGGAAGGAAGGCCTTGCCAGGAAGGTGTTCCGCGCTTCTCTCCTCAGCAAAGCGCCCAGGAACATCTTCCTGGCGAGAAGGAAAACGTTCCTGGGCGCTTTGATGAGGAGAGAAGTGGGTGCGGCTTTTCTCCTCAGCAAAGTGCCCAGGAATGTCTTCCTTCCTGCCCCACATGGTCCTGCCCCCCTAGGGGGGGGGCGCCAAAATTCCATTTGCCTACTCCAGAAAATTACCTAAGGACGGCTCTGCTCATTTGCGGGAGAAGGCTGTAAACATTATCTTTCTGTGCCATGAACTCCAACTTCGTTCAATAGATGTAACTCCTGACAAGTCAATTGAATGGAATTTATAATCATGGCAAGGGTGTCATGTTTGTGACTAACTTTACTATGGAAAATCAGCAGAGTCTAAGCTGATAGCAATTGGTTCAAGAAGTGATCTCTGAAATGTGGGGAATATTGTAGTTCAAGAAAACCATAGTATTTGGGTCACTGCATCACAAAGGAGCATCACAAGGGAACCCCGGTGGTGAAGTGTGTTAAAGCACTGAGCTGCTGAACTTCCAGACTGAAAGGACCCAGGTTCAAACCCCAGGAGCGGCGTAAGCGGCTGCCAACCTAGCAGTTCAAAAACATGCCAATGTGAGTAAATCAATAGGTAGGAAGGTAACAGCGCTCCATGCAGTCATGCCAGCCACATGACCTTGGAGGTGTCTACAGACAATGCCGGCTCTTCGGCTTAGAAATGGAGATGAGCACCAACCCCCAGAGTCAGACATGACGGGACTTAACATCAGGGGAAACCTTTACCTTTACCTAACACATATTTATATGAGGCGGGACGGAGAGCAGGGCCTCCCCAGCAGATCTTAGGGCCCTTCCACACAGCTATATATCCCAGAATATCAAGGCAGAAAATTCCACATTATCTGAATGTGGACTCAGATAACCCAGTTCAAAGCAGATATTGTGGGATTTTCTGCCTGTTGTAAACATAGGGAATGAGGCAGATGACTAAAGTGCTATAATCAATGAGAGACTTGAAATGGGGTGGACACTGGAGCTGTTTCTAACTGATGGAATAAAGTAAAGTGCAACAGATAAAATAATGGTCACTGGTACATGATCTATCCTGAAGATGAATATTCACTCTCCAAAAGCATGCCGGAAAAGCCAGGTTTTTAAACTTTTCCTAAAAGCTAGCAGGGAGGGGACTTGCCTAGTCTCCCTGAGGAGCGAGTTCCAGAGCCGGGGGACCACTGTGGAGAAGGCCTTCTCCCTCATCCCCACCAGCCATACTTGTGACTGAGGTGGAAGTGAGAAGGAGGGCCTCCCCCGACTAATGAAGAGATTGCACAGGTTCATAGGGGGAAATGCGCTCACTAAGGTAGGCGGGGCCTGAACCATTCAGGGCTTTGTAGGTGATAACGTGCACCTTGAATTGAGCCTGGAAGATGAACGGCAGCCAATAGAGCTCCTTAAACAGAGGGGGTTGACCGCTCCCTGTAATTTGCTCCGGTTAGTAGCCTGGTTGCTGAAAGTTGGACCAGTTGGAGTTTCTGGCCCTCTTCAAGGGCAGCCTCCCGATCCACCATTTTGCTTGAATTCTTCTATTTCTTAGTTGGTCCCTGTGAAGAGAATCACCCCTTTGTGTTCTACTCTCTCCCACCACCCTCCAAATCCCCTCCCTTCCCTCCTATGTTACATTTTCCCTCCCAGCTCTCCATAGTTCCCCTCCCCCACTGAGCCCCGTGCCAAAATGCCAAGGCTCTTACCCTTAGCCTCTCGGTGGGGCGGTGGAGATGGAGCCATCATTCTCCCAGTCAGCTGCATGACTGTACCCTCCCGAGGTTCTTATATTTATTTTTGTTTATTTATTATTTTTATTAATTTTGTAGAGTTATAAAATTTATGAATATATATGTATAGTGATTTGTTTATGTATTACTATATAATAATAATAATAATAATAATAATAATAATAATAATAATAATAATAATAATAACTTTATTTTTATACCCAAAGGGGACTCAGGGCGGCTTACATGGGGCCAAGCCCGAATAAAAACAATAGCAATATAAAACACAACAATAGACAAAAACATGCACAATTATAAAAATTTAAACATATATATATTCTCAATAATTAACTCTACATTATTATTTTTTGTTATTGTTTCTTTGATTTTGTTTTAGCTGGGATCACAAAAGTTATACTTCATGTTTTCATTCCGTTGCTGTGTCTTTCTTCTCCATTGCTCTAGTTTTTTCACTCTTGTCAGATGTTGCATCATCTTCCCTCTCTATTGTCCATGGTTAAATGTAATTCTTCCAATAATTTCATTCCTTGGTCTAATGATGTTATGCTGTCATTCTATCCAGGTTCATTGCATCTCTAAAGGAACATTACAGCGATTTGGAGAAAGTGCAGAAAGAGACAATTAAAACAATCTAAGGGCTGGGACAATTCTTCCATGAGGCCTGTGTTGTATCAAATTATGCGTGGTGATATAAATATGGCAAGAAACAAGTTTTCAATCCCATTCTTATAATCCCAGAACTTCTAATGAAGGTGAATGATGCAAGATCCAGAAGTTAATCTCTGGTATTCACTTCCACAGAAAGTAGTGGGGCCCACATAGATGTCTTGGAAAGGAAATTAGGCCAAATAATAGATTAGGGTGAATTCTAGGTTAGGGTGAAGATTCAAAAGCATTTATTTTCTATGAGTTGATGGGGCATGGTTGGGAGCATCCATGCCAGATTTGGGGACCTTCTAGAATATTCTGATTAGGAACAAAATGCAGAATTAGATAGACCTTTGGTCTGATCTGACTGCACTGTTCTTTCATACCCATTTTTGAGGTTTCCTCCAAAAATAGTTACACATAATAAAGCAATATGACAAAATTCCTCTCTAGAAGTCTTCATTTTGGAGTAGATTTTGAAGACTATGATGTAACTTATTTCACAACATTCTTATCTTTGTTCCACAATTTTGTAGTCCCTACTATTGCTATCATTATCTTTTTTTAAATTCATATTATTGAAATTGATACGTATATATGTTTCTCTTCCCCCTCAAATTTTATCATAATTAAATTATTAATTTTGGACAGTGTTAGATAAACATGTACATTATGCTGATCTATTAAAACAGTAATCCTAAACCTATCTTCCAAGATTAAGACCTTCAGAGTTTATTCAGTAAATTTTGTTGTTACTTTCAAATATTGGGACTTTCTATTAATGCAGATTAAGCCAACAGATAAATCTGACATTCTTATGAGGAAAATAATCTATTTCTAGGTGCATCAATGGAGTATTAGATTCAAGTTTCAAAGTACAACTGTAATGGAGATGAAAGGGCAAGAAAAACCAAACTGAGTGACAAAATGGCAGCATTTCCTATACCGTTTATTATGGTCTTGGAGGCCGTGATAGTAATCTTGGAGGTGCCAGTGTGGTATTATACTGTCAGTTGAGATGACAGTTGAGTGTCAAATATATGCCTGGTGGCAGATAAACTGCAATTGTGTCATTCTTGCTCTTCAACAGGTATTGCACCAGGCACAATCCGAGTACCATGCTTGAATGGTGAATGCATACCTGTGAGATGCCCCACCTCACAGATCATTTATTTTTCACAGAAACCTTAATGTTCCAATTTAGCATGAAAATGGAGTTAGGGAATAGAAACTTTTCCAGGCTTTCTCTTATGTTATAATGTTCCACCTTTTCCTAGGTATGAAGCAATGTGAAGATTTTGAAATTCCTCAAATATAGAATAAAACAGAATTACCCTCTATTTGGACTGGCCAGATTTCTAGCATGGAAAAGATGGCATTGCACTCCCTTCAAGATGTTCAGAAACTGAGAAAAGAGGCACCATTCTTAATTCAGTACTAACATGGTTGACAGTCCACAAAGATTCAAACCTAGGATATTAGAGGAAAGATCTCAAACTTCTGCCCTTACATGGATGAACCTGTTAGTTTCATTTTGTCCCATATTCTGTTTTTAAGGCTTTCCATCCTTTGTAGACATTTGCAAATCTGGGGAAAATTCTTATCCAATGTGATCTAAAACAATATTTTCACCTACCTTTATTTGAGTCACCATGATGTAGTGGTTTGACTGGGACTCTAGGAGATAAGTGTTTGAATCCCTGTCCAGCCATAGAAATTAACCTTGAGTATATACGTTATTACACCAGAGCTTTGAAGCAGGCACGGCAGCCCCACATTTCTGCCACCTGCAGAATTCTGGGGAAAGTAATTTCTGAAGATGAGGACCTCTGTAGCTAAAAATACAAAAGGCTCTGCCCTAAACTACATTTCCCAGAATTCTGCTGGCAGCAGAAATGTGGGGCTTTTCACTTTAAAGCTCTGGTGTGATAATGTCGTAAGTAATATTCTCAACTTCAGAAGAAGGCAATGGCAAACCATATCTGAGAAACTGTTGCCAATAAACCTATGATACTATCATTTTAGGATCACCATAAACTGAAAAGAATTTGAAAACACGCAGCATAAAAAACAACAAATAGCTTGCTTAGAATATGTTAAGATGTTGTTAGGATGCAATAGCTGAATACAAAATCAATGGGAAAAGGCACCTCTGTATGTCCAATATCCCTAGAGATCCCACCATCAACATTTTACCCACTATAGGTGCTGTAAGGATGTTATGAGTTAACAGAAATTATTAATATGATTTTTTTACAAACAAATAAAATCATATTAATAATTTCTGTTAACTCATAACATCCTTACATCCTGTGAACTGACCTTAAAATATGGAGGGAAAATATGTCTGGAGGGAGTATATATATCAGGAGGATTTGGAGGATAAGGAAGGATAACAGAACTGAGGAATTTATATGAGTAAATATGGTAATTTATATAAGAAGGTACGGTAACTGCCACCAACGTGAGGTAATGTCTTTTAACGTAAATGATAAATGGTAAATGGTGAATGGTAATGGCTTTCCCCCCAGGCGCAGAGTGAGGCAAGGAGACTGATCTTTATGAACAACAACAAAGTTCAAGTTTATTTGTACATAAGCTTGTGGTTGCAATATATAGACGTTTCAGGATCTTGAATTACAGTGCAGTCTTATTTGTATGAATACTTCTTAAACAACTTCTCTTCAAAGAACAGTGATCTAACTATCACGCCGTGGATTGATTTTCTTTTTTTTTCTTTTTTTTTTTAAACCGACTCCCTCTAGACTAAACTCCCGGTCAGCTTATATCATCAGCCTTTCCCTGAATGACAATAAGCTGCCGTCTGCTTGTGTGAACAAGCCTCAATTTCCCAGCTTTTCTAAGCTGTCAAAGAGCAACCTCTCTTCAGCTGATTCAAACAGCCCCTAACTTCCTCAAAGGTCGAACAGCAACAACCCTTTTTAAAAAAGGGTTTAAGCTTTAACTGCCAACTAAGCCATGCCCCCTTCTCCTCCAAAGAGAGGCTATGTTGCTATGGCAACCTGTTGTATACTGTTTTCAGCTGGCTTCTATGCGAGGCCTGCCTTCGTTAATATATAACTCCTTTTTTTTTTTTTTACAAACAAATACAATCATATTAATAATTTCTGTTAACTCATAACATCCTTACAGGTGCCATTTGACCATTCATGTCCATTCAACATGATAAGACTTCAGTTCCAAGATTCTCACTCAGAGAGATTACTATTACTCATACTGTCTGAAGAGGATGGAAATTGACTCAACATTATCCAGCAATTGAAAATCACTGATGAAACTCATGAAAAGTAGTTGGACTCAAAAAGGAGAAGTAAATTTTTTTGATTGTTCGCTTTCCCATCTGGACTTGCAAGAAGTATTTACAACACAGAATGGGAATGAAAGAAAAGAAAGGGCAGGTTGGGTTGGTTAAGGAGCTGGAACAGAAGCCTGGTTGAAACAGTTGTGTTTGTTTTGAAACAATAATGTCAGCAAGAGGAATGTCAAAGCAATTTTAGTACAAAGAGAAGTGAAAGGATAACATTTGTAGAGGCTAACAATTCCAAAGATCTATCAAAACATTTCTGATCTGTTCATGGGCAGGAACACTAACCACAAATATTATAGAAGCTTCTAAAAGTAAGGGTGGTCTAAACCCCTTGCCCCTTCCCCCACTATCATTGGTTCCAAAGTACAAACAAATGTGTAAAGATTAGAGGTCTGCTCTGACAAAAGATTTGATTTGAACTCTGATTTAGCAATTTGGAAAATGCCCTGATTCAGCTCTGACAAATTCAGATGCCATCAAGTTTGTTTCAGGTACTGAAACTGCACAGAGATTTCAGAAAGCCAAATATTTCTGCCTGTTATGAATTATCCTTGAATTTTTAAAAACTGCTATAACTTCACCCCACATTGTCTCTCAGAATTGGATGGAAATTGGAGGAACAGTTACCTTTTTATAAAGGTTCATGGCTGCCAAATTTTAGACAAATTGGTTCAAGTGGCTTGTGCTATGTTCATTTCAGTGTGATTTTTTTAAATGCCACTGCCAACATTGAACTTTAATTTCATAGCAGAAGATATTAAGTCTGTCAAATTGCAGAGAATCAGGAAACAGGATACTTGTGCAAAAGTAATTGTTCCATTGCAGGTGAATAGCACAAAAGCACATACTTCCTTAGGTTCATTCTGGGACACTACTCACAAAATGTTAGCAAAGATTAACAAATCTCCCAAGCTTCAACATGCTAAGAAAGCTTCAGGTTGGTATCCTGTTAGTGAGTTGTGCAGATATCTACACAACTCACTTTCTGGTTGTTGTAGAGGTCAAAATCCTCTACTTCTCTTACGTGACAATCAAACCTAATTCCAGAGATGGCACTTACCTTTTGTACTGTTTGTAATTACAGCAGTAGTAACAGAGCTCTGGAGAATCCCTGGCTATCTCTGGACAGTGATAGGCAAAGGCACCTGTGTGACTTGGACAAAGGAAAGTATTGCCCTCCAACTTTTCCCTCATCTCTCCAAGTTGCATAAGTGCCTTTGCCAACATCAGTAGAGAGCTTTGTTACTACTGCTGCAGCAACAAAGTGCAAAAGGTAAGGGTGATTGCCTAGCAGAGTCAATGTGGGTTTAGAACAATTGGACAGTCAGGTCTCTGTTCCCACCACTGCCACAGTTCAGGAGCAAAGAGATGAAAACACCTTAGCAGAGTCTGGGACCGGTCCAAAGTAGCAATGCTTTGGGCCAGCCCTGGATTCAGATGACTGTGTAGATCGGGCCTGCACATCCTGCAACCCTCCAGTTGTTTTGGCCTCCAACTCCAAGAATTCCTGACCATTGGACAAGCTGTCTGGGGCTCCTGGGAGTTGGAGGCCAAAACAGATGGAGGGCCACAGTTTGTGCAGACCTGGTGTAGATGGTCCTTATGAAGTGAGTCACTGATGTCCTAAATTGATTTCATTGGTTAATCTTCTTGTATGTTATGGTACCTGAGATCTTCAGAGAGAGGGTAGAATATAAATAAGTATTTAATAAATAAAATAACAGAAAGTATGAGTAAATTCTACCTTAGCTATTGTGATTAACTAATTTTAGTAAATCAAAGTAACTGAGTGTTAGAAGGAGCTTCTAGTCAGTTATTTGGGGATGTGCATGCTTGTTTAAAGTTTATACAGTAAATTAAATTTTAGATGTAACAGCCTAGCTATGAATTTGCCTAGATATTTTTAGGCTCTCCATTTGTGATTCCCCTTGAAACACCTATGGAACTGTTTCAGATAAATATGGACTCTCATAGGATAAATGAATTATTCAGGTTAATTGTTTTAAAAATGCCTTGCTAATGTATTTGTCCAGGTGTTCCTGGTGCCTGTCATTTGCTGGCAGCACTTTGTTTTTTAGCTTAAAATGCTGCTTGCACTAAAACTGGAGAGGGGAACAGAATCCCACTCCGCCTGCAAATGTATGAGACAAGTTAGAAGAATATTTGCTTTATCCACTTGTCAATCTTTTCATTATTTCAAAACTGACTTTTTCTTTTCTTTTTTAAAAAGCAGACTGAGCAATGAATTAGACTTTTTAAAGACAGAGAGAAAGAGAGAGAGAGGCTCGTCGCACCTGCTGAGGGGGCCAGATGGCCACAACAAATTTGTCAACAGAATATCCTGAAGTGCATTCCAAGAGGCATACAGACATGTACCCCCACCTTTTCATATAAAAGGATTTTTCATGCAGTGCTGAGGAGAGACCCAAAGAAGATATTGTAAAGGCATGGGTTTAGTTTTTTCTGGGTGAAGACAAGAATGATACCCTGCAACAAAAAAAGGGGGGGAGGGTTACTACATCCTCCATATTTGTAAGACAATCCCATTGTGATAACTTTATATGCAAAGGTAAAAAATTTCTGGTACGCAGGCAAAATTGTTCAAGATCATTTATTACAAGAATTTTAGAGCCATTTGGAGAAAGGATTCTGTTTAAATATTTGAAAGAATTTATTGATGGTAAGAGATTCTTAATAGTGGAATAGCCTACCTCAGAAGGCAGTAAACCCATCCTGATTATATTAGAGATCCAAATTAAATCAGATTAGAGTTCCTTTAACAGACATCTGAAAAAGTTAGTCCTTGTAGACACTTGATTTTATGATTCTATGATTTTTGCTGCCCCAGAATATAAAGTATAATGAAACCTAATCATCATGACATAATAGTTCTATTCAGATTTATTTTGCACCTGAAGTTCAATGCATACACATAAATCCAGTGTTTTTTCTTCAAATTGGGGACCCTTCCACACAGCACTTTATCTCAGAATATCAACGTAGAAAATCCTACAATATCTGCTTTGAACTGGGTTATCTGAGTCCACACTCAGATAATGTGGGATTTTCTGCCTTGATATTCTGGGATAAAGGGCTGTGTGGAAGGGCCCTAAGTTTATGTGTGTGCATAATTAATCATTGCCTTCTGAAACAAAGACTGAAGACAAAAAGAAACATGTCACCTACTACACACACTACTTTTCTGTTAAATCCAACTTTGTCTCTTTTGGTATGAATTGAGTAGAACATTTAAAACTAATTACAAGGTGATTTGTCCACATCTATTGTACAGGAATACTGCAAGTATATTTTAAAAAGAAATGAAAATGTTGTTATTGTGTATTCATTTAGTCGCTTCCGACTCTTTGTGACCTCATGGACCAGCCCACGTGGGCCCTTGGTCGGCCCGTCTTCCCTTTTCCTTCCTTTTCCCCCAGCATCATTACCTTCTCCAAGCTTTCCTGTCTTCTCGTTATGTAGCCAAAGTACTTCATCTTTGCTTCTAAAATCCATCCCTCCAGTGAGCAGTCGGGCATTATTTCCTGGAGTATGGACTAGTTGGATCTTCTTTCGGTCCAGGGCACTCTCAGAATTTTCCTTCAACACCACAGTTCAAATGTGTCTATCTTCCTTCGCTGAGCCTTCCTTATGGTCCAGTTCTTGCATCCACAGGTTACTATGGGGAATGCCATTGCTTTAACTATGTAGACCTTCATTGCCAGTGTGATGTCTGGTGTCAGATACCATCTATACATCATTTTATTAAAAAAAAGATTTAAATCAAACTCTTTGACCAGACCCTTTCCCATTGCTCCATTTGTATTTGTTTACCAAAATTTTGTGCCCACTTAACAATACAGTCTTTCATCTGTTCATCCTCCATTTCATATTTCAACAACAATTTACACAACTTAGCAATTAAGTGGTCATTTCTAAAGTCCAAAACAATTTCAAGTTTAGGTTTGTCAATAATTCCAAATAAGTTTTTATCCATTTTAAATAATTCTACTAATTGTCTGTAGGGAAACCATTGTATTGGGAAATTTTTTGACAGTAGTTCCTCTGTCATCTTTATTCTATACCAGGGGTCTCCAAACTTTTTAAACAGGGGGCCAGTTCATGGTCCCTCAGACGGTTGGAGGGCCGGACTATAGTTTTTTTTTTTTTAAATGAACAAATTCCTATGCACACTTCACATATCTTATTTTGAAGTAAAAAACAAAATGGGAACAAATACAGCCTTAATTTTAATCATAATCATAATAAAAATAATAAAGAGGGTTGGAAGAGACCCCTTGGGCCATTTAGTCCAACCCCCTTCTGCCTTTGTGCACCAAAAGCACAAGCAAAGCACCCCTGACAGATGGCCTCCCAGCCTCAATGTTATTATTAATAATACATCACACAGTCCTAAACACTTTGGAAGTGTTTGATTTGTGATTTTGTGATACGAAATCCAGCATATATATCTCGTTTGCTGTGTTATACTGTGTCTTTGTGTCAATAATAAATAAATAAATAAATAAATAAATAAAGAGGGTTGGAAGAGACCCCACAGGGACCGGATAAATGGCTTCGATGGACCGCATGTGGCCCCCAGGCCTTAGTTTGGCGACCCCTGTTCTATTCTGATCATTATCCAACACCAAGAAATCTTTATAAATCAACCATTTCTCTTTCAAGGCAATTCCCTTGATGGAGCTTTATGTGGAGAGCACAACAATGACTTCCTGCTGTAATATCTTTTCTTACACTTACTCCACACATTTAATAGCAATCTCCTTATGTAGTAGTTATTAAAATTATAGTCTGCCTTTATTTTATCATATCAGTGATAGAGATGAATCACAAATTTCAGACCTTCTCCTTCTAGGTTAGTAAACATTCATTTCTCAAGAACAACTAGTTCTTCAATCAAGTCAAACAATATATAATAGTAGGGTTTGAGACCAGGAAGACTTAGTTCTCCTCTTTTCTTATTATTTTGTAGTACTTTGAGTCTGACCCTTCGTTTTTTTCCTTGCCAAATAAATGTTGATAGATCTTTTTGTCATTGCTTAAATGGAATTGCAGCAGTATAATTGGCAAGGCTTGAAACAGAGGCAGCAACTTTGGTAGTACATTGATCTTTATAACTGAAATTCTGTCCATAAGAGATAGCTGTAAACCTTTCCACCAACTTTGAGTTTTTCATAGAAATGTTTATACCAATTTTTTTAACATTTTGTACAATTTGAAACCCCAATTTCTCATATAAGATATTGTATTCCATTTTTGTCAGGTTCTTGGTCAACACTGTTATTTTCTCATTAATTTTAAATCCCGATACCTTTTCATATTCTTTCAGGATAGGGTTCAGACCTCTGCTTGTGTTCAAAGAATCCTCCAAAAATCACTGTCACCTGCAAAGGCTTTCAATGTATAACTTTGTCCTTTTATCCTTACTCTTTTGATGTCTTCTGCTTTTCTTGTGATGTTGTTCAAAACCTCTATTATTAACAAAAGCAATAATGGGGAAAGGTGACAACCTTGTCTGGTTTCCTTTTTCTATTTTACAAAATTTAGTCAGTTCCCCATTGACCAAAATTTGGGCACCTTGCTCATTATAAATTTGTTTAACCCATCTTTGAATGTTTGGCCCAAAGTTGATCTTTTCCATGATTGCCCATAAAAATGACCAAGATATATTATCAAAAGCCTTTTCAGCATCAAAGAAAATCAGATCTGCTTGTTTTTCATTATGGGCCTCATAATATTCCAAAATGTCTAGAATGCATCTAACGTTATCACTTAGATGTCCCTTTGGTAAAAACCCTGCTTGATCTTCATGTATCAAGGCCTATAAAACTTTCTTCAACCTCTTTGCCAAAATTGCCACATAAATCTTGTAGTCATTGTTTAGCAGAGATATGGGTCTAGAATTTTTTAGATCTTTAATATCGTGATATTACTTAGGAATCAGAGTTATCATAGCTTGATGCCAGGAATCAGGGTGCTATTATTCAAGACATTGTTCGCCATTTGGAGTAATGGTATACACAATTGATCTTGCAGAGTCTTGTAATATAACATCAGTAGTTCATCTGAACCTGGAGCCACACCAAGGAACTTCTGAATGCTCTACTACCTAAGTTGGCAGATGCTGGGCAGTTAAATATTGTCTGACAAATCCCATCAATTTCTTTCTCTTGGGAGACAATGTTATGGGTATTCAGGAGAGCAGATACTTTAGTACGATCTCATTTTCAAATATTTTAGTTTCCCAACCAGATAAGGCTTATCCTTCTGATGTCATGGGGAAGAAAATATGATGGACCTGACATTTTGATGCACCAATATTTCAAAAGCATAAAGCATATGGAGACAGGTGAAAGTCACTTCATTTGCAAAAAAGTCACTTCTCCCCTACTCTTAACTTTGAGATTTATAAAGTTCTTTAACGGGTTCCAGATTCAAATTATTTCTTATCATATTAATAGACCTTTGAAATGCCTGTCTTTGCATAAATCATGCTTATTGTGCTGTTCATTGTTGTAAAGAGTAACTTTGTATTATTTTAAGGCATATCAGTATTTTAAGGAGCCCCGGTGGTGAAGTGGGTTAAAGCACTGAGCTGCTGAACTTGCAGACCGAAAGGACCCAGGTTCAAACCCCGGGAGCGGCGTGAGCGCCTGCTGTTAGCTCCAGCTTCTGCCAACCTAGCAGTTCAAAAACATGCCAATGTGAGTAGATCAATAGGTACCGCTCTGGTGGGAAGGTAACGGCACTCCATGCAGTCATGCCGGCCACATGAGCTTGGAGGTGTTTATGGACAACGCCAGCTCTTTGGCTTAGAAATGGAGATGAGCACCAACCCCCAGAGTCAGACATGACTGGACTTAACATCACGGGAAACCTTTACCTTTACCTTTTTATCAGTATATTATGATCAAAAGAAACCTTTTCTCTTTGGGCTTCAGGTAAAAGCAATATTTCCCCCATTTAAAAAGCCAGTGGTATGCAACCCACACTACTGTATTCAAAAGTTACTGCTCCTGTACTAAAAAACACTGAATATTAAAAGAAAGATTGCCAGAAATAGTTTCCCAGAAAGCATAAATATTAAGTATGTGTAAAAGTGGGTCATTATGTTGTTTTAAAAAAGCTCCACAAGGCTGCATTATAGAATCATGCATCGCACATTAAAAATTAAAAATGTTCACAGTGCTTCTTTCATTCTGTATTACTATGAATTTTCCAGGATAATATCTGCCCAGTTTTCACATAGTCTGATTTTCAATACAATTTCAATTTCAAATGGCATGATCTTTGTGTAGTTTACCGAATTATCACAAAATTTGATTTTCAAATCAAAATAAATCCCCTGCCTGACTTACCAGGCAGGGCAGTTCTGACAATGCCATGGCCCTCCTCTTCTCTTCGCCTGCCATTTTCATTATGTGTCTTGGCTTTTACCTCTTGTTGCAGCCTCTGCGCTTTGTGCATCTGGCTGGGAGTGTGAGAAACAACAGCCAATCAGTTTGAACCTCACAATTCAAGCTGATTGACTGGAAGGGGGTGGACGTGAGGGAAGACCTCTTCTCTCTGGTCTCTCTGCCCTAGATATAAGCAAAGTTCAGCTGCTTTCCAGCTCTGTTGCCTTCGAGCAACTCAACTCACCCCACCCACCCATTCCTTTGTTATTTTAGTTTTCTTTTGTAAAGATGTATCGTAGTTGTCACAACTTGGGGATGGTTGGCAGGCACCCTGGATCTGGTTGTTGTAGCCCAGCCTGAGATTGGGCCCATTCAGCCTGTTATTGTCCCTGCACCTGCTTTGCCAGAAGAATCTGGGTTTGGGCCTGACTCTGGGTTTGAGCCTGAGATGCAGCCAGAGTTTGTCCCAGTGGATTCTGGGACCAGAGACAGAATGGTTGCAAGCAGGCATTTTGAACCGCATTCCTCACAGCAGTCAAGGTAAGATCTCCAGGTGCTAGATGTGCATTCTAGTTTGGATGTGAGAGCTCAGACTCTGGAGGGGGATAATGAGTTTGACAGGAAGGCAGTGATAACTCATCAGAGGAGGGAACAAGAATCTTGGCGAAGAAGCAGGCGGTTGCTTTTGAAGCAAGCTAATGAATACTATTATTATGGGAGAAAGACCTTGGATTTCCCTTGTAATGGTTTGCTTTCCCTGCCACTGCCAGAAGTGGTAACATTGCTTATTCAAGAAAGAAGGATCTATGCTCTGTGTTCCTGTGTATTCCTGCAGCTGTGTATCTTGCTTCAAGTTCCAACCTTGCCTTGGCCTGTGAATCCAGTTGGATATTCCAGTGAGTTTGCCATTTGGGGTTTATTCTAGTCAAGACCCTCACCTTGTGTTTCTTCACTGACTTCATACCTTGGACTATCTTGGAGTTAATCCTGCACTCTAGTCTTGTTTTCCTGTGGTTATTGTTTGACTCATGCCTCGGAATTAATCCTGTTTGGACTATTCATGATACCTTTTTTTGGGGCATACTTTGATATCCAGTTTTGGACTATGTTTTTTGAATGAGTTTTACAGACTCTTGCTTCATGAATTTCAAGTACCTTGCTCTTGTGGATTTAAACCATTTTATTGATTCTGAACTTTGTTTTGGTTTTGCTTGCACAGCTCTGGGCACAGCGTTGGTTCACACCTAAGCCTAAGCTGGGGGCTATGCATGTGCTTGAAAATCTGGATTGACTAAAGCTGGGAGCATGTGCGGCACTCCTTTATTAGCAGTTGCCAGATAGAGGTGATGGTAGAGGTTGCCAGAAAGAGGTGATGGTGGCCTTTACCGGCTTGTCTCATCAGCCCAGCATGTAGGCTGGCCAATGCTGGGATCCAGGACCAATGAGTGGTTGTCAATCCTGACTTTCAACTGTAACCAGCTGCAGTAGCCAGGAAGTTAAATAGAATCTCCTTGTTTTTGTCACATTCTATATCTAGCATCCCTAGTAAGAAGTATTCTGGTTTTCTCTGAATTTTCAATTTGAGTATTTTCTGGATGCCTTCATTTATTTCTCTCCGATATTGTTGTGCCTTTGGGCAAGACCACCAAGTGTGGAAAAAGGTGCCCGTTTGTTCGCCACATTTCCAACA
Source organism: Anolis carolinensis (assembly GCF_035594765.1). Classification (NCBI taxonomy): domain Eukaryota; kingdom Metazoa; phylum Chordata; class Lepidosauria; order Squamata; family Anolidae; genus Anolis; species Anolis carolinensis. The sequence goes on from NC_085841.1 coordinate 65,276,912, forward strand.
TTTGTTGGAGACATTTTGAGAACATTTTGAAATTTTATAAGGTGTAATATACCATCTGTACTGCATTTTAAACCAGTTTTCTTTCATGTCGTATGAATAGGTATATTTGAGTCTTTGTTCCAGGTCTTTTCCCACTGTTTGAGTTCAATTGGGTGGCCAATATTCTGGGCTCATTTAATCATACAGTCTTTTATTTGTTCCTTTTCCGTCGCCCACTCTAGTAATTGTCTATATACTTTAGAAATTAGCTTATTTTCTGTCCTCATAATCTTATCCCAGAATCCCGTTTTCTCTGCAAAGCCTATTTCTTTATCTTTTCTGAATGTTTCTCTTATTTGTCTGTGTTGAAGCCATGAACAATTAGGAAAGTTAGTTTTAATCTCTTGTTCCTCTTTTAGTTCTATCTGACCTTTTTGTTTTGTTAGTAAGTCTTCGTAAGTGGGCCATAATTGCCAACCAAGTTCTCTTCTTTGGAGAGCTTCTAGGGAAGATACTCACATCGGGGTATATCTATAAAATCTTGTCTTATACCGGTCCCAAATTTTAATGAGGCCTGCTTTTACGAAATGGTTTGAAAAATTTCTTTCTATCTTTGTCTTGTTATACCAAATGTAGGCGTGCCAGCCTCTCCTTAAATCGAAGCCTTCCAGGGTCAATATTTTCTGGTCTTTTAGTGTTGCCCAGTCTTTTACCCAAATGAGGCCTGAGGCTTCATAATATAGTCTTAAATCAGGTAAGCCAAAGCCGCCCCTTTTCTTTTCATCTATTAAATGTAGCCATTTTATTCTAGGTTTCTTGCCCTGCCATATATATTTAGATGAATCTTTGTTCCAACTGTTAAAAAATTTTACATTTCTGATAATTGGTAGGGATTGAAATAAATATAGCAATTTTGGCAATACATTCATTTTAATAGTGGATATTCTACCCAAAAGAGATAATTTCAAATGTTTCCACTTGTCTAAGTCCTTTCTGATATCCTTCCATGTCTGTTCATAGTTATTCTTCATCAGTTGAGAATTCTTGGCAGTGATGTCTAGGCCTAAATATCTTATTTTATCTACCACCTGCATTTCTGTTTTTTTTTTTTGATAATTCTTGTTTTTTCTTTTGTGAGATGTTTTTTGTGAGTATCATCGTTTTCTTTTTAATTAATTTCAAACTTGAAACCTTCCCATACTTTTTGATTTTGTTAATCCATTTCACTATGTTATCCAATGGGTTGTTAATAATACACTCACATAATTTTATCATATTTCACATTTTACCTAGAACTATTTATGGTACTCATGTGATGCTCCAACATGTAAGATTATCTTTCTCCTCCACTACATGTTTCCACCAACTGGTTACCAAAGTTATCAATCACATGTGACCCTGTTTAAAATATAGCCAAATCAAATAATCATGGACAATTTCCTGTGGAATTCAAGAAGATATGAACTTTATTGAGTTTTCCTTTTCTTGTGTATTTTTCCCAAGTAAAGCCTATGGTAAAAGATCATATGCAGGGAGTCCCCGAATTACAAATATCCAACTTACGAATTCCTCAGTTTAAAATGGGGCTGAGGAAACAGGAAGTGAGAAAAATCTAGTTCTAGGAAGGGAAGTCAATTCCTGAAAGAATTATCATGGGGAAAAGGTGTCTCCAATCAAGCTTTATCACCAATCCTTGTTTTCACAACAAGCCACATTTTTCAAATTCCAATTATCACAGGGACAGAAAGTGAAGTGACATCTTCTGAACAGGGCACAGATAGCAAAGGAAACGTCACATAGGTGTAACACCTTTACTATGGTATCCATATATTTTGTGTGTGTGTGTGTGTGTGTGTGTGTGTGTGTACAGCTATCTTGACTTACAAGTAAATTCAACTTAAGAACAGACCAACAGAACATATCTTGTTCATAACTTGGGGACTGCCTGTATATATCTGATTTCAGATTTGCTTTTAGAAGTTGAGAGTGTACTATACTATAAAATCCCAGTCTCTCAAACCAAAGTGAATTTTTCATGTTGAATGAAAACCTCTTCAACTTAGAAAAATGCTTGGATATGCCAACTACATTCTGTATCAAGCCACTTTGCTGGCCCAGGTTTTTAATTCTCAGTGGAATTTTCCCAGGCAATTCTGATGATCTGGAAAGGTTCCCAGTACACAAAGTCCATGTATTAAAGCATATGTGAAACACTTATGATTGGGATGGGGAAAGGATAAAACAAACACATTCAATTCTCTTTTCACTTCCAAATCTTGGGTTTAAATAGACTTTACTTCATGTAAGGGAAATGCCATTTTTATCTTATTGGTATGCGTCTAATGAGGAAAAAAATTCAAAGTATTGGAGTGAAAACTGAAAAGTCTTTAATAAACTGTTTTTTTAATGAAGCTTGTTTGTTTGTCTTAAATGCATTCCTTCCGATTCTATTCACTCATGGTAATGCTTAGATAAATATGGTGTCCTGAAACAGAAGGTGGTAGTAATCATCATTGGGGAGGGGGGTGATTGTAGTAGACAGATGTATTTGCATTATATGTATTTGATGTACTTCTTTTATTTTCATTGACATTATATATATCATCTTTACACAATAAAAATTTAAATATTCAATACTTGCTAACCTAAAGAAAAAAATCATCATCACCTTTGTTATAGATGCTGTACCAAAACAGCCATTATCCTTCATTCTTGTCTTCCCTGCAATGACTTGGGGTACATCTGCAACATAGAATTATTGCAGTTTGATGACTCTTTAACCTTCGTGGCTCAAAACTATGTAATACTACTGGTATTTGTGAGTTGGTGGTGCATCTTTGGCAGAGAAGGCTAAAGGCTTAGTAAAATTACAACTCCCATGATTCCATAGATTTGAATCATGGTAGTTAAATGATGTCAAACTGCTTTGATTGGTGCAATCAAATTTCTAGGCTACCTAGAAATTCAACAATAACAAACATAATCAATACTATCATCAACAACCACGATCCATGCATTTTAAACATTTCCCCCCTAAAAAACTGCACATCCTTATTTCTCACCTTTATTTGCTTTGCCCATGTTTCTACGCAGTCAGCAAACAATATGGGTTTTTGGGGTTGTTGTATGTCTTTCGGGCTGTGTAGCCATGTTCCAGAAACATGGAACATCCCCAGGAATGGTTTTTGATCCCCAGGAATGACTTTGCTGGAGGTCCTTAATGTCTCTACCTTGCCATGACCAGCCAACAGCTGCTGAGGGAAAGATTTTCTTAATTGCACCTGAACTTGTGAAAATCAGAGGATGGCTTTAAAGAAATCATAAATGCAGACATGTTTTGCCTTGACAGCATTTTGGAAGTGGAGCTTGGGATAACACCTCCAGTATAGTTTCATGGATTGATTGAAGCCAGGTGCAAGGACAGGTAAATTGGTTCAGACAGAACAAGAACCAACCTGCATACAACTCAGAAGTCTACCTGCCCTAAATAGGTTTACAATCCCTGAAACTTGTCAATAAAAAAGCTTGAGCAATATGAAATGTAATCAGTTTCAAAATTAGGTTCAAGCGTCTCTTGTAAATTCAAACATTTTCACCTGTCTATATTTTTGACCCTGTTTAGCTTCCAAGACCAGACAGGATCTGGTGCCGGAAGATTAGGGGAGACACATTTGTCTTTGAAAATGTTCCAACTTTTTGTTTTTGCTTCTAGCTGAGTAGTAACCAGCTCCACCCATGCTGACTCCCAGTCTCAAGGCTTTTCTGAGGTGAGAGGGGATACATCTCCCAGAGCTGTACTTCAACAACTGCTAATGATTCCCTAAGCATCTGTATTACCGAAGAGTTACAAGAGAGAATGAAGTAACAAGGGGCACCAAAATGATTGTCAGGAGGACTAAGGAGACTGGAGTTAAACTTTAAAATGTACCTGTTCTGACTTACATACAAATTCAACTTAAGAACAAACTTACAGAACCTATCTTGTTCATAACTTGGGGACTGCCTGTATATAATGTGTATATACAGAGGAGGTCCAACAATGAGGCGAATTAGGCAGTTGCCTGTAGAGTAAAAGATACGGTGCTTAGTTTGTAAAATCTTAATGTAATTTGATGTTTAATAGGCTTTCCCTTAGTCCCTCCTTATTATCCAACATTTTAGCTTATCCAACGCTTTTATTTTTCAGTGATTGGTTTGGGGGAGGGTGCCAAAATTCTGTTTGCCAACACTTGAAAAATACCTAGGGCTGGCTCTGTGTATATATAATGAAATATTTGAGAGATGAGAGTCAAGTCTAAACACAAAATTTCATTTGTTGCATATAAACCTTATACACACTGTCTGAAAGTAAGAGAAGAGGAGGAAGATGAATTATGGTGGTTCTCCTCTCATTTTAAATGAACTTTCTAAGAGAATTGTCTAAAGTACACCTGTTAATTCTGCACAGCTGTGCGTGCTGAATTAGCTATTCATATATTCATTGTGAAACCTTTTGGGGAGGGGGAGAAGGCAAAATGGAATTGCTCCCTTTCTCTCCTGGCTCAAGATGCTAAAGTGATAGCCAGGTCTGAGCTTGTGGTGCATGTAAAAGTTCCTGCAACTTGTTTTGTGGTATTATAATATTTCCTGTTTTCCTCACATAGGCTTCTGCTTGAGGCTCTGGTTCACTTGGACAGCAAACCTTTTCATATTTTTTCTCTTTTGCTGTTTTGTTTCATTCTGTTGAATCCTTTTTCCTTTATTTGAGTCCATTGTTTTAGAATACACCATGAACTAAACTCCCTGCACATTGTTTACATTCCATTGACAATGTGTTCTTTTGTAGGATTGTTTTAAGGACTGAACATTTTATTGAGCCAGGTCTGTGTTCAGTACTGTTACTAGAAGGTTCTGTTCCTTCAGGCCACTGGAGGTTATTGGTGAGTTGAAGGGTAGATTTATGCTCCCCCTCCCCACACGGATATTTTTTGACGTTGCCCATCGCCCTCCTCTCCTGCAAAAATAACTCCAGCCACTAACTTACTATTTAGATTTGTTCCTCATTTACAGTGAAAACTTCACAATCTCTGGAGTATTGATTTTGGAGGTATTTTATATCTCTGAATCAGTATTTCTTATCTTGAGATGTTAATGATTCCTTAGTACATATGAAGAAGCTAGAATATTGTAGTTCTATAGTGATAACCCTAAATATTTTGAAGAGAAATTGTGAGAGATTGTACCAAATCTCACAAGTACTGTAATGAAATTAGCTGAAGCAAAAAGACAACCAGTTCCATGCTTGTTTGCCCAGAGAGACAAATAAGCTTAGTCTTACAAGATTGTTATTCATATTTGTGCATCAACAAACTCTCTACTGATGGAGGAAAGAGAATAGGGCTGCAGGATATTGTTGTTATGCAGGAAGACATTGCACAAGGAAAGCAGTCAAATAGGAAGCAACCAACATGTAAACATGTAAAGTTGGTGAATATAAGTATGAAACAGCCGCTAGTTTTTAACAATTTTTCTGTCTGCTGCAAAAAGTGGGACATTGCTCTTCCATTTTGTTTACCTAACCCAACTGCTTTGGTACTTGACTTTCTCTAGTACACATGAGATAAACAGGCATCTTCTGCTGCAACTGAAGGCAACATTAGTCACCCGGGAGCACAGGACAGGTAACCTGGCATTCAACAATCTTCACAAACATATTGCTATTTTCTCTCAGAACCTACTGTCTGAGGCAGTCACTTTTCTCTAGCTAATGATAAGGACTATTGCTCTGTTTTGTTTACATCTTTATTTCCATGAGTTTCCATTTGTCCTAAGATTTACTTTATTTCACCCTTGTTGGTGCTAGTGTGAATTTATGGCATCTTTCTCACACTGCGAAGATCTGTGAATTTACAGTATTTTTTGTTCACTTCCAGTTTTACTTCAGAAGTGGATCCCCTTGGTTTGTGCGATCCTCCATTTTGCAGTTTCATCTGCAAATGGGCTCAATCTATATAAATAAAAATGTAATGTCATTTGGTGAGGACCTCACATCTCCCAAACTATGACACCGATTGCTACGAAATTTGAACACAAGGAAGCATTTAAATTGACAAGTGTTTTAAAGTATTCACATACATACTAACACAAACCTGTCACACCTGAGACAGGTAAAACCATGCCCTTAGCAATGGCCAATCAGTCTACTCCATCCTTAGCAACTGATGAAGCAGATGGCTCCTCCTAATAGCAATGGTGTTAGCAACAACCAAGCAGTCTCTTCCCTTTAGGAAACAGCATGGGCAGGGCCACAAGGGACAGCTAGGCTTACCTCCTTGCTACTCGGTTTGGCTTGGCAAGTTATGCAAAGCTGAGCTCTGAGCCTAGCCATGGAAAAGAGGGATACTAAGAATGAAAATCCTTTTTGTGGGCCACAGCGAGGTGGGCAAGAGATACCACTACTTATTATATTATTATAATTGTATTACATTATTATTATAGTTATTATATTATTATATTGTATCATATTATAACTGTATTATAGTATAATTATATTATTATAATTGTATTGCATTATTATTCTATATTATTATAACATTATAATATATTACACTATGTAACAATGATTTTTGCTCCTAGGTTTATCAATGTCACTGTTTCCTAGGGCTCTATCATAAAAACATGGAAAAACGTTTATTAAACTGCAAAAAAATGTTGTGGGACATCCTGTAGCACATTATATTATTATATGATAATTACGTTTTTATTGTATTTTTTTCCATGACTTGAGAAACTGCAAGTTGCTTCTGGTGTGAGAGAATGGCCATCTGCAAGGATGTTGCCCGAAGGCACCCAGATGTTTTACCATCCTGCGGGAGGCTTCTTTTTATATATCTGTGGAAGGTCCAGGGTGGGAAAAAGAACTATTTTCTGCTTGAGCCAAGTGTGAATGTTGCAATTGGCCCGCTAGATTAGCTTTGAATAGTTTTGCAGCTTCAAAGCCTGGCTTCTTCCTGCTTGGGGGAATCCTTTGTTGGGAAGTGTTAGCAGGCCCTGATTGTTTCATGTCTGGAATTCCTGTTTTCTGAGTGGTGTTCTTTATTTACTGTCCTGATTTTGGAGTTTTTTAATACTGGTAGCCAGATTTTCAATAATAGGGAGGAGGAGGCGGCACTGGGGTCACTTCCTGAGAGGGACCTATGGCCTCTCCCAGCAGGAAAATAACATGGGAGCATTTATCCATCTCCTCTTTTAACTTGCTTCCTCTTGGGCTTTAATGTTTGTGTAGAAGGGCCCTATGAGAGTTTAACAGTTGTTCTTAACCCCGCAAGGAGCCCATAGAAAGATTTTAGAGCATCCCCGAGCTTGATTAAAAGATATGTACATAGTATAGTGTGGACTTAGTATGGTTTTTATTTTGACATAGCATGTTCTGAGGTGCAGTAGATAACTGTCTGCAAAAAAAGTTGGTAAGGGTGACTGAGTTGGTTTTATGACACTGTGGGAAAACTTGAATTTCTAAACGTTTGCTGAAAATGACAGTTTGAACAGATGTTGCATTGTGTTAGACTATTAGGTATCGAAATTGTAGGAAAGTTGTAAATCATAATTTTGAATAATCCTAAAATTTAATTTAAAGATATGCCAATGTTGAGTATAATAAAAAAGCTGCTGCTATATTCTGTTAAGGGGTTTGTGGTTTTCACTTGCCAAGGGGCTAGGGAACAAAAAAAGATAAAACATAGTAGGCTAGCAAGGAGACTTGGAGGTCCTGACTGCGAGGTTTTGCACTCTGTCTCTTGAACAAAGGGCCTTTCACCTCTTTCTGAATACTTGCCTGGATACTTTGTACAGCTGGAATGTAAATTACTGTTTTGGGTTTTGTCTGCATAATATATTTTGATGGCATACAATTTTTTAAGTACACCTTCTAACATACTGATTATTTTCCCCTGGTTGTTCTACTACTCTCCAGTCCTTACTATTCCAAATTCTTAATTTTTTTCTTCAGCAGTTGTGATACATGAGTTATTTGCTTCCCCCCCCCCACTGCTTTTACAGCTCCCCCCAGCCCCTTTAGCTGTCATAGGTAGAAGAAACAAGAAACTACAAGTGCCTGTTCTCTGAATGATCCCATGTTACCAGCATGTGGTTCTAATTTGGCAAGACTGAGAAGGAGCTCTGTTCTCATAATAGTTTCAAATAAAAACCATCTCCTTGAAAACTAAGGAGTCCAATGAGAGGTGATGTCCTCAGGATGTCTTTCAGCCAACACTGGTACAAATAGATGTATTCATTTGCAAGGCTCATTGCCCTTGCTGGCTACAGCTGAAGGCCCATTGCTTCTGATTTCTGAAGTTCCACTTATGATTCTGTGTATAAGAGCATTTACATCAGAGGCGGGGGTTAAGGCCCATGTTGAATCAGAACTATACATTAAAGAAAGGTGCATTCAAAGCTTGAGTAATCCCGAGATCTAATCAAGTGTAATATTCTCCCAGATTTGCTGTCATGAATGGGAACACTGAGGCCATATTCTGTTAAAATAGCGAGCTGACGCCAGAAAGCATGTTGTAACCTTGTCTAGATTGTGGGTGAGGCTGTGAAATCTTAATTTATGTTGTCATCCAAGTATGAAGAAAGTGCTGTCTTTTTGTCTGTGTGAATACTGGAAACAGTCAAACACCTGAACTCTAGCCAACATTTATAGCTTTCAGTAGAGTTTTTGTTCTGGAGTGTTCAAATATGAACTTCATACACTTCTAGTGTGTATAGTTATTTTCTAGTCTATGCACTTTGACATTAAGCTAATTAATTTGTCATAGGAACCCCGGTGGCGAAGTGTGTTAAAGCACTGAGCTGCTGAACTTGCAGACCGAAAGGTCCCAGGTTCAAATCCCGGGAGCGGAGTGAGTGCCCACTGTTGCTCCAGCTTCTGCCAACCTAGCAGTTCGAAAACATGCCAATGTGAGTAGATCAATAGGTACCACTCTGGCAGGAAGGTAATGGCACTCCATGCAGTCATGCCGGCCACATGACCTTGGAGGTGTCTACGGACAATGCCAGCTCTTCGGCTTAGAAATGGAGATGAGCACCAACCCCCAGAGTCAGACATGACTGGACTTAACGTCAGGGGAAACCTTTACCTTTTTAATACTACTTGGAGATTTGATGTTGCTTATAAAAAGTCACTTCTTAAAGTCATGTACATTTTTCTGTAGTTTGGTGGCTACAGGATCATTACCTGATCTCAGAATAATTCCATTAAACAAAATGTTTAGAAGAATTAAATTATCCATTCTTTGCCTTTCTGAGAGGATGCCAGAAATGTATGAAATTATTGATTTGCCTGTCCTCAGTCTTTTCTGTCATCCAGTGGCAGCAAGTCCATGTCAGGCAGATCTTGATCAATCTGTAGGAGATTTTAAATTCATAAATTCCCTGTTCCATCATGAATTTGTTGAAAAGCAGCAATAGCAAAACAAGTAACAAATAGTCTATAGATAGCAAGATGGCCAGATGGATTTAATTGTCTGATTGTCTCTTAGCTTTTCTAAGGCTTCCAGACAGCACCAAAAAACACATTTTAATTTTGGGGCAAAAACTCCTGAACCTGAGAGTAGGTCCACACACAAACCTGTCAGTCCTGGTAAATGGTCCCACACCATCCACACATCTTCCTTTGAAGTGGATCAAGATGGAGGGCGGATCTACAGACCTTTCTTATATGTGCATATGTGAATATCTTATTGTAAACGCAAGCAGATTTCTTATCTCATCATTCAATTGTTAATTCAAACTCTTTCACTCCACAACACAGGCTAATTTCTGGTGGCTGCCCGTGGGAATCTGTGTAGCCAGTGCCTGAAAATGAAGAGAAGGGAAATGACAGGAAATGACGTGAGATGGGAGCCCATCATAGAAGACAAGGAAGGACAGCAGGGAACGAATGAATATGGTTCCCTCTACTTTCCCCAACTTTCCCCCTACCCATCTCATGAGAACCTTATAATATCCCTGTCAGAATGACTCTGTAAGGGTCTGTAAGCAGAGATGATTGCTTGTCTCCCAACAACTATTTCCTTTCTTTAGCCACACCTCATCTGCACTCCACCTCCCAGACTGTTCCAGGGGATCCTTCAGTCCTATGATAAAGCTGTTAAGGAACAGAGAAATTGATGCTCTATCCCGGGGTCCTCAAACTAAGGCCCATGGGCCGGATGAGGCCTCCAAGGTAATTTACCTGGCCCCTGTCCTAAACTTTAGACTGAACTAAGTCTACCTGGTCTTTGGAGGTCTCTTTGCTTACCTATGGCCTTATGAGATCATCTAGATGGTCTTTGAAGGTCTTTTTGCTTACCTATGGTTTTATGAGATTGTCTAGATGGCCTTTCGGGCCCCCTTTCCTTACCTATGGTCTTATGAAACCATCTAGATGGTCTTTGAGGTCCCTTTCTTTATCTATGGTCTTCTGATGGCCTGATGAGATCATCTAGATGGCCTTTGAGGGTCCCTTTCCTTACCAATGGTCTTATGAGACCATCTAGATGGTCTTTGGAGGTCTCTTTGCTTACCAATGGTCTTATGAAATCGCCTAGGAGTCCCTAAACTAAGGCCCTCCAAGGTCATTTACCTGGCCTCTGTCCTAAACTTTAGACTTAGGTTTGACCTAAGTCTGAAATGACTTGAAGGCACACAACAACAACAATCCTAAATTTTTACTATTTCATCATAGCCTGGCCCCCAACAGTCTGAGGGATTGTGAATCGGCCCTCCACTTAAAAAGTTTGAGGACCCCTGCTCTATCTTCTTTTCTCTAGCAGCAAGGTCTCATAAGCAGAACTTTGGATATAATTCCTAGTTGCACCGGCTCCTTGTTCACTCATAATGCAGTGGGCCAACCTACAGGCTGAGTGGTGTGCTGGCATAGTTCTGCCCCACTCCCATGACCAGAACCGGGTAGCTAAACTGCTCTCCCCAGGCATCTAGGTCAACTGCCCTCAAGAACTGCCTTCCACCATGTTTCATCCAGTGTGGGGGTATATAATAGAGGTGTGTGCGTTATTTGTTCCATTTATTTCATTCGGGTATTTGTTTCGTACCATCCATTCAGATGACATGAAATGAAAGAGCCAATTTTCGGATGAAACAAAAAATGAAATGAAAGAGAAAGTTTCAAAGTATCTGTTTCTTTGTTTGGTTTTCGGGCTGCGTGGCTTTCCTCATGCGCCCCAGGGAGGTCTTCCACATGCGTCAGACAGGGAGGAGGTGATGTTTGGGGCTTTTGGCCAATCAGGCCAAAGAAACTATGACGTTTCCAGGGTATTTAATGGGGTGACTGCCTCCAAAGCGCCCATTGTGGGTGTGTCCTTTGCTGGTGCTGGCTGGCTGGCTGCCTGCCTTGCTTCTGCTTGCTCAGCTCACTCAGTCTCTGTGCTAGTGTTCTTGCTTGTTTACTGCCTTGTTGCCTTGCCTCTTGCTTTGCCTTGCTGCCAAGGGAAAGAGATTTGTTTGTATTTAATTTTTCCCAAGCTTGGCTTCTATTTTTTATTCTTTCTTTGAAGGGAAGGGGGCTGGGAATTTTGGAGGGGTGGGGATGGGGTGGGTTTGGCTGGGGAGTGAACCCAGGACTTCGGGTGTGGGGGAAAGAAGGGGGTCTCTGTAACTACTATTTGCTGTACTGTAATATTTTTAAATCTTTTATCTGTTTAAACACCCCTTTTCCCTCCCCCTGGATAGTATTGTTTTTTAAAAACAAACAAACAAACAAAACAAAAACAAATATTTTTCAAAAGAAAGAAATTGTTGGGCTTAAAAGTTGGTGAGCTAAAAGGGGTTAATATGCAATCATATGCAATTTCACCCTTCTAGTCCTAAAATTGAGGGGAGGGCAAGTTTCCCCATTGCCGCTAATGGTCTGAAAATTTTCGAGTTTTTTTGATGCGAGACAAAAATCTCATTCGGATAGGGTCCCTTTTTGGAAGCAGCAAACGAAAACGGAGTGGAACGAATGAAACAAAACAAAACAGATAGCGATTTCATACTAATGCACATCACTAATATATAATGCAACTGGGATATTGATAATTTGGAATGTATACAGAGGACAATTACCAAAATGGTAAAAGGTCTGGAAGTCAAGTCCTATGATGAGCAGGTTAGGGAATTGGGTGTGTTTAACTTGTAGAAGAGAAGATTAAGTGGAGATGTGTCTAAATATCTTAAAAGAATGTCATGTTTAGGAAGAGAAAGCTTGTTACTGCACTAGAGACCAGGACACATAACAACAGATTCAAACTATCCTTCATTTTTAGGGAAAGGTGGGAATTGCTTCTCTGCATCATGTTTCAGTCACAAAATGGAATGCTGAGTCTATCTCGTAGGTCTCATTCTGTGTAGACTCTGCAGCAAAGATTGAATTCACCTCATGCAGTTGGACACTACTTTAATTGCCATAGCTAAATGGTAGTTTGGCAAGGTCTTTAGCATTCTCTGTCAAAGAGTGCTGGTGTCTCACTAAATTACACATTTCAGGATTCCACAAACATTGAGCCATGGTAGTTAAAGTGGTTTCAAATTGGAGGCATTCTACAGTGCAGAGCCAGTTAAAATGTCACTTGCAATACTAAACTGTTCTATCTGCTAGAATATGTATGTTCACTGAGACAGCATTTGAGAACTGTGTAATGAAAAAAAGCTGGCTACAGCTTGACCATCACAGTCTTGCATTGCCTTGCAAAAACAACTAGTTCCAGTATTTTAGTAATTGCTGTTTGTTTTTTGAACATTTTGCACACATGCACACACACATTCTTAGATGAAGAATTCCAATGCATGTTAAATTGTTATTTTTTTAAAACTTTTGTGAGAACAAACATAAAGGCTAACCATAAAAAGGCAATCAACCAGTGAACCACCCTACTAGATACTTATAATCTTTTGTTACTAATGTGTTGATTAAAGCAAATATTATACTTTAGGCTATCAGCCAAGCCTCATGTGGATCTATTGACACAATAAAAAAAATCCTTTAAAAAAACTAATTATATTTTGCTTACAGATTTGCTCTATAAAAGAAACACATAAAAGAGAAACTCATCTTTGTTGTGGTTCGGATTTCCTCATCCTGTCTAAATCTGTTCTCAATTTAGAACTATACATTGGTTTCTGCTCTCAAATTTTCATTAAATATTGCTTGCTTCCTTGGATTCAGAGAAAGCTTGATCATTTAGCTGAAATGGCTGAAAGACACACTGGACAAAATTGATCCCTGGTCTTTTGATAAGCACGTCAAAAAGATCACTTTGAACTACTACACATATGATAACACACTACCGGTTGTCCAGGCAATGTCAGGATCTATTGTCTGGATTATGAAAAACATTTGAATTCATGGATTTTTTAAAAAAAATAAGGATCAGTGAAACAATTAATAAAAGTATTTGCATATACAGTGTTCCCTCACTTATCGCTGGTATTCTGTTCTAGGACCACATGAAAATCCGCGAAGTAGGGATGCTATTTTTATTTTAATAAATATAATGTCCCTCCCCCTCCCTCACTCCCTCTTTTAAAGTACAGTACTGTATTCCTGAAGCCATAGCCATCAAGCTGCAGAGGACTTTGTGCAAGAACTTGGAAGCGGGGCGTGCACGCACAGAGTGTTGGCAGTAGCAGCAGGGCATGCGTGCATGGAGCGTTGGCGGCGGGGTGCGTGTGCATGGAGCAGCAGCGGCAGGGACAACGCCATGCATGTTGACACTGTCCTGAATGGGGCCCTCAGGGATCTAGCCAGGGCGGGGGAAGAAAGAGGCCCACGCTCGGCTGGTGCAGGCCCTTGGAATCAGGCCCTCCTTTGTGGTGGTTCTTTGAGGCACCAGCTGGACATACTGGCGCTACCTGCGGGCGACTGAGGAGGACAGGCCAGGACAGGCCGCGCGCCTCAGCCAGGGCCCTTTTGTGCCTGCAAGGGAGGCAGGGCTGTATGGCCTTGTCTCAGAAGAATCTGATAAAAAACCCTGCGAAATAGCGAGTCCGCAAAAAGCAAACCGTGAAGTAGCGGGGGAACGCTGTATTTCCAATTTTTATCTTTGGAAGAATGTGCTAAGCATTCAGTTCTTTTGCTTTGTTGGATAAACAAGCTATAGAGCTTCTTCTAGTTTATATGAGTTTGCCAGAATCTAAACATGTCTTCAAATCAGAGATGGCAAGAACTGGATATAGATACATACACACATATGCACACATGAATGAAGATAGAAATAGAAATTGGTGGGTTTATCTATCTAGGACTAGGCATTTGAGTGCTTTCCTCTTGAAGATTCTGGGTTTGAACCCTTGTATATTCAACCATCTTATTGCTGAATTAGGGTTATCATTTTTTTTATTTCAGTCAGTTCCACATCTTCAATCTCTACATAGCAGGCAGATGATGCACGGTCTTATGCATCCTGGAATGTTGTAATTTTCCAATATAGTTAATGCAGATAAAGGAGAAGTAAATTTATTTATATATGGGATTTTTATCACTGCTCATACTGCCATGGCTTGTCTTCACTTTCATAGGCACATTTAGTGAGAATACAGTGAACAGGGGGACACAAGCAGAAAAACATTTTCATTCAAATGGAATCAGTGGGGAAAATAATTGGAAAAATCATCAAAAAATCTTGTGACATCCACCATAGCTGGAAATGAGAAATCCATCCATCAAAAAAGTGGTGGCAGTAATCTGACCAAGGGGGTATTTCACTGTGTCACTGTTAAAATTAATGCTTGAAAGAAGATAACTATGAAATTGAAGAGGAGGAGGTGGTGGTGGTGGAGGTGGTGAAGGTGGAGGAGGGATGGGGATACCAGTAGTCTCACAATCTGCTATAACAAAGGAGGACAGGAATGTAGGTCAATAGGGAGAAATGCAAAGAAATTTAAGGCTGAGAGTTTTCCACATGCTGGGTTGTAGTCTGAGCACAGGATGTCATTCCCATTGCAACAAAGAAAGGACTTTCCACCACCACCACCCTCTTTTATTTTTTGTACACTTTGAGAAGTTCAGATGCATGTGATGGGCACAGGAAGAAATGTCATGGCTCACAGTTGCAATCAGTTACATGACTGGCATTCTTTACATACGATGTGCTCTCAGTGTAATGCTGTCAAAAGGGAAGAACTGTGATTTTTTTGGTATGTGTATTGATGGTAGGTGGTGGAAGGACATTATTCCTGTTGGCAACTAACCTTCTCCCCTCCAATACAACCCCCTTGTTTATTCTTGTTTCTTTTGATTAATGAGCATCAAGGCTCTGAGTCCCATTTCACAGCTTTTCTCTGATATCAGAATAGGAAAACATGATTTTGCTCCAAGAGGAGGACACAATAGCTCAACATATATGAGTTGTTTTATTACAGCAAATTATTTTTTACTGGCTAGCATTCGGTGTTTCTGTTATGATTTTGTAATCTGGAGTTACAGCTCTGTAAATGGCTGTGTAACTACTGCCATGTCAACCTACTCAAGCACCCAGCAATTTCAGCAGGCAGTAAAGTTCTGTTCATATGGTGGTCAGGGCACATACAGATGAACTCTTCATGCCATCCCAATGGCCAGTGAAACTGTAAGAATCTGAAACAGAACCCTATTGCAATTTCTTGACATAGCCTTAATTGCTGGGTTGAGGAGCTTGATATTGTCATCCTCCTGTCTAGGTGAACAAATATTCTTTGCCTGAACCAGCTGCTGGCTGTTTGGATAATTTTGGGAAGAGGAATCAAGGAGGAGATGCTACTTAGTTACACATTTTTAACTATGTACTCAATGTTGAATATTGGCAGACCATAAGCAAACTACCAAGAATGCCACTTTTCTCAGAGCTTATTCTATTTTCCACCCTAACTGCATAAGATACCACAATGGTGGTACTAAGGAGACACATTTCCTAGTTTTGCCTGTCACCGTGTATTGTTTTCCATAATCATGTTGTATGCATTGCAGAAAGTAACAAGAGAATAGAGCCGTTGCACTGTCTCTAAGGTAGGAAAGTAATATGGACCAAACCTGAACTGGGCAATTGTATGCAATAATGAATTTAATTAATTACTAAAATTGGTGATGCAAACGTGGATTCTTTATGTACTGTGAACAATACCGCTGTGGTTTTTAGTGTTAGATAGATAATGCATTTTAGATAGGAATGCATTGGCTGTAACCCTACTGTGCAAAACTGATGGAAAATACAGTTCTAATGGACATGTGGTCACACACCTGCTGAAGAGTTAAGTGGGTGGTGATGTGTAACTCAAGGGACATGCAGAAGAAGATAAGTCATGACCATGTGACAATCATGATGAGGATTGCATCATTCACTTTTGTCCCTGGGCAGGCATGTAGCTGGGGGGGGGGGCTTAAGGGGCTTCAGCCCCCCCCCCCCAAATTCTCAGGGTGGTCCGCAAGAAGGCTTTACATTTATTATTTAAACTGTTATGTTTATTCATATAATGATCTGATCACCATGCTCAATATATCCCATATGCATGGGGGTATTGGGATAACAATACAAAAGGTTTGCTAGGATAGACCCTCTCCCACTCAAACTCACCCCCCCCCCCCGAACCAAAATCCTGGCTATGGGCCTGTCACTGGATGATGACGAGCAAGCAGTAGGTATAAATCTGTCCATGTTTCTCTTGCTTCTTGCCGTGCATCTGTTGCTGATATCTGTTACCTACATTGTGAGTATATCTCTGAATATGTCATTGACTGATAGGAGATCATGAGATTCTGATGTGTGTGTATATTTTGTACATAGAGCAATGAGTCAAGATTAAAAGCCTTCTGTGAGTTTGGATGCAAACTAAGTCAAAGAGTATTCTTAAACAATGAGCAGCACAAGGTCAGATGATGCAGATATACTCTGCTGACAACTGATAAGGCCTTTGCTATTTATGGGTTTATTTTTTTAGCTTACCTCTAAGACATTCAGTCTACTATGCAGCATATTTCGGGAAGGTGTGATTGGAAGGAGAAAACTATATATCACACACCTATATCACCTTTGACAGTTAGCCACCTTGAGTCCCCATAGGGAGAAAGGCGGGATATAAATAAACAAACAACAGGTGCAACAGGGGTGCTGTGATGGCTGCAAAGGAGATACATGCATGAAAATCTGCATAGCTGCTTTGGATCCACCAGGTGCATACCCAGCTTGAAGTTTAAAATGTTGACTTTTTAGAATCTGTTGTTGTCCCATTACATTCATGTGAAAATGGTGTGCAGTGAAAATTGAGCTTCTGTTTTGTGGATCAGGAAATGCTAAAATACAAAGAAAGAAAACATTTTCATGGCCATGTTGACTGTGGGATTATGGGAGATGCAACCCCCAAAATAACTTGGCTAAGCTCTAGATTTTCAATACTTACTTAGTGAACGCCATGCATGTATATAACTGTGGAGCCTTTTCATGCAGAATAAAATGTTATTCTGTTTGTTGAATGTTTTCCACATCTGCTATTGGTTAACAGAATTGCAATAAAATAGTTGGGATACTGAGCACAATTTGCATCAGTCATTTACTATAATCAGTCTTACTTTGAGGCATCAATAAAGTTAACTGGTTTGTATTTAATGTCAAAGTAATTACCCTCTAATTACATCAATTTGCCTTCTTTAAAAAAAGTACAGTGAAAGCTATAAACCTTTCACTCTCCACATCAGAAGGTTGTGTGTATGTGTTTTTTTACACTGGTTTCTAATAAAGGAAAACTAGTTACATAATACCCTAGTGTAAACATGTCAGGTGTATTATCTAAATTATCCTTGTCAAGGAAGAGTTTAAGAACGAGTGCTAATCTGCCCTTTATTATATACTGCAAAAAGTAAAGATTTTTTTCTGATATGCCAGGTTGAATCACCTTGCCTCACTTAAACATCTTTAAGAGATTTCCTTTTTGTATTTTCCTGCAGAGGAAATCTGTCAACATCTAATGTTTTCTTCCCTCTTGTTCATTTGCATACTGAAACTCTCTTAACCTCAGTTTGTACTGCTCATATTTTATTTCTGTGTGGTTCACTACCACAATACAAGCAAAACACATGTATTTATTTGAAATTTCATTCCAGATGAACCCTGACTATCAAAAGCACTCCCAATCAAGACCTTTCATGACTCATGCTATTTGATAACTGGTCATACATTTGCTTTTTCAATTCTCTTTTCCACATTCATACACATTCTTGACACACTGATTATTGCATATTGGACCAATGAGCAATGGGATTCAATACACAATGGAACCCAATATGCATGGCGGCAGATAAACAATGTGACATCACCAGTTACGTAGTGTGCAGAGGGACATTCTGACTGGTCTTGTGTTGCTGCTCTTCACAAATCACCAACAGGGTATGCTAATTTGATGAATTTGGGAGATTATGGTTTTTGTTCCTGCACTGATGTAAGATCATACTGACTAGTACCAAACACTAGTTTAATGGAGGTTGTGGGTGGGATTCAGGTGAGGGGTGTTAAAACATATTAGTTGTATTTACTATATTTTAACTGTATTTTAAGTTATATCAATGACATAAATATTTAATTGCTTTTAATTTTTTTTGTATTTGCCATTTTTCAATTTATTGGGTTGTCATGTAATTGTGAGCCCTCTTGAGTCCCTGTGGGGAGAAATGCAGGATAGAAATAAAGTAAATAAATAATACTATCACTATTCCATCAATCAGTTGTGTACTGAGATTGTCATGAGTGCTGATTTTTTTCTTACTAGGCCTTGAAGGGCACACACATGAATGATGAATGTTCTTATAACTCTGAACCCAATAATTTTTCTGCCTATTTATGTACTCTATTTATGAATAACCAAACAGACTCAGTTTCATAGCATACTACATGTTTAATCTATACAGATTAAATTCAAATTTAGCATTATAAAAAGATATCAAAGAAATTCTGAGTAAAAAAAATGACGTTCCATGTTGTTTTTACAAAGATAAAACATACATTAGTATTTTGTGCCCTACTCCACAAAATCTCTAACCACAAGACTAATTTTCTTCTGCTCTGTTCTCAAAGTACAAAGTTAGCCAACAGTATGCTATGTATGCAGATATAAACACAGAGCCTGCATTAGAACCTGATAGCCAACTGTTATTCCTGTGCCTTGTCCAGGCTGTTTTTATGAACAAAAAAAGATTACTGTTCATTGCTACAATCCTAAATAGGCACTTCATTTAACTTTATTTTTTGGGATGCTGGCAGTGTGTGTCTACCCTGTGCATTAATCTCTCCGGCTGCTTAAAATTTATTGCTATCCAAGGGCTGAAGCTCAGTTCGTTGTTATTTTTGTTCTTTTCAAATCTTTTGTTATGAAGTTCACATCTGCTAGTTCATGTCCCCTTAAGGCATTCCAGGAAAGAGGTGGAAAAAAAAATCTCCAAAAGATTGGAAAGGTATGAAAACTTGTAAGAACATCTCCCAGATGGCAAGAAGGATGCCCTAAGGGAGTGCCTGTGCTGAGTGCATTTTCTTAACACAACTGTTCATAATTTGTTCAAGTGATGGTTTTACCTTTGTAGATCCTGGGGCACCACAAGTTATGCATCATAGTCCAGCCAACTGTAAGAAACACTTGACAAGCCAGCTTCACCTTCTTTGTCTCCTTATAATTAGATTTACAATGCTGAACAAATATTCCCCTTTATTACATTATTATGTCTGTTCTAAAGCTTGGAAGAAGCCTTTTGAGTGACACAATGAACTTCCTGTCAGGTTGTTGGCAAGTTAGATCATCAAAACAGAAAAAGGAGACTGAAAATAAAATAAACATATATTATAACGATGTCCTCTAAAAACAGGATTGAGAAAAGAACTCTACAAAACCTTAATGCAAAAAGACAAATTAAGAGAGAAGAGAAAACCTTTTAAAATCCTTTAGTGGTTGCATTCTTGATGTACAGTTCTGCTCTGGAGTAGCCCAACACAATTATTAGAAAACTACATCACCCTAAAAGGCCACAGAGAAAATTCCCCATGCTTTTATATGATGCCTATGAAGGAAATATAATTTCCAGGCTTTGTTTCGACTTAGGAGCATGCAACCTCAAATACAGATACAAGAACTTTTTTAATACAGCAGACTTCAAATAAAGCTGGCTCTCGGTATAACCATAATCATTATTATTAATGTAGAAAACAAGCAATACAATTGAAAAGAAAAACACTAAACCCAATCTCTGTGTCAATGCCTAACTGAACATTATTCTTTCCAAAAAGATTAAATGCAAACTTTTACACCTCCAGGACGTACAGATTTGAGACAACAGAAAGACACATACATTGTATGTGATTAACTGTTTAAAACAAGCCGTTACTACATTTTCACAGATTTTAATGTCTGTTTAAATATCTCATTTCTACAAAGTGAATTTACATTTAAAGTACAAAGTGCAAATACTACATTTTATTGCCTTTTGGTGAGGGATTCTCCCACATGTCTGAGAGATTGCCTTGAATATGAAGTGTTCAGCCTTGTTTCTTTGAGGTTTGCTGTCAAAGAGAATTGGAAAAAGGATAGTATTTTACTTTGGTATATATGATGATATTATAACAATAAAAATCTTTTTCATTTATATTCACTTTCAGCATAAGAAAATTTCACACTAGTGGTTTTTGGTCTTAAATGGTCCAAATGCTTTGCATTTCAACTTTCAGAAAAACCGATCCAGCATTCTGTAAGTTGACATGCAAAACTTCTGGAACAGTAAAAGTTAAGAACCATGGGTCTATTAATGCCTATAAATTTCTGGCCATGAAAATTATAGATGGCCACCTGTTCAATGGGATTAACATCATTAGGGTTGCAAATCTTTGTTTATTCCACTCTCACAGATGTCTGCCTTTTTTTACCCCTCACAAAAACTACAGGAAGAAACTCCTACATACCAAAATGCTGGTCTTTGAGCCCATGGCAGTTGGCAATATTTTCCCCACTTTTTTGAAGAATAATGATGAACAAACATGCAAATATTTTTGTTTTTACAAGTTGTCTGCTCTATTCTTTTGTTCTTCTAGTCCTCTACTGTTTCATGCTAAATTCTTGGTTTTTCATTGAAATCAGTGAAGTCTTACAGGAGTTTGGGACTTAGAATCATAGAATAGTAGAGTTGGAAGAGACCTCATGGGTCATCCAGTCCAACCACCTGCCAAAAAGCAGGAAATTGCATTTAAAGCACCCCAACAGATGGCCATCCAGCCTCTGCTTAAAAGCCTCCAAAGAAGGAGCCTCCACCACAGTCCGGGGGAGAGAGTTCCACTGCCGAACAGCTCTCACAGTGAGGAAATTCTTCCTGATGTTCAGGTGGAATTTCATTTCCTGTAGTTTGAAGCCATTGTTTCGCATCCTAGTCTGCAGGGCAGCAGAAAACAAGCTTGCTCCCTCCTCCCTATGACTTCCCTTCATGTATTTGTACATGGCTATCATGTCTCCTCTCAGCCTTCTCTTCTGCAAGCTAAACATGCCTAGTTCTTTAAGCCGCTCCTTATAGGGCTGCTTCTCCATACCCTTGATCATTTTAGTTGGCCTCCTCTGGATGCTTTCCAGCTTGTCAACATCTCCCTTCAATTGCGGCGCCCAGAATTGGACATAGTATTCCAGGTGTGGTCTGACCAAGGCAGAATAGAGGGGTAGCATGACTTCCCTGGATCTAGATGCTATACCCCTATTTATGCAGGCCAGAATCCCAATGGCTTTTTTAGCAGCCGCATCACATTGTAGGCTCATATTTAACTTGTTGTCCACGAGGACTCCAAGATCTTTTTCACACGTACTGCTGTCAAGCCCGGAGTCCCCCATTCTATATCTTTGCATTCCATAGTTTCAGCCCATCTCTCTAGTCTGTTAAGATCATTTTGAATTCTGTTCCTGTCTTCTGGAGTGTTAGCTATCCCTCCCAGTTTGGTGTCATCTGCAAACTTGATGATCGTGCCTTCTAACCCTTCGTCTAAGTCATTAATAAAGATATTGAACCGAACCGGGCCCAGGACGGAACCCTGCGGCACTCCACACGTCACTTCTTTCCAAGATGAAGATGATGCATTGGTGAGCACCCTTTGGGTTCGTTCACTTAGCCAATTACAGATCCATCTAACCGTAGTTTTGTCTAGCCCACATTTTACTAGTTTGTTTGCCAGAAGGTTGTGGGGGACTTTGTCGAAGGCCTTACTGAAATCCAGATAGGCTACATCCCCAGCATTCCCTGTATCAACCCAACTCGTAACTCTATTGAAAAAAGAGATCAGATTAGTCTGGCATGACCTGTATTTGGTAAATCCGTGTTGACAATTAGCAATGACTGCATTTGTCTCTAGATGTTCGCAGACCACTTCCTTAATGATCTTTTCCAGGATCTTGCCTGGTATCGACGTGAGGCTGACCAGACGGTAATTGTTTGGGTTGTTCTTTTTTCCCTTCTTGAAGATAGGGACCACATTTGCCCTCCTCCAATCTGCTGGGACTTCTCCTGTTCTCCAAAAACTCTCGAAGATAATTGCCAGTGGTTCTGAAATCACCTCAGCTAGTTCCTTCAATACTCTTGGATGTAGCTGATCTGGCCCTGGGGACTTGAATTTGTTTAGAGAGGCCAGATGTTCCTGGGCAACTTGTTTCCCTATTTGGGGTTGGATTTCCCTAATCCTTCATCTATTCCATGTTGCTAAGGATGAAGATGGCTTTCTTTTTGTGAGAAGACTGAGGCAAAGAAGGCATTAAGTAGTTCTGCCTTTTCCCTGTCACCATCACCCCATCTTCTCCTCGCAGAGGCCTTCAACTCCAAGCAGTCCCAGACATCTTGGCCAACTGTCAGGAATTCTGGAAGCTGAAGTCCAAATCACTTGGAGGACCAGATATTGGGAACCATCATTGTAAATGATACCCAGAACACTCCACATTGAATCTATCAATCATAATATTTTCCTCTTATGCGTCATGTGTTAGTGAGCTGCAATACTTAATTTTTTCATATTCAAATACTGTAAAGGGAAGTAGTAAACTTTTTCTTGGTGGCACTATGAAATCAAAATAGTTGTGTGATATTAAAGAACACTAGACCTGGAATGCAGGATTTTCAGTTAATTCTAACAGTGAGGAATGTAAGGACTGCTTTGGTATTGCTCCCCACAATCTAGATGCAGAAATGTACATTTTGAATGCCACTGGATGGATATATATATATATATATATATATATATATATATATATATATGATAAAGACATGCTCACATTTACAACCATGGGAGCATGGGAATGTAGAAGGCATTTTGAAAAACAGTCTATCTATGTGTTCAGTGGTACAATTCTCTGGTATCATACCACCTCAAAATAATAAACGAAGTATCATACTGTGACACTCTTACTTAAAAAAAGGTTAAAATTTTATCACACTGGGAAAGGGAGCTTAGCAAGGCCATTCCACACACACAAAGTAACGTTCAAAACTACGGCCTGCAGAAACTATGCAGTGTGATTTTTTTCCAGTCCAGAATTCTATCACCTCAGTTTATCACCTCATTCACCATAATGTACAGATTGGGTCCAGACTAAATGGAAAATGCTAGATCTTCTATTATTACCCCCTGTTGCCCATTCCCCCAATAGCTGCTCTCTTTTAGGTGGGTGGTTTTGTTAAAACTGTTCCTTGTCAGGCATATTCATTTCCAAAGTGCAAGATCTGGTGATGAAAGCCACCTTTGGCATCTGCAAAAAACCTTTATAGCCTCAAAATGGCTAAAGCCGTTAACTGCCACCAGATGGTTTGCACAATGAGGACCATTTCAAGGCTATCATTTCACAGCATGAGCTTTTAAAATAATTGAGACTGAGTCAGCAAAATATTTAAAGAAATAAAGAATTTAAACTCTGAAATGATAGGACTATTTCGCTATATACAATAGACGTTATCAGATTACAGGAAGCCAGGAGAAGGGGAGACAGAGGAAAGCCATGTTATGCTTTGAGCACAGTGTTCGGCATGTGGGGGCACTAGTATATAATTAAAATAACCTTTCAAATAACTTTGAGTTTTACCAGAGTAATGGTTTTCAGACTGCCTTGTTTAAAATGTTAGTAGTGTGCAGAGAGCCAACTCTCTAGGAAGATGAGAAATGAACAGATTTTTTAGCTGTGAGAAGATTCTCTACCAAAGGTGTGAAAACCCACACTAAATTAGCACATGCCTTAGAGAATGCAAATCTAGCATATGGTAATAAACAAAAGGTGACTTCATATGATTACTGAGTGGTGACGGCCTGACCTCTCCAACACATTGAAGTATTTTTTTTCTTGCTATTTTTAAATGGATGGACCTATGCAACACCCCCCCCCCCCACCCCCGTTGCAGTAGCTCCGCTAGCTGCCAGTTTGTTTCTAGGCACAATTCAAAATGCTTGTTATGACCTTTAAAGTCCTAGACGGTTCAGGTCCAGGCTATTTCACTGACTGTATATCCAGGGCCATAGCCAGAAAAAAAAAATCAGGAGGGGTTTTGAAAATTTGGGGGGGGGGGTTGAACCCCTAGCACCCCCCCCCCCCCCGCTACAAACCTGTCAATATCTGCTTGAGATAGTGTCTGGAGGGACTCTTAATGTTTTGCGTCTCATAGACTTAGCATGGGGATTTGGTTAACCAGTTAAAATTCACGAGTAAACCAGGTTTTTTTTTATAACCTGAAAAATTTCGGGGGGGGGGAATTGAACGCCTAACCCCCTCGCCCCCTCGCTACAGGTCTGTGTATATCCTTGTATAATCCTGCCTGGGCCCTGAGATCTTCAGGAGAGGCCCTTCTCTTAGTCCCAGCTCTGTCACAAGCATGATTGGTAGATGGAAATGAGACAGAAGGCCTTCTTTCTTGGTGGTTGCCTAGGGAAGCCAGAATGGCAGCAGGCTAAAACCTTTTTATTCAGGCAGGCTTTTAAAGAAAAAGATTTTTTAGATTAAGTCAAGGGTGCTGTGGTTTTTAGTTTTTAATATATTTTAACGAGTTTTAACGATTTTAACTGTTAATGTTTTCATTAATACCATTGATGTTCAATTCTATTTTAATGTTTGTATATTTTTGGATTTTAAATTGTATTGAAATTATTTTAATGTATCCTGCTTTGATTATCATTTCTGGAGAGAAAAAGCAGGGTATAAATAAACATAACAACAACAACAACAACAACAACAACAACAACAACACAACACGATTAACTACCAAAAATCCATATCAGCTGAATATAGCTCAAAACATTAGAGCATGGAATAGCTTCCTTCCTGTACTCACCTGCCTGTTGGAAGGCGTGCTTTCACCATTATTTTTTGGAGCTGTCAAGAAGGAGAAAAGGCATGTTAATTCACAGCAAGAAATTTAGTCCTATCCAATTATTCATGCAGATTTGTTTATTCACAGATTTGACTAAATCTCTAGGAATCTCTAGGTTCTCCAGTACAATTCCATGGTTAACTCAATCTGGATGTTAACCATAGCATTCTGCAGGACTCCTGTTTGAGGCACTGTCACAGGGAGAAAAAGGGTGAGGACTATGATTTTCCCGAGTTTTTTTTAAAAATTAGGAGTCCTGTGTTCCTAACCCTAGCAAATGTTGAGGATTGATTGAATGATCAAACTGAAATATTAGACCTGTCCTATTGTCATGTGAAGAGTAATAATCTGAACATGAGAGTTTCTGCTCTTTATATAGAGGATCTCCTTTTGAAATTGTTACCCTCCTCATCTGGAAAGTATAATTGGGGAGAGGAGGCATACATTTACAATTATATAAAAGGGAGACAAATCCAGGTTTCTATTTTCCTTCTCCTCCTCTTCAGACCTGTCAAGTATGTGCCAGGTTTAACTGTGATCCAGAAGTCTGCTCTTTTGGGATGTTTGCTGGTCTCCAAAATTTTGGGCTGATCCCCATTTTGATCCCTGGGTTCATCATATCCTCTGTTTCCTCAGGATCTTTAGTTTTGTAGTTTGGAGGAATGTACTGACCATTCTGGCTGATAATTCTTATTATTTCACTACATTGCTTTTCATGACTGACCCAACTAATGCCTAGACTTCTTCAACCAAACATCAGATATGCAATGAAAAACTGGTTAGAAAATCCTCTTACTGTGGCGTTTCTTTGTGTCTGCTTTATTGTCTTCTTTTGTTACACCCAGGCAACCCATGAGTTCTAAAACTGTTAATGATTTGTCATTATTCACATCACAGTATTCCACAAACTTTTTCACACATTTTTTGGGCTTGGATTTTTTCCTCAGGAATCTCTTAAATGGCTTGATCTCTTTTTTCCCAATGTCACCGCTAGCATTTTTATCCAGTTGTTTAAAATACCAATGGACCACTCTCTCCTCCAGAGTGTGATTTGGATCTGGTTCTGAAAGCCTGAAAAAGTCATAGATTATTGAGTGAGCATACTTCTGAATATCAACAAAAAGGCTATTACACACAAAACAACTGCAATTTATTCCCATGGAACCAGGTAACAAGCAGCACCTGCTAAACTTCTGTCTTTTACAGATGAGCCCTCTCCAGTTTTTACTCTGGCAATTCTATTCACAACCCCTAGAATCTTCAATTTTGTCCACACAACAACATGACCATATACAATCCTGCATGAGCTGCCTTTCACTAGGCAAATTATACGGATGTGTAACATAGAATGTGTCTATTGTTCCTACATCATTGTGAACTTAAAATGAAGATAAAAACAGTAGAAAAATGTTAATTCAAGTAAGTTCATTGATAACTTGAATTATTTCCAAGAATCTCTTATACTCTTATCTTTTAGTTGAAAAAATCTCAAATTCACTTAATAATAATAATAATAATAATAATAATAATAATAATAATAATAATAAACTTTATTTTTATATCCCGCCCCATCTCCCCGAAGGGACTCGGGGCGGCTCACAACAGGGACAAGCCTGAAACAATGACACAACATATTTGACAAAAACTTAAAACATTTCAACAATACAGAAAATAAAATAATGAACAATACATTAAAATCCAAGCAGATAAAATCAGAGTAATTAAAAGCAAACCAGCGGGGACAGGTTTCATAAAGTGCTGTATCATGGAAATGAGTAACAGTGATAAAGTGCCATACGCTTTTAAAACATAAAGAAGTATTCTAATGACAGCTCTATTGGGCCTATTCATTCAAACGCGCTCTGGAACAACCATGTTTTCAATTCCCGGTGGAAAATGGGCAGGGAAGGAGCTAACCTGATCTCCTTAGGGAGAGAGTTCCAGAGCCGGGGGGCCACTGCCGAGAAGGCCCTCTCCCTCGTCCCCACCAGCCGCATTTGAGACAAAGGCGGGAACGAGAGGAGGGCCTCCCCGGATGATCTTAGGGTTCACGTTGGTTCATAGGAGAGGAGGCAATCACGGAGATAGGCAGGTCCTGAACCGCTTAAGGCTTTATAGGTAATAACCTGAACCTTGAATTGGGCCCGGAAACTTATCGGTAGCCAGTGGAGCTGTTTAAACAAAGGATTTGACCGTTCTCTGTAACTAGCTCCTGTTATTAATCTGCATGCACCCCCTGCCACAATTTTGCTATTTGATAAAGGTCAGTATCATTTACTATGTCTGCCTATATCTTCTCCATTGTCATTATAATTTATCACTCTGTAAATATTAGGATATTCGGTGTAACAGCTACCTGCCCTATCTTAGCAGATTGTTGTTGTCAAGTGTTGTAAAGTTGACTTTAGCTTATGGTGACCCTATAAATGAGAAGCCTCGAAGTCTTTCTACCATCAACTACCCTGCTCAGGTCTTTTAGACTCAGAGCTGTGGCTTTCTTAGATTGAATCTTTCCACCTGTAATGCGGTCTTTTCTTTTTCTTTTTTGTTCCTGCTGCCATCTACATTACCGTTATTGCATTTCTAGAAAGTCATGTTTTGTCATGATATGGCCAAAATGCAACAACCTCAATTATCTCAGCCAAAAAACATGAAAAACATGAATTAGGAGTGGCATCTGTAACCCTACTGTTTAGTCATGGATGACATGGATGACATAGGTAAATCCCATTGACTCAATGGTCTCTTTTAGTTAGAAACTAGCAGTAGGATTTTGTAGGAGCTGTAGGGTGTTGTAGACTTTTAAACCAAACAACTAACAAATTAGGTTGCAATACTCTGTTCACTTATCCTGGAAATAACTTCCACTGAATTCAAAGTAATATTTATAATACAGGTCAAAAATATGTTTCTATCCAGATGTTGTTGAAGGACAACTTCAAAAAATTCTAGCCAGTATAGGCCATGGTTGGAAGCTGCAATTCAACATAATTTTTAATTTTTCAATCTTTCCCCATGCACAGAGCATGGGGAAAGATGAACTCTAACTCTTAACACAGCAAAGCAAATATGTATCACTGAAACCTGGTAGGATGAGACTTTTGGTTGGGAGGTAGTGATAAATGGGTGGAACCTATTTCAGAGAAACAGACCAAACATGAAAAAGGGAGTAGCATCATACATCAATGATGTTTAGACCTGTGAAGAGATCTATGACTTAAATCCAGGAAGCCAAGTTGAGAGCATCTGGATAAAATTAAAAGGAGGAGAAACAATAGGGGTGTCAATGTGGTGGTCTGCTACAAATCCTTAAGCCAGACTGAGAACTTAGTATGGAACAGATTACCAAACATTCAGAGAGGAGAGATGCAGTTTTAATGGAAGATTTTGACTATCCTAATATTTGTTGGAAATCTAACTCTGCCAACAAAATAATATCCAAGAAACTCTCATTTTCCTTACAGACAATCAAATGGTCCAGAAAGTGGAAAAAAGCAATGATGGGATCAGTTCTTTTAGATCTAATCCTAACCAACAGTGGAAATGGCCAAATCCTTAGGTGGGCATGACCATGTTCTCTTGGAGATTGTTATGCAGTGGAAAAAAGATGCTGAGTATAATCAGATTCACAATATGTACTTTAAGAAAGCCAATTTTAGTAAACCTAGGGAAATATGGGCTGCAATCTTACGGTCAGGAATACTAAAAGAGAAGGAAATAATGATAAATTGGAATTTTGATTCAGTGGCACTTTTAGTCTCTTTCAACTCTATATTCTATCATCTGGAGGGACATAAGTTCTCCGTCTATTAGGCATAAGATTTTAAGTGCTAATAAAACAAATGAGTTATTGCATACCTCAGTGTAGATTATTTCCACAGGAAAAATATGTTCAGTTCTAAAAATGTTGCAGATCTGAGCATAAGTGTGGTGCTTAAAATGAGGGCATGATCCAATTTGTGGAGTAAACTTGCAATCTTTGATTTTATTGGGTGAGAACTCAGATATATTTCAATATGCTCAGATTTGAATGGGTCATTTATTAGTCCTAAAAACTGAAAAAGAAGGGAGAAAATATTCTCTTTATGGTTTATCTTTGTGACTGAGTGCAAGACAGTTTGGAAGAAAAAATGCTAAATGACTGAGATGTAGCAAATACGAGGTTGAAAATTATGATCTCTCTGACATAGCCCTGGCTTTCTCTGAGTAATGGCCACAGCATGAGTAGAATGTGTTACTGAAAGTTCTATCTTAGCTCTTAAGGCATCATATTGCATTATAAGAAAGGAAAGTGTGTTCCACTTGGCACTAAAACAACAATTTATAAAGTATCTGAATTATAGCATGTAATATATTTGTATAAACGTAGTGAAAAACAGAAGCTCTCCTCTTTCTATGGGATATTTAAAACTACACTGCAGAAAATTAAACCGAATGCTTTATTGGATTACTTCATTGCCTTTTACAAACGTAGCATCTAGTATTTCAAGATGCTGGCCCTGACCCAGCTAAACTTGGTTTACATAAGTCCCATTGAAACCGTGCAACAAGCAAATCATGGCTGTTTTAAGACCCATTGCATTCAATGGAGTTTAGTTACAACTTATTTCACCTGGAAGGAGATTTGAAAAGACAAGCATCTAGGAAAAGGGTCAAATCAGGAAGGAAAAATCATTATCCTGATAAGATGCAATGACTTCACAAAATGTTGTTAATTGACCTAGCAACTGAAGGAAACCCCATTTTTGTTAAATTCTTTCCACCTTTGCTGATCCATCTTTCCAATTCATCAGCATCTTTATTTTGGGAACTATTTATCCTATTGTAGGGTTTACTTCTGACTAGATGTGCATAGAATTGCAAGCTTAATCTTGAATTCTGTTCTTTAAACATAACATGCATGGGGCATCTTTAAATATATTAATTTCTTATTTTGATAAAACATTGTGAAAATGAAACGGTCCTTTTCGATGTGAGTGAATTGCTTTGAAATTATTATTGTCTCTTCAATGTAGTTCAGACCTAAAGGAAACAAATATTAATGGCAAGAAGGTGTTGCAGAGATTGAAAGACATATTCAGAGATCAAGGGACAAAATAGATCAGGCAGTGAAACTAACCAGTATATCAGTGAGTTGGGAATAAGAAAGATGGACATTAATTTCACTTATTGGTGAAGGTATTAATTTCATTACTTTAACACTGATTTAAATAATTTGAATGTAAGTCTCTAAATTATACTGCTTTTGCCCACCCAGCAATGAAATAATGAGACCAGACAACAGTATTGGTCTCTGTATGGGCAACTTTTATTAAATTGTTACCTATTAAAACTTTCTTCATGAACAGTAACTAACTAAAAGTTAGGGCTTAAACTTGATGTTGTATAAGCTGAGGCAGGGGCCATCCCAGACACACTCCTCAGATAACTTGAGCAAGACACCTGAGTTCCCTGCATAACTTCACTTGAGTAGTTTCCAGGGCAACTGCTTAGAGAAGTGGCATAGAGTATTCAAACCCCAAGTCTCTAGACTTCAGGGATTAGAATTCCCCCACAGCCTCAAGGTCATTTCTGTTCGTCCCCACCTTGGTGGACTGAACACACAGGTGGGAGTTCCTGTTCCTGACCTTCACCAAAATGGGTGCCTTAGGTGCACACTGAGGTGTTACATTGCATCCCTGTTTCCTGCATGACAGCCTATTTAATGACTCTACTTAATGTCCATTATTAGACTTGTGCATAGATTCATTTTAGCCGTTTTCCTTCTGCTTCTCTGGCTTCATCGGCTTTTCTGGACAGCCATAATGCCAAGGACTCAACCACCATATTTTTTTCACCTGAAATGGCCCACATGGCTGCTGGGCATGGCTTCTTCCCTTCTATTCAGGAGCACTTGGCGCATCCTCCCTTAATCCCATTCCTAAAACCCAGGCTTCCTTGAAAGGAAGAAAGAAAAGGAACCCAGGAAGGGTGCTTTCTTAACCTTGTTCCTCAAACCCAGGCCCCTTTGAAAGGAAGAAAGGAAAGGGTCCCAGGAATGGAAAAGGGAGCCTTGTAAATTCCCCATTGCTGCCAATGCGCCAGATCTTCCCAGATCTTTTGGATGCCTAGCCAAAAACAGATATTCCATTAGCTTATTTTTGGGAAGTTTCCGAAAACTGATCTGGGTGCCCAATGAAATTTGGATACCAAAAATGGATTGCCCTCCATCCAACAGTTAACAACAACCACTATTCGGCATAGTTAAGATACCCAGGAAGCCAAGTAAACGTACCTGCTGGAAGACACGGAAGGATCAGAAACTGCATGCACCATATCTGTGGAGAGTGCATCCAGAACACTGGTCAAGAACTCATTCTTCTTGGCTCCTGGACAACCTAAATGGAAAGAGATTTTTATTCTTTGTTTATCATGTTAAAAGAAGCTGTTTATCAGCCATAAACTCAAATGCAAAACCACATTTGCAGTTTGGGGATGTTTTAGATAAAAAATAGACTAAATCATGAGGAGTTTTTTTTCCATGTCAGGAGTGACTTGAGAAACTGCAAGTCACTTCTGGTGTGAGAGAATTGGCCATCTGCAAGGATGTTGCCTAGGGGATGCCCAGATGTTTGATGTTTTACCATTTTTGTGAGAGGCTTTTCTCATGTCCCCACATGGGGACCTGGAGCTGACAGAGGGAGCTCACCTGCTCTCCTCAAATTCGAATCGCTGACCTGTAAGTCAGCAGTCCTGATTTAACCCATTGTGCCACCAGGGGTTCCTACCATGAGGAGTAATATAATAATATACTCGTACTACACAGAAGTTTAAAATTCTGTATGCCACCAATACATTCTGTCTAAAGTTAAGCACTTGTGTTGTGCTAATTTTAATAGAAGAGTGATCCAATTCCATGTATTAGTCATTCTTGAAATGGTGGCAAATATCAGGAACCATTAATCGTTGGTATTTCATCCATGAAAATATGTTACGTGAAGTCAAATTTCAGCAAAGA
Source organism: Anolis carolinensis (assembly GCF_035594765.1). Lineage (NCBI taxonomy): Eukaryota > Metazoa > Chordata > Lepidosauria > Squamata > Anolidae > Anolis > Anolis carolinensis. The sequence goes on from NC_085841.1 coordinate 65,309,233, forward strand.
TAATTTATATTTTATTTGCTTAGGATCGGTTTGATTTTTTCTTACCTCAGAACATCCAAGAATCCATATTGCCAGGTATGCTCAAGGTTAGATAATATCTAGAATCCTCATCCCACACCTTTTAAATAATGTCCTGGTTAGGTAGTTAAGATACTGATTGAGAGAAATATGGCTACAGACCTGTGAATCATTTCTGAAATAATTATGTTAGTTTTCAGGTTCACTGAAAATTATGTTTAGTACAAGGTTATTTACTGAAATGGATTCTTGTTATACGCATGTTACAAGAAAGCCAAATGCTTGCTGCCAATGTTATATGAACAACCAACATTTTTAATATGGACTGGTATTTATTAAACAACATTATATTGCCAGAAAACCTTGGCTTTCCAGTTTCAAATTGTTTTTCCACTAATGATGCAATTCTTCACTATTTTTTCCTTAAAGGTAGTAATGAATAAATTTCAGCATTTTTTCCTGTTGTGAGAAAATCTTTGAAAAACCATGATGTTTTGTTGCTTAATTTGTAAAATCATAATGTAATTTGATGTTTAAAAGGCTTTTCCTTCATCCCTCCTTATTATCTAACATTTTCACTTATCCAACGTTCTGCCGGCATGTTTATGTTGCATAAGTGAGACTCTACTGTACTTGAAAAATATGTTTTTCAATATTTAATATTTTTCCAACCCTAATTTCCACTGTTACACAGGTCAATGTGAGCTTAAGCTACATTTAGTGTGTGGCATAATGTTTTCATGATAATGTCACATTATGTCACATTAAAGCTGCCCCTCGAAATTTGTAGTTTGCAGTGCAACCGACTACATATTTTGCAACAGTAAACATTAAATTGTATTGTGTATACATCACATCACATTTGCTGACTTCATATATCAGCTTGCTCATAGACAGGTGCAAACAAACAATAGGACATGATGGGTAACTGAGTATCACACATTAATTTAGAAAAAGGTGTTAATGGGATATACCTTCAAACATTTAAATCTACAGCATATTGATATGATTCATATCTTTACTTCACACTATGAGGTATGCCTGGGAAATTCTAGATTCTGGAGTGATTAAGCAGAACTACTTCAAGGACCTTGCATAAAAAGGGTAATAGCTTCTCACGAGGCAGCCAGAGGCATGAATCCTAATAATATATATTTTTATACAAGCCAAGACACTGTTTACAAAATCCTAATGTAGCAACCATGATGGTCTTTTCCAGTTGCTGAGCTAGTAGGATATCAGAGAAAGGGGAAGTAATGTTGTAGGTGGGTGGAATGTGAATTAGAGAATGAAAAGTTTAAGAGGCAATGTCTTAATTGACATCATATCTACTAGGGGATGGAGGGGGGAACCAATACTACAAGAAACTATGGCAGAGGTCCAGCCTGGTCTACATTCCAGTCCTCTAAACCACACACTGAGATCTTTATAAAGACCGGATTCATGGCGCCAAGTGTTTCTTCTCCACAATAGAAGTTTGACATTGCTTGGGGTAAAGGTTGACTAGCAAATAGGGTGGTGGCAGTTCTGTCTAACTTGCGAAGAAGAGGATTGGAACTAAGCTGTTGTGGCACAAGTAATTGCTTGCACCACCTAAAGGCAATTCCATAAAATTCAACTGCCAAAATCTCATAAATGTTATTTCAGCTCACCTAGAGATCACCTACTGAATCTAATTTAGTTTTTTTCTGCCTTGTTTGGCTCAATCATAAGCTTGAAATGTGCCAACTCTTCCAACTGGAAATCTGCTTCTACTTTCTGCAATAAACTTGATCCATAAAATCTGTTTAAGCTTTATGGTGATTTATATAGGTTGTCCATTAAAATTCCACATCACGTCTCATGTTTCATGTTTGATATCAAACTAGAAAATGTCCTTATAACTATTAAAGTCCTTATAACTACTAATGTCCTTATAACTATTAAAGTCCTCTTCATCCATTTTTATTTTGTCTGGATCGGAAAAATAAGTACACAATTTTGTGGTGATGAGTGAGTTAGGCAAATGTAATGTCTGCATCTAACAGATTTCAGTTTTGTGTGGGTCCTTCACTATGCTGCCAGGCTTGTAAATAATATAGTTCTGAACTACTTCCACAGTAGGTTTGTGCTAAAGTTCATTAAAAACGATATATTATGATACTGAAATTTCTGTTTACTATTTTCTAATTTTGCGGATTTTAAAAATACATTTTAGAGTGGAAATTGTCATGTTTTACCCATTCTCTTTTCAATCTTGTGGGGTTTTTTTGGGGGGGGGGGGAACTGTGCCGTCCGCCGGACAATAAAAAGCTATAAAACTGAAACGTGCTGTCCTTTATCCGGGCGAACTGCAAATCCCTATAAGCTGTCCTATAGATATTGAACGACTGAGTCTGGATAACTTCAAAAAAGGATGTTTATTCATACAAGGTTGTAAACCTGGCACAGATCTTAAAGTTGCAGAAAATGAAACAAATTTCTATAGGTTTTAGTCACAGAATTATCCCTGGTTCCAGAAGGCAAAAGTGATTATAAAACCACTATACCCTAATCACGCTGCCTATATTAGAAGGAGAAACTCTTTCCTTCCCTATCTTTACAGCAAAGATTAGTTCTAGAAGCGATGGAATAACTCTGCTCCTCTAACCAGATTTCCTATTCCAGATCAATATAATTCAATACTTATCTAATTTGGATAGGCTTAGATTGGCCTGGTTTTGAGGATGATTTGTCCCAGTTAGCCTTGCACAGCTCCAGCACGTTGGAAGACTATAGCCAGAATGAAGCTCCAAAATGGAGACTAGACCCTGGTAAAAAGGGCGGTCCTAAGATGTTGCACTCTTTGACCAATCACTGCAAAGAAAACTGCAGCCAGCTCTTGCAGATTCCAAGCCACCTTTCCTAGGCCTTTGCAGCCAGAGGCTCAAACAAAATGTAAAGGAGGGAAAGCAAACAAACGACCAATAGGTAAGGCAAACCATCGTCCTGGGGGACGGAACACTCCCCGCTAAATTCCCAGGATGTGGGAATTTACCAATCAAAAACATACAAACACCTTTGTATACACAACAATACAAACACTAGAACTTTAAACATCTCCAATAAGCAACACGAGGTCACTAATTGGTCTGTCCAAAATGGACACTTTGCCTCTGTTGCATGTCTTTAATTGAACTTTTCTAACCTTACCGTCAGGGCAAGGAAAGGTCTTTAGTATAATGCCCATAGGCCAGGCATAGCGGGGCAAGTCTTTGTCCTTTGGCAACACAAGGTTTCCCACCTTGGCATTGTCCTTTGGGGTTTGCCAGAGTCTTCTGGTTGGAAGCTGGCTTAAGTACTCAGCTTTCCACCTTTTCCAAAAGTGGTTGGCCAAGGACTGCACCTGTTTCCACAGGGCACGGTGAGTTCCGTCCGGAACTGGCAACATGACGTCCTTCCATCCTGGCACCTTTTGTGTCAAAATAAGTGCAGGAGTCAGTGGTTGTAAGTTCTCAGGGTCACTGGTAAGGGGAACCAGCGGCCGGTTGTTGATAATTGCGGTAACTTCCGCCATAAGTGTCACCAAAACATCATGCGTCAATGACCTATGACTCAAAAACATGGCATTAAGGATTTTGCGACTAATACCAATCATTCTCTCCCAAACACCACCCATATGGGAGGCGTGGGGAACATTGAAAGTCCACATAATTTGTTCAGTATTCGTAAAGTTCTGAACCTTTGGGTCTCTCCCAAACCTAGACACACAATTGAGTTCTTTGGTCGCACCTACAAAATTGGTGCCACAGTCCGACCGAATTGACTTAATTGGCCCTCTGAGGGCTATGAACCTTTTCAATGCGTTTATGAATGATGAAGTGTCCATTCCCTCTGCAACCTCTATATGGACAGCTCGTACTGACAAACAAGTAAACAAAACCGCACATCTTTTGTTATTTACAACACCACCCCTGGTTTTCCTAGTGACAACCTCCCAAGGACCAAACACATCGATTCCCACATGGGAAAGGGGTGGGTCTGTCAAAGTCCTATCCTGAGGTAGTTCTGCCATTAACTGACTTTGACAGTTACGTCTGAGTCGCCGACATTTGACACACTTAAAAATAACACTGCTGACCAAACTTTTAGCATTTACCACCCACAGGCCTTCATTTCTAAGGGTCGCCTCAGTCAGAGTTCTACCCTGATGATGGATCCTTTCATGGTGATGCCGAACGAGCAGCAATGCAGTGTGACTATTAGGGGGTATGATGATGGGGTTTTTTATGCACGCCTTGAGTTTAGCTTTGGCTAACCTTCCTCCAACTCTCAAAATACCCTCCTTGCCTAGAAATGGGTTTAACTCACGCAAGAAACTCCGACTGGGGGTGTCAAGCCCTTGTTCTAACCTGGCTATTTCTAGACTAAACTCATGCCTCTGAACTGACCTGAATATTACTCCCTTAGCCTTCAACATGTCCTGAACTTGCAAAGGCTGACTATCTTTGCAGACTAAGCGATGTATAAGCCTAGCAACTGCTCTAAGAAGACTGTGCCACTCCGAAAAACGTTCAAAACGGTGTGGTTCCAGGCAAGATCTTTGGCCCATCTTGATTTCTGTGGTCATCTTGCAAACTTTCACCTCTGCACTTCGTGAGACTTGAGCATTCATAATGTCCGAAAACCTTTGCTCATCTTTCGAGAGCGCTGTGGCTTCGTCTCTCTCAGAGACTTTGAAGATGGAGGAATACTCTGGAGTTATTGCTTGGCAGTAGACTGAGATGTGACTTAGGCAACTGCGCACAAGTGTAGGACGTCCACCTTTAAGCACCTGTGCTTGATTGGAGTCCAACGACGATGGTGGGTGCATCTTGTTTATGCACACTGGGCCTGTAACTGTCCAGCCTAGTGGTAGCAGCTGAGCAATGGGCGCCCCTGGAGGTCCCTTAACTTGGTCGTTCACATAGAACAAGTTCGGACAGTCCGCACCAAGCAGAAGGGCAATGTCCACATCTGGCCGAAAGGCTGGTATAGCATTCTTTAACCGTCGCAAATGTGGATGAGCCTCCACAACTTCTCTAGTTACAATTTGTTTTTTGTTCCGAGGGATGGAGGAACACTCAATCAGGTCTGGCAACTTGAACTGTCTCTTCTGGTCGCAAGAGGAGACAACAAAGCCAGATGCTATGCGACCCTGCAACTTCTTTTTTCCTGCACATGTAGTCATGGTGTAATTGACCATCTTGGTTTTAAGGTCAAACATGCGGAAGAACTCTGGAGTAGCTAGGGAGGCGTCGCTCTGTGAATCCAGGGCCACATAGAGTCTCTTTCTAAGCCAAGGGCTCTTGGCTGGATATACATCCGCTAGGCAGATAGGATGACAAACTCTGTACTGGTGCGAGTCAGAACACAGCTCTGTACAGGCGACTGCAGAAACTTCCACCTGCATCTCTGGTGCGGCTGGCTTGTCGGTGTCTTCGACTGCTGACTTTTCTTTTGGTGAAGCGTTCTCTTTGGGGTGGGAGATGATATTGGAGTTGTGCATTGCGGTGCAATGCTTGAGGCTGTTGCATTTCTCACACTTGATGTTTTCTTTGCAGTTGGATGCAAAGTGTGGAGTTGCTCCACAGCATCTAAAGCAGATTCCCTGCCTTTGAACTAGCTGTTGCCTTTCTTTGTATGTCTTTCTACTAAACTCCCTGCAGTTGGCCAAGCTGTGAGGCTTTTGGTGAATAGGGCAAAGCAACTCTTTTACCTCCGACCTGGGTTCGTCAGTCTTGTGTTGAGTTTCGACTGCCTTTACGCTGACGGGTCTATTGGCCTCTCTAGGTGGTTTCTTGTCCACTTCAGGTGCCTTCTCTGGCTGGGTCCCTTGGTATAAGGTGGGGAGGCCCGTCTGTGGATCATTCCTTTCTCTGGCTGCCCTGGTGATGAACTGGACCAAATGAGAAAATGGAGGGTATGCCTGGGAGTGGGCCTCCTTGTAGTTGAAGACCTCCTGTCCCCAGCGTTCTTGCAAAGTGAAGGGCAGCTTGGTCAAGATCTGCCTCTGGGACAGGTGCTGATCGAGGCACTTCAAACCGGGCAGTTCTGGATTCTCCTTGGCCGACTCTAATTCCGCAAGGAGATCGCTGAGGTCCCACAAGAGTTTGAAGTCTTTGAGTTTTAAAGCTGGGAACCTTTGGAGCTTGTCCATAAGAGATGCTTCAATCTCTGTGCTGGCCCCATACCTCTGCTGCAACCTGGCCCAGGCCTTTTCCAGGGCTTTGTCGGGATCGGCTACGTGGGCTGCGTAGATCTTCTTAACTTGTGAGGATGAGGCTGGGCCCAACCATGCAGCCAGAAGAGTCAGTTCTTCCTCAGGCAATAACTTTAAGTCTCTGATTGCTCTCTGGAAGGTGGCCTTCCAGAGAAGAAATTCCTCAGGCTTGTCCGAAAACTTTTCGACACCCTTGTCCTTAAGATCTCTTCTGGGGCTTCTGATGATGGAGACAAGCTGGGACTCTGGCGTCGAAGGGAACAATTGAGGAGTTTGCTGTTGTGGAGTGGACTCCCACCATGTACCTTGCGTCAACCTTTGGCCTCTTGGAGGGATGACATCAACCACTGACGAATCGATGGTTCCCTGTGCAGCTGTCTGTAGGGGCCAACTAGCACTCGGCCTTGAGGCCCTGATTGACTGACCTAGGGTTTTAGCAGGAGGCACAGGTAGCTCGAGCAAGGGTGAGCTCCCCGCTATGACGCTCTGCTCTGCAGGAAATTCAAAAGTGACTTTGGGGCCCTGCTCTGGGTAAGGAGAGAAGTCTCCCTGTTCCTCATCCGAAAACTGGCTGTTCATGCTGCCAAGGTGCGCAAACACTTTGGCAGAAGGATCCTGTATTGGTAACTGGCTTACATTTTCTTCTGTGAGTGGCTCAATTAGGGCCTTGGCCAAAGTCTCAGCCCTTACCCTTTTGGCTGCGGCATCCATCTTTATTCTAAGCATCTCTATACGAGCCTGTTCTATTTGCATTTCGCTTTGTCTACGGGCCTGTTCTATTTGCATTTCGCTTTGTCTTTGGGCCTGTTCCATTTGCATTTCGCTTTGTCTTTGGGCCTGTTCCATTTGCATTCGTTGCTCTTCTTCTTTAAAGGGAAGGGTGAGATCAGCTGCCTTAGCATCAGCCTCCGCCCCCGCTACCTTGCTCTTTAGCTCCAGACGTGCAGCCTCCTTAATGTGCAAGGCAGCTAGGGAAGAGATGGCACTCCCAGCAGCAGAAGACTTGCTAGAGTGGCTATGTTTAGATGATGCACACTCCCTTAGTTTAGATACCTGGCTAGAGCGGTTGGACTTAAGACTAAGTGCCACAGCAGGTGATTTTAAAAGATTGGTCTCATGGCTGCACAAGGAAGACTGATTTCCTTTTGGCTCAGACCTTAGATTAACAGGTGGAGAACTAAATTCCAAGGCATCTAGAATTGCCCTCACCTTATTTTCTTTCTCATTAGTGTCAGCTAAGACACTCACTATTTCTAACTCTGAATCCTTGGCGTTAATGCGCTCGAGGACCTGGACTATCTTAGCCACCAAACCCCTCCAGAGACCGAAGGTCTCTTCAAGGTCTGTCTGTAATATGGATGGCACCCTTGTAATACCCAAGCTCTCAATTCTGTCCATCAATGTTACAATTCGCTCCCATGCCGAACCTAACCTCACATGGAGGAGCTCCTTTTCATCTATTAGATGGGCTAGCATCTTGGCTGAAGGGTGCTTTATCCTTTGGGGCCTTTCATTCCTACTTTCAGCCTCAGAAGGAGGTATACCATCTGTATCGTCTTGAAATTGCATAGACATTATGTATTCTTAATAGCAAGTAAATTTACAACAAAAGCAAATACAACATATAATACAATGCACAACACTTAACCATAGCAATATATATCACTAAGTAACTATACTTTACAAAGATTGTGACCTTTGGCGCCAGATTTTAGTGGGCAAGCTGCAAAATGCCAACTGACAGCAACTTGCCACTTGATACCTCCCTTGCCCGAGTGACGTAAACTGCCAAAATGGCGACTTCGCCAAATTTTCAAGCACCTCGTGCTCTGCGGCTCGAGGCCTGCCGCCGAAGGAGCACCGAGGCTGGCTTTGGAAAGGAGGAGAGAAGAGACGCCTCCTCCCCGCTGTGAAGGGAGGTCACCACCGCAGGTTGATGAAGCAGGTCACCACCGCAGGACGATGAGGCAGGTCACCACCGCAGGACGATGAGGCAGGTCACCACCGCAGGACGATGAGGCAGGTCACCACCGCAGGACGATGAGGCAGGTCACCGCCGCAGGTCAATGAGGCAGGTCACCACCGCAGGACGATGAGGCAGGTCACCACCGCCGGACCATGAGGCAGGTCAAAGCCGGCCGAGTGCTCCGGCCGAACTCCTGATGAAGAGGCTGTCAAAGCCGGTTGAGTGCTCCGGCCGAACTCGCAGCAGCGTTGCCAGGCCTGTCCAGGTCCTAGCCTGGTTCTGGTGGGCTCCACGCCTCAGAGCCAGCCAAAGAACTGTCGCTGGTGCTCCGCGGCTCGAGGTCTACCGCCGAGGGAGCCCTGGACGTTGCTGGGAACTGCACAGCCTGTGCAAACCCAGAAAGCCACTGGGCTACGTGCGCACACGCGAGCCAAATAGCAAGGAAATAGAGCCCCACTATTTGACTCCTTCAGGTCTGAGAGCGGGCTCCACTGCCTCAGACGCTGGTAGAGTCTTTAGGTATGCAGACTGAGCTCAGGCGGAAAAGCCGCAGCCTATACTAAAACTTCCTAAACTATAAAAAACTATAAAGCCGTGCAAGCTAGCTGAAGCGGAAAAACCGCTGATCGACCTCAAAACTGTGCCGTCCGCTGGACAATAAAAAGCTATAAAACTGAAACGTGCTGTCCTTTATCCGGGCGAACTGCAAATCCCTATAAGCTGTCCTATAGATATTGAACGACTGAGTCTGGATAACTTCAAAAAAGGATGTTTATTCATACAAGGTTGTAAACCTGGCACAGATCTTAAAGTTGCAGAAAATGAAACAAATTTCTATAGGTTTTAGTCACAGAATTATCCCTGGTTCCAGAAGGCAAAAGTGATTATAAAACCACTATACCCTAATCACGCTGCCTATATTAGAAGGAGAAACTCTTTCCTTCCCTATCTTTACAGCAAAGATTAGTTCTAGAAGCGATGGAATAACTCTGCTCCTCTAACCAGATTTCCTATTCCAGATCAATATAATTCAATACTTATCTAATTTGGATAGGCTTAGATTGGCCTGGTTTTGAGGATGATTTGTCCCAGTTAGCCTTGCACAGCTCCAGCACGTTGGAAGACTATAGCCAGAATGAAGCTCCAAAATGGAGACTAGACCCTGGTAAAAAGGGCGGTCCTAAGATGTTGCACTCTTTGACCAATCACTGCAAAGAAAACTGCAGCCAGCTCTTGCAGATTCCAAGCCACCTTTCCTAGGCCTTTGCAGCCAGAGGCTCAAACAAAATGTAAAGGAGGGAAAGCAAACAAACGACCAATAGGTAAGGCAAACCATCGTCCTGGGGGACGGAACAGGAACAAAAAGCAATGATTGATCCAATGAGTTATGTAACAATTACTACAACACTGGTGGCAATGTAAAGAGTTACGTAATTATAACTTTTTAAAAGTCCAGCTCTGTATCCTTTCTCACTCTCTTTCATATCTCAGAAATCCATGCAAGAGTTAAGAAAGTGACAAGTTTAAAATATACGATGCTAATCAGTATATGAAAGACTAGATAAGAATGTGCCTGTCTAGGCAATACTTATCAGCATTATTCAAAGCCTTGGAGAAAGTTGCTGTGGCTGTTGGAGCAATAGTATCAAGATGCTTATGTTAAAGATTAAAACATTTCTTCTTTCCTAAGTTTAAAAAAATCTGCAAAGGTACATTTTCTCTGTCTAGGGTAATCTCATATTTCATCCTTCTTTTTCTGAGCTCATGATGCCACATTAATCCTACACCTGTGACTTCTGACATCTCTGCAAAAGCAAAAAAAAGTATTATGGGGTAAATGTAAACCAGACAAATCTTGTTCCTAATCATCTCACATCTGGAAACAGGCAAGATACAAAATATGCCAGATCTTTCTGATAGTCAGTCAAGCTTTGGAAAGTTTCACTAACATTTTTCTGTCAGTATATAGATTTTTTAAAGGGGGAATTTATTCCTTCTGCTTTGGAGCGTTTACTGAGTTTTGGGCCAGGTGAATTTTTGTCCAATTGGTTAAGTCAGGAATTACTAGGAAATAAATCTAAGAAGTTACAGCATATAGTAGAAGAGGAAACAAGGGTTTATCACAACACTGAACTTCCTGCGATATCCTGGTCTAGGTAAAAGAAACAAAGTCAGTAGCATTGTTTAGCTCACATTTTATTAACTTCTTTGCAATAATATAATTGGAACCTTCTCAAAGTTTTTACTGATACCAAGACATGCTACATCCACAGCATTCCCTACATTTATAAAGCTTGTAACTCAGAGAAGGAGGAGAGATGATATGTCTGGTATGACTTTTCTTTTGAGAAACCTATCTTCCATTGTAGTGAGCATGACATTCTAAGTGCTTTCAATTTTTCCCTTTAAATGATCTGCTCTAGAATTTTTCCTGGTATTGCTATCTGGTTGATTGGGTGGTAGCTGTTTGTGTCCTCTTTTCTCCTTTTTTGAAGATGGGGACATTTCTCTCCTTTAGTCATCTGGAACTTGTTTCCCAGCAATTACCAAAGATGACTGCCAGTGATTTTGAAACTACTTCTGCCAAATACCCTTGGAGGCGGTTCATCTGACGCTGGAGACCTGAATTCATTTATATTAGCCAGATATTCCAGTACTGACTTTTTACCTATTCTGAATTGCATTTTCCTACTGCATTTCCTATTCTATCCTACTCAGGTTGAGCATTATTGACCTTTTGGGAGAAGACTGAGGCAAGTAAGGTGTTGAGTAGTTCTGCCTTTTCTCTGTCCCCTGCTAGCATTTCACCATCTTGTGCATGCAGCAGCCTGACCATTTCGTTGTTCTTCCTTTTGCTATGGACATAACCAAAAAACTTTTTAAAATGGTTTTAATATCTTTAGTAAGCCTGATCTCATTTCACACTTAGGCTTTTCTAGCATTCTCTCTACATATGCTGGCTATTGAGTTTAATTTTTCTTCGGTGATTTCTCTCTTTTTCCATTTCTTTTACATGTACTTTTCATGTTTTTGCTCAACTGAAGAGAAACACCAACTTGCATATTCTGAAAGTATACCTACCCACATCCTGCAGCAAGAACACAAATATACCAAGCTATTGCAGGTGACAACATGAGCTTCTTCATCATTTTAGTAGTCTTAAGTAGGGAATGGAATAGAACTATGGACTTCAATCTCAAAATTTCCTGCTAAACATCCCACATAAAACACCCCCATTTGCAGCAGTTTGAGCATCTTTTTAAAGTTAAATGACATTTGCTGTGGAGAACTGACAATATCAACAAAGGCAAATTAAGAATGTAAAGTGAAATACTCTGCAGTATTATCTCTCTGTACTGACATCTTATGGAATGGCAAGTGAAAATCAGACAAATGAGTTTTCCAGAATGGTGAAGATTTTCATTTTCACATGCAAGAATAAATGCTTTCACTTTTTTTCTACCTATAAGAAGATTTGCACATGTTTAAAAAATGCATTTCAGTTATTCTCTTGTAAAATCAAAATTTACTTCTGCAAAAGACTTGTTTTCTATACAAAAAAAGAGAGGAAAAACTGTAGAAGGTTTCTAAAATATGAAAAAATTGTGGCAACTGGCCATTTTCTCAATAGAAAGATTCAACATATTAAGATACTCTTTTTCATGAAGAGTAAGAAAATTTTCAAGTGAACTTTACATATCTAGATTTTAAACATGAAAATGTGCAATACACTTCCAGTGACAAATACTGCAGGACATTTGAATGATGGCCTATAGTAATGAGCATTTGCATTTGATCATTTAACAACTGAAAGTTGGCAATTTAAGATATATTTTATGGAATGCTGACTTATTTTTCATTCTCATTTTAAGACTTATTTGCAATCTTGATCAATTAAAATCTATTTCCCAGTATTTCATATCACGGAATAACATGTTTCTAGCTCATGTCAAAGAAAGAAAGGGCGTTGTTTTGGATGTTTTCCTGTACTTTTCTATATAGCTGTCATGCACATATAATCAATCCTTAACTTGAGATTCTTTTTTGGCAGACTGGATGTGAAAACCTTAGGTGTACATGTATAAAATGTCTTAATTCATGAAAAATGAAGGAGGCAAAACAGCAGGGAAACATACAAATGGAACATTTAGTGAACAGTGATAGATGGATTGCTGTGTGACTGCTGCATGTGTGGCCTAAGCAAAGATAGGATTTTTGTTCCACTGAGCAGATAAGAATAGAGCAGAATCTCCATCAAATCCACTTCAAGTTTTGGCCTAATTACAAACTTGCTATATAGTCTGGGGCTAAATTCAATGTCCTATTATGAGTAGATCTATTGAAATTAACAGAACTTGCTACCAACTTATTTAAATTTCAGTGAGAACTAAAACTATATTTTAGCACTTTGTATATAAATACCACATTCCATTCTGCCACACCCAGTGTCTTTGAAAGAACTTTGAATGACTGAGTCTCTATCAATTTGGAAGTAGAAGCTGCACCCCCAACCCTTTCAGTAAAGCAAGAAAAACCCTGAGGTAGGGAGAAAGGAAACTTTCATTTTTGCTTGAATTCCATGTCCAAAACCCTTTGTTTACATTTACTGGAAAGAAAGTAACACTGAAATAGAAAACACTCCCTTTTGATTAGACAAGCATATAATATACATTATTAGACTGTGACTAAACTGATGGGGGCCCTGGTGGCACAGTGTGTTAAAGCGCTGAGCTGCTGAACTTGCAGACCAAAAGGTCCCAGGTTCAAATCCTGGGAGTGGAATGAGCGCCTGCTGTTAGCCCCAGCTCCTGCCAACCTAGGAGTTTGAAAACATGCCAATGTGAGTAGATCAATAGGTACCACTCCAGCGGGAAGGTAATGGCGCTCCATGCAGTCATGCCGACCACATGACCTTGGCGGTGTCTACGGACAATGCCAGCTCTTCAGCTTAGAAATGGAGATGAGCACCAACCCTCAGAGTTGGTCACGACTGGACTTAACATCAGGGGAAACCTTTACCTTTTACCTTATATAGTGCAATCCAGACTTTGTTACATATAAACTATTAAGAATGGCATAACTATATAGTAAAACTCCTGTAGCAGTAAGGATACATTCCAGGATGGACTATTGTTACCTAAAATTGTGGATGTGACTAAATGCCATTAAATCACCCCACTTCTGTTCCCAGCATACCATAAAGTTGTACCAGAGGACCTAGAGATTTCTACAGAGTAAAGCTTCTAAAACTACTGAATCTGGGGGGAGCGGGTGTCACAATTTTAGGCATTTACATGAATCAGTTAGCAACAATGTGAAGCAAATACTTCAGCTCTCTCTTCTGGTCTCCCTACTGCTTTTTTGTACAAAGAAGACCCAGAAACAAGTGAGCAAAGTGGCAGTAGTCAAGTAGCCACCTCACTAGGCAGCCAGCTGGCCTGCAAGCCAAGGGGGGCTTGTTTTCGTTCTCTCTTCCTCTCAACTAGGCTCCTCTTTCCTCCTCCTTTTTTCCTTATCAGCAATTGAAATCACATGCAAATTCTCAATCCCTCTCCTAGCCCTCCACAGCCCTTTTCTCATATGGCAAAAGAGAAATGGAGCAGGAGGTGAGGAATTGGTCTCAGCTGCCTCAGCTGCAAAGCCATCCCTGGCTCTCTTTCTCCTCTTCCTAGTCTCCTTTTTAGCTTTGTCCTGCTGTCTTCCTTTCCCTTCCACCCTCCTTTCCTCTGGTGACAACAGTGCCTTCCTCCCTTACAGCCTTCATTAGGGCAGGGGCAGTCAGAAAATCAGTGTGCCTTGTTTAGCAAGCCTTGTAAATATTGATTTTGCTAGATGGCTCTTTTCAGGTTCAGAACGACTTCCCTTCAAATTTTGGGTTCATAAACCATACTCAATTGAAATAAAAAATGTCAGTCTTCTGCCATTAAAAACTTCAAGAAGAAGTAAATAAATAATATTTCTGTGTGAAAAGGTTAGTCCAAAAGTTTATTCTCTATCCTTGATAAAAAGTCTCATCTCTTTAACAAATCAACAAGTGAAGTTAGTTTCAGAATATCAAGGAAGCTTTGATTGAACTATCTATGGTTTATGAAATAGACATTTCATAAAACTTTAAGAAAATTAATATTTAAAAAAGGCATTTAAACAAAACACTGGGCTTATCAGTATGAATTTCATAGTTTTGTTCCTTAACTTAATGTGAAAGCACAAAACCCAGCACTCTCCACCTTCCTGAATACCTTTACTGACAACTGCATATGCAGTAGTGATTGCACAGTGGAATCTCTGTTTCATACAGGTGTTATCAATGGAAAAGAATTCCCCTGAGCTCCATGCTACATTTAATTTCAATAGGCTTGGGATAAAATGGTTGACCTGAGAAAGGGTTAGCTTGATGCCATGAATAATTTACGCTCTACAAATTTTTCTATAGAGACAAGAAAAGGCCAGCTCCAATGCCTGTCAAGAAATGGTTCCTAATGCAACATTCAAGCTTCACTCTCCCCCCACCCCACAGTTGCCTATATTGTGGGACTTTGACAGCTTACATAAATAATTTCTTGTTAACGGGTTGATGTTGAAACCACATAATGTTACACTGAAGGTCCAAAGATCTAAAACAGTAGTGTTCACTTTAGAAATAGTTTTGCCCACAAGTATGTTTTCCATTCAAGTGCCAAATGAAGTTCAGAAATCTTAGGCCAATGAACACACACCTCCCATGACAAGAATATACACAAACACTTCACCTGAGCTAGCAACTAATAGTGTAAAGTTGTTAAATGTTACAAAAACCGTGTAACAAAAATACAATTGGCAATATCTTAATTCCAAGGTTTGTGTATGTGCTATTAAGAACCCAAGTACTCATTGTGACTACCATGAGGTTTTCATTTCAGATTATTCTTTTCTGGAAAAAAAATCACATAAACACCCTAACTGTAAAACAGGGAAACATTGACCTTCTGAATACGTGCTACCATGTTCTTTCTAGTCATTACTGGGCATAAGACACACCATATGGAGGTTTACAAAACATCCTGCCATAATCTACTTTGCACGTTAAGGCTACATTAATGAATGTTTGCTATGGGGAGACAGGTTTCTTTGATATATTTGTGAGAACTATAATATGAGTTTAAACTCTCACATTTCCTAAGTGTAGTAAAAATCATACAACAAATTTAAAGATCATTAGAATGTTATGCTCTGTGAAGTGGCAATGTCTAAAACCTCTAATAATTTGTCTTCTCAAATAATTTTCCAAAAATGCTTCAAAGTTTCTAATACACAAGAAAGTGCCATTTTCAATGCCATAACAATCAGGGGACGGTCTAAGGCTGATACCATGGAGGAGAAAGCTTTTTCTGCCCCAGATTGCAAAGAAAATGGTCTAAAGCAAATTGTCTTTTACATCAGGATTCTAGAAAATTGCTTATGATGGAGAATGAGTTGTAACCTGTCATAGTGGATGGCTTTTGAACCACTGCAACACAATTTTCAAGTGGTTTATCAGAATTAATCCAATGAAAGACAATGTATATTCCTTCTGTTCTAATAAGTTCTTAAAATTTGTCCGAAATCAGTGACAGGAACGAATTAAAATCAATTTCAGTAATCAATTGAGTTGTCAATTTTTAAAATAAAAATTGATTATTTTATCCAAAGGTACTGATTTAAACTGAAAGCTCAGCATTATCTCATTTCCAGAATCAATAATTACATTTTCAATTAATTAAATGAAAAAAATGTTAACAGGCCAACAAACTTTGCATTTCCCATTTTGAAATTCCCCAGATCTCAAAACGTATTTATGTGATGTAATGTAAAATAAAAATGTGGTTTTAATGCTGTGTTAGGTCTTGTAAAATCGAGATTCAAGTTCCTAAAGAACCATGAAACTTACTAAGTGTTCTTGTGCCACTCATTCAGCTTGATATATTTTATTTCATGAGGATAAAGTGGAGTGGTAGAAAATAATCCATGCCATCTCAAACACTTTAGAGGAAGGAAGGGGTACACAGTCAACACTCCACATTCATGGTGGTTAGGGGTGCGGGACACTCCTGAAAGTGGAAACATTATGAATATTGTAAGACTTACACCCTGCTTTCCACCTTTTTACCAGGATGTCTTAATTTTATTTTAACCCCTTTCCATCTTATGGAACTATTCACTCCACTCCTCTTCCTCCTAATCATCCTCAAGTGCCTGCCTTTCCAACAGCTCCAGCCAGATTTTAACCCTTTGCAGGGCACTAATAACCTTGTCCAACATATCTTTCTTCCAGTTCTCCTCCTCTCAATCTCTTGTCCTTCCAATACCTAGATTTAAAACCTTTTTGAAGCCCATTGCCCTTTGTTGGAAGGTACTGTCAGAAGGACAGGAGATTGAGAAGAGAAGGGGCAAATAATCAAAACAAATCAAATCAAATCTGGATTTCAGAAAACAAGCATAATTGGCCAGTTGCCTTTAACAAAAAAGAAATTAAGGAATAATAAAACCTGCATCTTCTAAGAAATGTGTAGATTGATTTTTTTTCCCCTGGGAAGGGTCGTAGGCCCCTTAACACAACAATGGTAATTAATTATACTTACGGTAGAAATTGTGAGTGACTCAACCTGGGAAATTGTTCCACATCAGAGACTGCACAAATCCCAATGCTCAATTTACTGTTCCAGTAATTACTTCTAGAAAAATAAGGTAGGGTTGTCTCATGGCTCTTCTTTTAGTCAGTCTTTCCATCAGCTACTTGGCTACCAGAGGATAATAATTCTACTGTATGCAGATGACACAACGCTACTGGCACCGAATCAACTAGGATTACCAAGACCTAGACTGTTAGACTTTTAGTGCTTTATGTTTGGCAGAACATCTACTTATTAATTATGCCAAAAATGAAGATTATGATTTTTTAGCCCCAGGTTATACCAGATGATAAATGGGGACTGAATTGATTAGACTGACTCATTCAAACATTTGGGCATTATTTCTTCTGCCAACAGAAACTAGAAGGAAAAACATATTACCATCAGCAATAACTTGCTTTTCTAGAATCCAAGGGGAAAATTTGATCTATGTTGATCTGAGAAATTTTTTACTCTCCTATACAGTATTATAAATTGCATTGTTGAACAAAAGTATTCCATGTATGAAGTGGAATAAAAGAGGGGTGTAAGTGTCCCCCTTAAGAAATGCCAGGCTCAAATATCCAAAATTATTTTTGAGACTGGTCTATAGCATGTGCTAAAGTTAGAAGGTAGCATTTTCCATATCTTCATGGAAATTTAATATAATAAAAAAAAGCCCCAAATTGGGCAAATGTATTACAGGCTGAATTTCACCCAAAGTGTGTTTTTACAACATTGCTTATTATAGAGAGTTATAAATGGAAATGCTGACAATAACTGTTCTATAGTGATGGCTGGAGGGGACTGCTAAAACATTACCTTACCTCTCTGGAATGGAATCTGGCATGACAAAAATTTATCCATGTGTAAACTATTTGTGGGTTGGCACTGCCACAGAATTTAAAAGACTAACACTGTAATCAAAATCATTGTCATCTGCAATGGACAGTTGAGAAGGTGTGAAATAATGACTATCACAGAGAAAAATGATGATCCTATCATTGACTAGTAAGGTGCTTCTATGATTACCACCTCCCTTTTGCACTAAGTTTATGAGCTGCGGGAAAACAGAGTTTGTAGGATATTGAACAGCTCATAATCCCCATTGGGAAGGGTTTGTGGCCATTTTTAGAGCACTTCAGCACCTTGTGTAAGTAGGACATTAATTGTCAGGCAGTAGTTATTTTTATTAATACTGCCAATCTACCCACATTTGAATCGCTCACTCTTCTAAACCACTAACAGAGAGTTCTGTGTAACTAGCCTGTGCTTTTAAACCTGACTTTGGAAATTGGCATCTGTGTGGAATGGGTCCCTTGAGCCAGATATAATATAGTGTACTTTATTAAACCACAATAAACTAATGCTTGAGTAGCTTTAAGAGTCTCTGTTAAAGCCACAATAAGTGGGGAAACTGAGATGTACATTTGACACAGTCCTTATTCTGTGCACAGTGCAGTAAATATCTAGGAAATGAGCAGTTCCCTCCTCCCCTGACCAGCTTCTAGAATATCCTGCAATGACAGAATCACAATGAGTTGTGTTAAAGAGAAAGATGAATGTAATTATGGTTCCAAAGTATCTGCCAGAAAGACTGGAGTGCAGCTGACTTTATATTAACTACTGAGTGCAGTTTGATTACTAATCATCTTAGGTCTAGTTACACTGTGGAGATACAGTTTCATGATAGCAATCCATTATGGATTACTTGAATGAAATCTCCAGAGAGTCACAATGTTTTATGTTTGGTTAAATGAGCACAGAATCATTAGTGCCATAGCTTATTTGCTTGTCGGGGGTTTTATCTGTTTTTTTTAACAGTATTTAAATGTTAATTTAATTAATGTTGTTTTATATTGTATGGGGCCTTTGTTTGGAAGCTGCCCTGAGTCCCTTTGGAAAGAGAGGGTGGGTTAGAAATAAAAGTAGTAGTAGTAGTAGTAGTAGTAGTAGTAGTTGCTATTATTATTATTATTATTATTATTATTATTATTATTATTGACATAACGACATAGTATGACACAGCGAACAAGATAGATATGCTGGATTTCATATCACAAAATCACAAGTTGAACACTTCCCAAGCGTTTAGGACTGTATGACGTATTTTCTGATGATGCGTGCAGATCCCAGTAGGGTGGCCTATTATTATTATTATTATTATTATTATTATTATTATTATTATTATTATTATTATTTTATTGTATGACACAGCAAACAAGATAGATATGCTGGATTTCGTATCACAAAATCACAAGTCAAACACTTCCCAAATGTCTAGGACTGTGTGATGTATTTTTGGATGATGCGTGCAGATCCCAGTAGGGTGGCCTTTTGCAGTTGGCAGATCGTGATTTTGTCAATGTCTATTGTTTCCAAATGCTGGCTGAGATCTTTTGGCACGACACCCAGTGTGCCCATCACCACCGGGACCACCTGCACTGGTTTCTGCCAGAGTCTTTGAAGTTCAATCTTGAGGTCCTGATAGCGGCTGAGTTTTTCCTGTTGTTTTTCGTCAATGTGACTATCACCTGGGATGGCAACATCAATGATCCAAACCTTTTTCTTTTCCACAACTGTGATGTCTGGTGTGTTGTGTTCCAGAACTTTGTCAGTCTGGATTCGGAAGTCCCACAGTATCTTTGTGTGCTCATTTTCCAATACTTTTGCAGGTTTGTGATCCCACCAGTTCTTTACTGCTGGAAGTTGGTACTTGAGGCATAAGTTCCAATGGATCATTTGGGCCACATGGTTGTGCCTCTGTTTGTAGTCTGTCTGTGCGATTTTCTTACAGCAGCTGAGGATATGATCAATGGTTTCGTCGTTTTCCTTGCACAGTCTGCATTTTGGTCATCAGCTGATTTTTCGATCTTGGCCTTAATTGCATTTGTTCTGATGGCTTGCTCTTGGGCTGCAAGGATCAGGCCTTCTGTCTCCTTCTTCACTGTCCCATTCGTGAGCCAGAGCCAGGTCTTCTCCTTATCAGCTTTTCCTTCAATTTTGTCAAGGAACTTTCCATGCAATGTTTTGTTGTGCCAGCTGTCAGCTCTAGTTAGTAGTGCGGTTTTCTTGTACTGGTTTTTTGTCTGCTGTGCTTTGAGGAGTTTCTGATTTTTGACTTCAATCAAAGCAGGATTATTATTGTGTTGTCGAAGGCTTTCATGGCCGGGATCACAGGGTTGTTGTATGTCTTTCGGGCTGTGTGGCCATGTTCCAGAAGCATTCTCTCCTGACGTTTCGCCCACATCTATGGCAGGCATCCTCAGAGGTTGTGAGGTATGGAGAAAACTAAGCAAAGAGGTTAATATATATCTGTGGGAAGTCTAGGGTGAGAGAGGTCAGTGTGAATGTTGTGTAGTTAATCACTTTAATTAGCATTGAAAAGCTTATCTGCTGTCTTCTTCCTGCCTCTGGGGCATCCTTTGTTTAGAGTCGTTAACTGCCCTTGGTTGATTCATGTCTGGAAATCCTCTGTTTTCAGAGTATTGCTTTTTATTTACTGTTCTGATTTTTGAGTTTTTTAATACTGGTAGCCAGATTTTGTTCATTTTTATGGTTTCTTCCTTTCTGTTGAAGTTGTCCACATGCTTGTGGATTTCAATGGCTTCTCTGTGTAGTCTGACATGATAGTTGTTAGAATGGTCCAGCATTTTTGTGTTCTCAAATAGTATTCTGTGTCCAGGCTGGTTCATCAAATGCTCTGCTATGGCTGATTTCTCTGGTTGAATTAGTCTGCAGTGCCTTTCATGTTCTTTGACTCTTGTTTGGGCGCTGCGTTTGGTGGTCCCTATGTAGACTTGTCCACAGCTGCATGGTATCCGGTAGACTCCTGCAGAAGAGAGAGGATCCCTCTTGTCCTTCGCTGACCATAGCATTTGTTGGATTTTCTTTGTGGGTCTGTAGATAGTTTGTAGGTTGTGCTTCTTCATCAGCTTCCCTATGCGGTCAGTAGTTCCCTTGATGTATGGTAAGACAAGACAAAGATCCTCCCAGAGGAAAGACAGCAGATAAGCTTTTCAATGCTAATTAAAGTGATTAACTACACAACATTCACACTGACCTCTCTCACCCTAGACTTCCCACAGATATATATTAACCTCTTTGCTTAGTTTTCTCCATACCTCACAACCTCTGAGGATGCCTGCCATAAATGTGGGCGAAACGTCAGGAGAGAATGCTTCTGGAACATGGCCACACAGCCCGAAAGACATACAACAACCCCAGGATTATTATTATTATTATTATTACAGTAGAGTCTCACTTATCCAACACTCGCTTATCCAACGTTCTGGATTATCCAACGCATTTTTGTAGTCAATGTTTGCAATATATCGTAATATTTTGGTGCTAAATTCGTAAATACAGTAACTACAACATAACATTACTGCGTATTGAACTACTTTTTCTGCCAAATTTGTTGTCTAACATGATGTTTTGGTGCTTCATTTGTAAAATCATAACCTAATTTGATGTTTAATAGGCTTTTCCTTAATGCCTCCTTATTATCCAACATATTCACTTATCCAACATTCTGCCGGCCCGTTTATGTTGGATAAGTGAGACTCTACTGTATTATTATTATTATTATTATTATTATTATTATTATTATTATTATTATTGTATGACACAGCAAACAAGATAGATATGCTGGATTTCGTTTCACAAAATCACAAGTCAAACACTTCCTAAGTGTCTAGGACTGTGTGATGTATTTTCGGATGATGTGTGCAGATCCCAGTAGGGTGGCCTTTTGCAGTTGGCAGATCATAATTTTGGCAATGTCTATTGTTTCCAAATGCTGGCTGAGATCTTTTGGCACGGCACCCAATGTGCCGATCACTACCGGGACCACCTGCACTGGTTTCTGCCAGAGTCTTTGAAGTTCAATCTTGAGGTCCTGATCACGACTGAGTTTTTCCTGTTGTTTTTCGTCAATGCGACTGTCACTTGGGATGGCAACATCAATGATCCAAACCTTTTTCTATTATTATTATTATTATTATTATTATTATTATTATTATTATTATTATTATTAGCATCTTACATTCATTGCTGTCCTTATAAATCCAATTACAAGGTTGCTATAAGAAACTTTTCTAACATGTCCAGCTCAATCATAAAGCAATGAGATGATCCCTTCAGTCATTAGTTGGTGGGATGTACAGGGGGTAACATGACAATATTGGGGAAAGAGATGTGAAGGGAATACAAGCCTACTTTGCATCTCCTAGGCCAGCCTAAGTCTTTTAAGTACATAGGGAAATGCTGCTTTGTTTTCCACTTCAGGCAACAAAAAAAATCCTTGATGAGTCCTAGTTTCTAAACCTTTTTTTGGTAAATTCACAATTACACATTCAGCGGTGAAACTTACTTGTGTGTGTTACAGAGTTTCTACTCTACTATCTGGCATACTTTGACCATCATCTTCTTCCTATTGATCTTAGATGGCACTTCTCATCTAACATATCTAGGAGACATCAGAACTCAGCTACAAAATTCCCCTTTATGCCTCATAATCCCTCTTTAGAAGGAATAAGGGTCTTATGCTCATTTTTAATTTTTTGCTAAAATAGTACTCGCAATTTTCACACATTCCTGACCTGATTCCTACAGTCTTTCTCTATTGAGTCTCCTAGCAAGAATAATTTCAAATAAAGCAAACTTTCTACCTCATTTTGTTGTACAGCTGTGTATATAACAGAAGTTGAGAAGAAAGTATAAAGAAGATATAAGAAGCCATGGGGCAGATCTGTATACATTGGGAATGAGAAGAATATGTTCAAAATGTTTTAATCTCAGCAAAAAGGACTTCCTCAGTATGTTCCAACTTATTAAGAAAGTATAAGCTTCCACATGATTTCTTGCCTCCACAGTAAAAATGAGACAAAAGATAGCTTTTCCCCATAATGATTCCCCAAAACTGTATAAATTTCACTTGAAATAAAGCATACATGCACACAGAGCTAGCACAGAAGGATGCACAACTAATGAAAGATGTGTGCACACACAAACAAACCCTATCAAATGTTTGATTTCTATAAATCGGTGCAACAAAGCAGCACTTAGTGTAGTATGTGCAAAAACCAATCAGTTTTATCAACAAGAAAGTATAAAAGGAGTAGGATCTTGCTGAATACAGGAGGTAATATCCCACCACATTGAAAGAGAGCAGAAAAATATATAAATTCTTGATTCTGTTTCAAGCGAAAAGACATGTAGTGTATTCACGTGAACCTGTGAGTTAATTTGTATGCAGCAAGTGAGCTCTAAATAGGAAGGAAAGAGTAAAATATGACATATGTCAAAACTCAAGCATATAATAAGACAGCCATATTGTAACAAAATCTGACCCCATAAAGACATGCAGTTCATGACTATATATGTTCTTATTTTCTAAATCATGAAGGATCTCAGTTTTTCCTCATATGAAATATAACCGGTGATCAGAGATTGTGATAATCTGATGCTCCCCAATTTTGTAACTTCCATTTGTACAACAGTATATGGAGTCACTGAATGTATCAATGGAAACCAACTCATTTGGTTCAAAGACAAGAAGTTTTGGAAATGTGCACAACAATTATTAGCTGAAATATATAAAAGATAATTTAATTTTTTTTGTACTGTAATTGGTCACCAATTTCCTTCTCAAAGGGAGCAATGAGTAATTTCAGCAATTCGCCTCCTGATTCAAAGCAATCTTCTAGAATTGCACAGTTCAAGGACATTTTCTGTGCAAAATTTGTACATAGTTGTTTTACACAGCCCTTTTAAAACAAAAAAACATCATTTTCTGCACAGAAAATGTTTTATGAATAATCACAAACATTTTTAAATAGATTGCATTCTGAATTGTGATAATTCGCATCAATCTGAGACTCTTAACATGCAAGAAATATGGTTTTGATTATTTTTACATATTCTTTCCATCCCTGAAAATCAGAAGAATAGGTTGGAGGGGGGCACTGCACAGAAGGAAAACAGTGCACAGAAGAAAAAAATGCACAGAACAAAACAGAGAAGGGAAAACGCTCTCATTGCTGATGGGCTCTCTAAGAATAAAGAAGCAAATTCTCCTAAAGCACATTAGAAATGGGGCCTAGCAATATGTTACAATCTACTAATTATAGTACAACCCCCCCCCCCCCATCCATAGGACTGGTACCCTTGGTTTCATTTATCCACTGCCAATAAAATATGGCCTACTGAGACATTTTTAAGGTCTGCCATGATTCTATGGTATTTTTGTGCCAGAAGTCCTTTGTTTCAATAGGGTTGATTATACGCCATGGTTTCATGTATCCATGAAAAGTCTGGGAACATATCCCCAACAGATATGGTGCTCATACTGCATTTTGCCCTGTTATTTACAAGCTATTTGTCCAACCCAACATCCAGAACAGAATAAAATCATTCTTATTCCACTTCTAACTGTAATTTTGTTTACCATTGGAAAGCTTGGCACTACAATACCCAGTTTTCAGAAGTTTAAGTCTTTATGTAAAATATTTATGTGTAAGTGATATTACGAGCTCACTATTCAGAAAAGCATGTTATTATCCTAATACTCTTGTATAAGCTTTTAAATGAGACTATTATGGAAAGAAATGTATAAACCTCACCATTCCCATTACTGAGGATGCTTTGCTTAGCAGGAATGAGTTACAGGAGCTACATTTTCCCCACACCCTTGGCCTTAAAGAATTAGACCAATGTGCATCTGCTTACATTCCTTCTCCTTCTCCAACCTTTAACAAGAAGTGACTATTAAGTGAAGCCTGCCCCATGACACCACAGAGTTACAGATGAACGAGAGCTAACAACAATGAAGCATTCACCCAAGTGCCTGCAAAAATCTCCAAGGCCAGAGACCAAGCAGCTGAGGAATTCTACATAACAAGGTTTTCACTGTGGAGAAAGCAGAGTTTTTAATCTCCCAGCACACTCGTTCTTCCCAAATGACCTCGGTTTCATCAATCTACCTGTCTGTCTCTGGGAAATTAATGACCTTCAAAAGTAAATATGACTTCAGACTAGCAGAAAGTTTGGGTTTTATAAACATGAAAAATGCTAGCTCCACAATGGCGCTTCCCTCCCCCATGACCCCAGGGATACTTTACATTTTTTTTAAAAAAAATCCTGGATCATATAAGACCTGTTTTTGTGAAACATGTTAACTTTCAAATCAGTTTAGCAAATCAAGCTGTACACCTGTTAAGCAGAAAACTAATCCATTGAAATGCTGAAGAAATATGAGCATTGTTGAATTATGAGGCAAACAGTATGGTACCCATTAAGGAACATTCAGAACTGGACTCAATAAACTGTTGTTCCCATGCAACATGTCATAAATTACTTACCTGGCATATGAAAATAAACAAAAAGAAGAAGAGTGATGGGAGCTCCAGAAAAGCAGAGATGGACTAACTCATTTATAAAACACCCTGAATACATTTTGGCCACTGTGGAGTAATTTTTGGCTGTGTATGTTATGAGCAGTGCTTGCCAGTTACAAATGGGTTGTCACATAAACACATCTCTGTAGCAAAGCATGTTGATTTTAGTAAACACTTCAAGTATTGAAATCTTGACTCTGCATTGGCCTTAATTGTCAATTAAACCTGTTTTTTTATTTCTGATGATGGCATTCATTTTATAAGTTGGAAATGACTTAAAGGTACACCACAATAATAGAAATATCTAAAGTCATGATTTGTGTAGAGGACAATAAGAAAGTGTGTCCTTTCAGACACAAAACCATTTTATGCCTAACCTGATTGGTAGGGTCAGCAAAAAACATCAGACAAAAATCCTTTCCTGAGATCCTTAACTGGAGAATGAAAAAGTTGAAGCCATCATTTTTGCATGCAATGTACATGCTCATGTATGACATATGAACTAGACCTGCCTTCACTACAGATTTGACACAGTGAAGGGGTCATATAATAAAGACACTGGGACAGTGAGTTACTGAGTTATTACAAGACAATTGACCTTATCACATTAGCAAATAGATTTGCCATGCATCGTGGCGAATCTGTGGGGTCCCTGCACAGGATGTAGAGAACCCATTGCTCCATGCCCTGCATCGGCCAACATTCCTCTGGCCAACATCCCATGGGAGGAAGCGTAAGCTGTCTGGCTTCCCCCCACTGTTGCAAATGCAACACGGGAAGACTCCCATGTTGCCACAGCAGTAGCATATGCCAGTTCCTCTCCTCTTTTCCCACAGAGCCCCATTAGAAGTAGTAGAAGTAGAAGCAATGGCTCCATCACAAAAGGGGAGAGGAACCGGTGTATAATGGGCAAATTAGCCCGCATGATGAGGTCAAACGATATAATCTGTTTAGTTTCCCATTTAGGTCACCACAGGACTAGAATAGAACCAATGTTATGCAGATGCCCTTTTAGGTTGCTTTAATATCTTCTGGATTTTGTTAAGCAGAACCAGAGGAAATTATTTTACAAAAATGTTTTGACAGGTTAGGAAAATCAGATTAGTTCTTCAGTAAAAATTGGATATTAAATGTAACTGCCATTGTCTATCTGTAGATGTTTCTGTAGTGTCTGTTACAACAGTTATTGATAAAGAAATGATTAAGCTGTAATAAAGCAGTTTATATGGCAAACTGAACTTATTCCAATAAAACAAAAGGAAGGAAAATACTCTGTTGGCTTGATTCAACAGCTAGATTTTCAAACTATGCATAATATTCCAAAGACTGTCACAAGTTTGAGTGAAATGGAAAATAGGACAACCTGTATATTCATGAAAACAGAAGGATTTTGAACAATATGATAACATGATACAAAGAGTATTTCAGTGCATGAACACCTTCCCCTAAATGTAGAAATATATTTACTTTGGTTCAAACTGAACACAATTGTACTCTAAAGTAACATTGCAGAGGTGTGAGAAGCAGTAGGGAATGAGCAGTATTGGGCAAAAATGGCTTTATTCCTTTTAGAATTAGTCTTTCAGGATATATGTGATGAACATGACTATTTCCGCCCAGCTTGAACAATACCTTAAACATAGCATATACCATATATACTCGAAGATAAGCTGAGTTTTTCTGCCCTTTTTATGAGCTGAAAAAGCCTCCCCAGCTTATAATGGAGTCAAGGTCAAGCCGGCAGGGAAGCCTGGAGGCCATTGCTTGCAATATATGATATATTTATCTCTCATCTTACCATCTCTTATCAGTGTTTACTTTTTCTAAGCCTCCCTCACTCTTAACTGAGATAATGTTTTGAAAAGGGAAAGAAGCCCTTGCAAGTCAGGAAGAAGAAGAATAGAATCATAGAATAGTAGAGTTGGAAGAGACCTCATGGGCCATCTAGTCCAATCCTCTGCCAAGAAGCAGGAAATCACATTCAAAGCATCCCCGACAGATGGCCATCCAGCCTCTACTTAAAAGCCTCACAAATTTGTATATGGCTATCATGTCTCCTCTCAGCCTTCTCTTCTGCAGGCTAAACATGCCCAGTTCTTTAAGCCTCTCCTCATAGGGCTTGTTCTCCAGACCCTTGATCATTTTAGTTTCCCTCCTCTGGATGCTTTCCAGCTTGTCAACATCTCCCTTCAATTGCGGTGCCCAGAATTGGACACAGTATTCCAGGTGTGGTCTGACCAAGGCAGAATAGTGGGGTATCATGACTTCCCTGGATCTAGATGTTATACCCCTATTTATGCAGGCCAGAATCCCATTGGCTTTTTAAGCAGCTGCATCACATTGTTGGCTCATGTTTAACTTGTTGTCCACAAGGACTGCAAGATCTTTTTCACACGTAGCGCTGTCAAGCCAGGTGTCCCCCATTCTGTATCTTTGCATTTTTGCATTGAGGTTGAAGATGGCTTTCTTTTTGTGAGATAATATATATTTAATCTTATAAAAGCATTTTCCCCTGAAATATTTGTTAATCTCTACTACAGATGTATAGGCATTCCCCCCTGCAAGACTTTGCAATCCCTAAGTACCTAAATATTTGTATCTATCTATAAACATTAATTTTATATATGAATTTCCCACTCATATGTTTGCAAGTCTTTGCAAATCCTATACAGATATAATTATCTCTATATAGAGAGATGTCTAGATAGATATATATGAATATACATATATAGGGTTTGCAAATATTGCAGAGGAAATGCACACACACACGTATAGAGATTTCTAGATATAAACATAAATATATAGGGCTTGCAAATATTGGAGGAGGGAAATGCACATATATAGAGAGAGGATTTGCAAATGTTTCAGGAGAAAATGCATATGTGAAATTTGTATATATAATGATAGATCTATATCTAACTCTGCATTGTTTATGTAGGCATTGAATGTTTGCCTTTTACTATGTTGGAAGCCGGCCTGACTCCCCATGGGGAGATAGGGCGGGGTACAAATGAAGTTTTATTATTATTATTAACATTGTTGTTGTTGTTGTTGTTAAGTTATTGTTAATACCATATTGTCTTTTTGACCCTACTTTTCCACTTACAGAGCTAGTTTTCTGTTTTTCTTTGAAATACGGTAAATATTCAAAAACCTTTAACCTACTGATGCTTCAATATAATTTCATTGGGATCTATTTTCATTTTGAAATTTACCCGTAGCTGCTGCATTTCCCACCCTTGGCTTATACTCGAGTCAATAAGTTTCCCCAGTTTTCTGTGGTAAAATTAGGTGCCTCGGCTTATATTAGGGTCGGCTTATGCTTGAGTATATACGGTAAACTTACCTCACATATAAGTTGAGAAAAGGTGTTTTTTGGGGGGCGGGACAAAGTTATGAATTTTTATTCGATTTGCAAATACATTGAGGGTCATTCTGCAGAATGGAGAAAGTACCAGTGGGAAGAGGAATGATGCTTCTTTTAGATTCTCTTGAGACAAACTGAGCTCACAACCTCACAACCTCTGAGGATGCCTGCCATAGATGTGGGTGAAACGTCAAGAAAGAATACTTCTGGAACATGGCCATACAGCCCGGAAAACATACAACAACCCTGAGGTCTTGCCTTTCACTGCTCTATTCAATATTTGATAAGAGTCAAGGCGCAGTACTCACATTGACCTATATATAAGTCAGCACAAATTTTGGCAGATTTTTTTGACTAAAATTTCCAGATTTATATTTGAGTATATACAGTAATCTCATAAATAACAGAATCATAAGAATAATGCAAATTATAGTGACAAAAAAACTTGCAAAGGATATTAACAATTTATAGGAGTGCATTGCTATAGTATCTGTCTTTCCCAAGTCCTGAACACCATTAAACTGAAAGATGTCAACTCTTTGCAGAACTCAAAGATTTTAATTATAAATACAGCATTCTTTGCCAAGATACTGAGAGACATTCCTGAACTTTTCTGATGTTCCCATATCAAGCTGTCCCTTGTCTTCCTTTGGGGCTCCCTATTGTTGTGTTCTTAGAACATGTTTTGATAGCATGAGATAAATGTATTTAAACCAGAGAAGCAACCACAGAGCGGATTTTCTTTCTTTCTGTTTTAAGATAACCTTCAAATTATGGTGTCACCAGTCCAGAAACCATTATGCTACCCAGCCTAGCACCACCTTTCTGAATCTGCATGGAATATAAAATTCTTGGAGGAATATAGATCAAAGCCAGTTGGCATTAGGTTTTTGTTATGATAAAGCAGAGGCGACACCTCTTGGCAAAAGAACAATTTAAACAACTTGCACACATTTGCATTACAAATTTAGTTAAAATTATCTACACATTTATTGTAGAATTCTGCTTACTTTAAGACATGCCAAGTTATATTCAGCAGATCTAATAAAGAAATGTGCAATATAATCCTATACAAGTTTATTCAATTCCACTGTGTTCAATGGGACTCCATCCCATAGAAATGTGTTCATGACTGCAGTCTCAGCTTACCATTTAAAGTTATCAAAACAGCTATGAGTGGTATGGAAAGGCATTTGTAAGGGTCATGCAATCCAAAACAGCTTTATTTATCATTGTGGCATGAGAACAGCTTTCACATTTCTTCTCCTTGTGCAGAAATTCCTTAAGCTTATTAATATTTGGAAAAGCATTTCAACCAGGTTGGATAAAAGCTGATGATTAAAAATAGAAATAATTGAAAGTGTATTTCAACCTAACTCAATTTTCTTTTCTTTCATTAATAATAAACTTCTCTTAAATGCTGTATAAAATATTGAATAATCTGGATATAACCATACATGCTGTACTCTCCAAACTAAACCAATGTCTCATACTTATTTAACTTTCTTTTAAAAGTTGGGTTTTTCTTCTCTGAAATGCTTGGAACTTTGGATTTTTCCATATTTTGGAATAGCCATATTAGCATATATTGTATACAACTCATAAATAAGACATTTTAGTCCAAAAAAACCATGCCCAAAAGCTTTAGTTAACTTATCCATGGTTCAATGTATGTACTGTGCTTCCTCTTATCAAAAAGGAACTATTCCCTTTTCTGAGTAGAGCAGCAAAGGGTAAGAGTTTAGTCTCTCCCAGGGGAACCAAGAAGAAGTGTTGACTCATCTACTCTCTCCACAATGGCACCACTTTTGGCCTTCTCAAACACCAGGGAAGGAAAATGATGGCAGGTTGGGGCAATGGGCCCATGTGACAGTGCTAGCACTTTCCCATTTCTATGAAATGACTCTTAACGTATCCACAAGTCATTTGAAAAATCCAGCGCATGATCAAGCCAGCGACAGACGGGTTTCCGTTAGGGCTGTGCACGGATCTGTTTTTCAAAACAGACTCTGCCTGTTCTGGCTCTTTTGGCCACCTGTAATGGCACAGGCGCTGCTACCATTTTTTTCTGGGCCACAACAGACCATATGACGGCTGAAAACAGGCTGCGTTCGGTTTCTTTCAGCTACACAAGGAGTGCTGAGAGGGAGACAGGTTTCCCTGTAAGTCTTTGAGCCCTGCTGCCTGCTTGAGCCAATCAAAAAAGGAAAGCCACTCACATGCCCTGTGTTCTATCTACCTCAGTGCCTTAACTGCTCTTAGGATCTTGCTTTTGGACTCAATTCCAATCTTTTCTTTTGGCAGTATCACTTATAGGCTGTGAAAGGGCATTTGGGGAGGTGGTTTTTTTAAAAAAATATTGGGGTAGTTTACTAAAGGGAGAGGATAGCCTGTTCCCCTTGAGTCCCCATGGAAAGAATTCAATTCCTCCCCAGTTCTAGCTGAAGAAGATTAAAGGGAAGGTGTTATGATTGAGCCTCATGGCTCTGCTACTGGGAAGCGTGGGCGTAAGACTCCTCGAGAGTCAGATACTCTCGAGGAGCGAGAAAGAAAGAGGCTGCGAGATATCTTTGCAGAACCATCTGACGAGGATTCTTTTGAGGGGTTTACAGAGAGAATGGAGGAAGAGGTGGTGAGCTCGGAAGAGGATGAGATGGATTGGACTCGGGTAAGGGAGGAATTGGGTGCCACTGGCAATGATGGGATGGAAGATGATTGGGGACCTTCAGGACTAGACCCATGGACAAGCTGGAGGGATGGGACGGGATCCACAGCTGGGGATGCTGTGGGGCGTAGTCAGAGGTGTTCCAGCTCTGATGAGGAAAGTGATGAGGAAACGCCCGGGTTAAGGAGGGCAGCTGATAGTGATGAGGATTTGTAACTGGCATAAAATGGGGTTTGGGAGCAATTGCAAATTGCGTTGGGCAAGGTAATCTGGACGAACGCTTGGGATCTGTGTGGGACGTTTTCCTGAAGACGGGTGTGTTTCGTGTGCTGACTACGTAAGTTGTTTTGGAATTTGGGTTCAGACGGCGGGAGGAATTGTGTGGGCTTTTGTTTGTGCAACCTCTGCTTAATCTCAATAGCTTTGACCTTCCGTCGTCTTCTTGACGGACGCCATCTGCTACTCTGGATTTACGGACTGAACTGACTACGGGCTCGGATTCTCCTACCTGGACTTGGTGAACTACAAACGTCTGCTTCTGCCTTACGACCTTCGGAAAGAACTGGGACTACGCTACTGCTTCAATCCTCGGCTGTTGTGTTTGTATTGGAACCTCGCCTGCTGTGTGGAGGAGTAACTGCTAAGTTACTCAAAACATAGTGCTGGCAGCAGAGAAGCATCTGCTGCCAATTAGTTACATTCTTTTGAACTCTTTGTTCACCAGTTTCTGTTTTGTTTATTCTCAGGCTGAAGCAAGCTGTTTTGATTTTGTCCGGATTAAACTCCGGTTTAATCCGGTTTATCTTTTGAACGTTTTTCTTGCCCCTTTTTGCTTTTTAAGGCCAGCGTTGCTTAGCCCTTGTCTTTTACAGGCATTTTGAGTTCTGTAAATCCAATAAACTCTGTTATCTTTGATCTTGTGGCGTTCTGTCCTTGACAGAAGGACTCTAGAAACAGAGGTATCTTAAGACTGATGCTTTAACCTAGATCGAGCTGAAGGAGATTAAAGAGATTATCTTTACTTTTAAAGGGAAGGATGCTAGAAACAGGGATTTCTTAGGACTGATGCCCTAAAAATGATGGAAAGCTCCCCCAATTGCCGCCAATGGGCCAAATCTTCCCAGATCTTTTGGCTGCTGAACTGAAAAATGGATCCCCCCACCCCACCCGGCTCCTAAGGCTCCTGAGAAACACATTGGGAGGTCTCCAAAATCTGGACACCAAAAACGGCACAGTGTTTAACCGAATTGCACACCCCTAGCTTCCGTGTGTGATGGTAAAAGGGGGGTGGGGGAATCCGGTTGCTCTGATCCATTTAGGCTAAAACTTCAGCTGTGTCCTGCCAGGGTCATTTTCATGGATTCGGCAGACACATCCCCAGAATCGCTGGAATCCGGAATAGCAAAATGACAGTTTGCACAGTCCTACTGGTATATCTTATATTAATTAATTAATATTTTTATTTTGTGGCTCAAGTCAGGTTACATAGAATGCTAGTTCTCTCATGTAATTATGGGGGGGGGGATGGGCCAGGCATCGCATATATACACACACAAGCACCCAAAAAGTTCAATACCCTGGATTTTTAAATTCTGTCAATTAAGCAAATGAAAATAAAATAAAACTGGTTTTTGTGAATGAGGATTGCTCACTCACAAGCCATACCAAGTTGGATGCAAGCAGTGTGAGTGAATGAAATCTAAGATTTCATTATACTGAATAGTACTTTGGGGCCATTACTCATCATTTCCTCTACTATTTCTAATGTGGAAAATGCCCTCTTTAAGAGTTGCAAGTATACCATTCCCTTTCAGATATACATCATTATGGCTTACTTATGGCTGTGGGATTCATAAGCCACTAAAAGCACTCAATTAAACAGCTGCACTAGGTGTATTGCCATAAATGCACGCTAGGTTTCTCTGAGTTCTGCTTCATATAAATTCACTAAAAGGAATTGACATGAATAGTTCTTCTCAGCTCATTGAACTCTTCCAGAGAGAAAATACAAGAATTTTTGAAAAAAGATAAAAATATTTTGAAATCCAGAATTTGGAAATTTACTTTTAAGGAGAAGGTCCAGAACATCATTTGATTACTTTCTAGAACTGGAGGACTTAAAGTTGGTAGTGCATGTGGTCCTCAAAATTGGACTTCTACAATGTGCTTTACATTGAGCTACCTCTGTACCAAGTTCGGAAAGTCCAATTAGTTCAAAACATAGCACCCAGACTAGTTACAGGAACATCTAGGAGTGAGTGTATTACCCATATATAGTGACCTAATCATAGGGGGTGCTTTTCAGCAGCATGCACCAATACATCTTTACTTCTGCAACAAATGGGATTCATAGTCTTTGCTTACTCTTTCAGCTCTAGTGTGATACTGGTCCTAACACATGGGCTGCATTGCTCAGCCAATGTGTTAATGTCACATGTAAACACTGAACTGCAATGATAGATCCCACCCATTATGTTCATTTTAAAAATTGTTCAAACTATCCAAGTTTTTCAAATGACAGTATTGTTATATTTTAGTAACAGAAGGATATTAATGTACACTATGTAGTTATATTCCATTTTCTGCTAGTTGTGCATACAAACACATATGCATGTTCATATGCCATAATACTGAAAAATAATAATTATGTATCACCCACATGTTGCAAAGAGTGTCCAATCAATGTGTGCTATCCCATCCAGAAATGTTCATGAATGTGCATACATATGTGTCACACATGGCCCAATATCAACAAATTATCAATTACATATTAAGCCACAAATGAATTAGATTTTTTCTGAAAAGGCATTATTCATTTGATTATGGTCCTGCATTAGTAATTAGTATCTCTTAAAGTCCTGTTCATTTTTCTATTGTATGGTGGTGTATAAATAAAAGCAAGTAAACAGATCTTCAGCAAAATAAAAAATGATAACAAATTTAAAACATCTGTGTATTTTGAACAGCAGTGTGACATGTAAACTGTGAGGCCTGCGGCACTAAATGCTTGTTTAAAGATTCAACTCTTCTGTTACATTATCTTGAAAAAAATCCTTAAAATCAGTTTGAAGCGATTTTGTTTTTATTTTCCATCAAGTGGACTTTGACATATGGTGACACTATGTATGAGAAACCTCCATGATCTCTGGTGATTTTTCTTAATTTGATTATTTTAAAATATTTTTGCATTTTCTATTTAAAATATTTGCACAAACCAAAAGGTTTAAGTCTTAGTGTTTAACTAAGGAAGAAAAGTTCCATAATATCTCAGACAATGAAGGAAAGAAGGAGAAGAGAAGGAAGTTTCATACTCCTCTTTCCAAAATCTGGTCCCTATATATGTGAGGCTGACTTGACCAAGGTTTACAGTGCTAGAACAATGAGGTTGGTATCCTTGGGCTGCAATCAATGTCATGTAATCTAAAATGACTTCTTTGATGCAATGTACTTTGGAACAAATTGTTACATGTTTGTGGCAAAATAATATTTA
Source organism: Anolis carolinensis (assembly GCF_035594765.1). Taxonomy (NCBI): domain Eukaryota; kingdom Metazoa; phylum Chordata; class Lepidosauria; order Squamata; family Anolidae; genus Anolis; species Anolis carolinensis. The sequence goes on from NC_085841.1 coordinate 65,343,985, forward strand.
GGTGTGGGACAATAATTAGGAATTTGTCACGTAATTTAACCAGAAAAAACTTCAGAGTGGATCTAAGGAGGAGGATGTCAATACTCACCAATTTTTATAAACGGTTGTATGTGTGTGTATGTCTCCGTCTCCATGAGTATAAAACTATGCATAAACATGTAACAAATAGGCATAATGCCCTACAATAACAACAAGCATGAAAGACGTACAAGCCAGATGTTGCTAAGGGAAAGCAACATAAATTAGAGAATTTCAGGTCCATGTTCCATTCACCACTTCTTAGCAATTATGAGTTCATATTGCGGCAGTGGTTAAGACATGGGCTGATAATAATTGTAGTGCAAGTACAGAAGTGCAGCATTTAAATAAGCATTGTCCTTCTGAAGCTTAGAGTCTAAACCCCAAAAAAATTACTAGGCAGGAACAGAGAGCTTGGAAAACTTTTGCTAATCATGTCTTTGGCAAAGCATTTCTGAATGTGGTTACACCATTATGACTGCTCTGCTCGTAAAATGCCTATACCAAAATATCAGGATGGGTGAGGGGTAGTGAGAAATTTGGCAGCTTCTTACACCATCCTATGTAGGTCAATATTAAGGGATTCTATATATTTGGCTTTCTTGTTGGTATTTATTTCTGGAAAGGAGGCCATTCCATAGATATGGGTCAGGGAGAAAATTAATGGAACATTGATTGAAGTAACCCAGTGCAATTTTATGAGAGCTTTCCCACCTGAAGCTTTCATCATGTCAATGTTCAACACCAATTTTCTGTTATTGCCAACTTAGATGTTAAAGTATAAATTCATTAAAAAAAACAGTTTATGCTCTGTTGCTACTAACTGCTAATATCCATTTGATTTCTAAAAGAGTAGATCAATGCCCTCAATTCATATTCACCAGAATTTGTGAAAGTCTTCTAGTGGTGTTCAAACAGAAAAATCAAAAAAGTGATATTCCAAACATTTTTTTGTTGTGGCCCCAGATAACGGTCTCTCTCTCCAGGTTAATTCAGTGAATAAACACTCTAGGTAAACATCATTTATTATACACTGACCTTGAAGCTGCCGCCCTTTGAACAAATCTTTTGTTTTGCTTGGATGAGCTCTGGCACTGTTATCACACTTGGGTTGTTCATATCTGAAGGGAGAATGTTAATAAAAAAGACAATAAGATAATGGCAATTTAATTTTTAAATGTATCATTTTATAGCACTTCTCTCAAGTCACAGCTATAGATGCAAAACCAACACTTTTAAGGAAATACTTGGGATAATAGAATCATAGAGTGGGAAGACACCCAAAGACTATCCAGTCCAACCCCAAATTCACTAATTACAACTCATGCCTGATATAAGAATTGCTGTGCCTTTTCAGAAAACTGTTTTCAAAAGTGCTTGTTTGGTTTCATAGTATTCTCTGAAGGTTTTCTCTGACATGTCAAATCTGATAGACAACTGATTTGTGGACCTCATCACACGAGTAATTTTTAGTGTCCTAGGATGCCTCTGTTTCAGTTGAGTGATGGAGCCCCATGCCACCTATCACACAATGTAGCCTCACTTCCAACAGGGCTCCATTGCTCAATTGGGGTGACAATGTTCTAGGATGCTGTGCTGGCAACACAGTAGCCTCCCTGTGTTCCATTAGGAACAATGGGGCTACCGTGGTGGGATGCTGCATGGCAACCCTTCCTCGTGTGTGATGGGGAAGCATTATTGCTGGCTGTGCAGGGCACCAGGATTGCCCTGATGCCCAGCCAATTCACCATGAAGACTGGCAAATTGGCAAGGGGACCATCAATGTGATGGAAGTCCATACCAAGCTCTTTCATACAGTTTTCTTACAGTACTTGAGAAGTCCTGTTTTTTCCTTTACTATCAGCTGCTTAACAAAATCCAGTCACCCAGATCCATCATGCTTTCTAACCAGTCCCTTTCCAGCCTTGATACCTTTTGGTTGGATTCACAGTAATGATTAGAGGAGAAGTAAATGCAATACATTCATCCTAGTTTCCCAAATCCAATTTCACTGGGTCTCCTGTAAGATCCAAGTATTGGCTACTGCTCTGGGTTTTATTCCATTACTCTAGTTATCTACAGATGATACAAACCCAGTATTTTTACTGTAATGTTTACAAGTATAAATCACTATTGTCTATATACCAGATTGCTAGAATGTATATTGCGACATATCATAATGACATTTTATTTATAGAATAGATACAAATAAGTAGCTCATCATACCAGTTTACACTCACCTGATATCAAGCTAAGCAAGGTTTGGTTAGTAGGTCAATAGAAGATGGCCTAAATACCTCAAAGGTAACAGATCCTATCTGATTAAAGATCCTAAGCAAGGTGAATTCTGGTTAGTACTCTAACTCATTAATATATTGTTAAATAACTTGAGACACCACATCACACACCATTCTCATTGCATTCTGGTTGACGTTTCCCTCTTTCTACTACTTTTGGGCAACATTACTACATTATCAATTACTGCATTGTAAAATAGTCCTTTTTAAAAGCGGAAGATATTGTAATGATATTATTGATTTTAAGACTCTTCAGCTTCATTGGAGCCATCTCAATGGTTCATACAGTTAGAAAGGAAAAGGTTGATGTTGAGAATATCTCCTGGGTTCCTCTTCCCTCACTTCTTCTCCCTTCCTTTGTCTGTCTTCTTATCCCCCCTCCCCAATCGTAGTCTCTTCTTTGCTTTTTTTTTTCTTAAATGAAGTATCTTTAGATTTGTTTGAACAGACCAGGAGGAGTCTTCTCCCTTCTTCCAACCTCTCCTCTGCCCTCCCCACAACCCCTTTTCCTTTTAAAGTCCTGGACTGCTCTGTCCTCTTTGTCTTGTTCATTAACTGATGCCTTTCCTTTTTCATCTCCTTTGAATAGCTTATTTGCATGTCCCTGCCTTCTTCCTCCCTCTCCCACTGTCTGTTTTTTTTTTCTCCACTACCTTCTTACACAGAATCACTGTCAGGTTTTTTTCAAAGCCAGGAAAGGGTTGGAGAAATGGTTTGAGAGCCTTGAATGCATGGAGGGAAATGTTTTTAGAGGGTCTGGTTGTTGGTCTGAAAGTGAGATCTTACACACTTTTCCTTGGAAGCGAGTTTCTCCAGAGAGCAGGGGCTGTTCAGTTCTAACTGAGGGGAGGTGGAGCGGGAGCTGGAAAAATATTGGGGGCTCTTTCTTTCCTGAGCAGAATTTCCCTTGAGCAGTATAGTTTCTGGGTTTGGGAGATTAGTTGGGATTGGAGGTTTGGTGGTTCATTTTGCTACCGTATGTGTATGAGAAAGAGAAATACATACATAAAGAGTCTCTCCCCCCCCCTCTCTCCCTCTCCCTCTCCCTCTCCCTCTCCCTCTCCCTCTCCCTCTCCCTCTCCCTCTCCCTCTCCCTCTCCCTCTCCCTCTCCTCTCTCTCTCTCTCTCTCTCTCTCTCTCTCTCTCTCTCTCTCTCTCTCTCTGTGTGTGTGTGTTTGTGTGCATGCCTTTGGTACCAGGCTTCATTATGTTTGGAGGTGGCCCAGAGAAACCAATTGCTTGCCCCATGGAGGCTCTGACCCTAACTTCATGGGCCACATAAATTGTCATGGTGGCCGGATTTGTTTGACACATGGCATGGTAAATTGTCCAGTCAAACTGGTGTAACCCCAGGCCACCTGTTCTGAATGTTATGGAAACCATTGACATGCCTGCAAATGCACTTGCCTGTCACACGAAGCATTCTCAGATAGGTTAGTTTGGAACTGTATATGTCTTTTAGCCTCAGATTTTTCAATCCCACCTCTCCAACCCTTTCTTATCCTATTAGGGCTTTAAAGGTGTTTGTCATTAAATATCAGTATACAATGGTACATGCTGATATGACAGAGCATATTAAATATTAATATGTATGAATACTGGAATAATTAAGAAGTGTTTCCTTTATGCTGCAGTTTGAAAAAATAGTAAATTTTTTTGTGGGCGGTGGCTTTCAAAGCCACCATAACAAATGATAGTGTTTGATACTATGCTAACCAAGAGAATAAAGAATGGCTAAAATGAAAGGAATTATCACCACTTCTAGTGTTTGATTCACCTTCTCATTCTGAGGGAAATTAACATTTCTGGAATTGGCCCATTGCCCATCAGATACAAGCTGCTCCATGAAGGTGCAATGCAATTTCATGCTCAGGTGAGTATGTGTTTTGTGGGTGAAAGAGACACCTTTCGAGTAAGAGGAACAGAAGCTGTTTTGATGGAAAGCTTTGGATGAAGTGAGTAGTGATTGCTGATATGTGACCTCTTTTCATCGACCAAGTAAAGAATGAAAGAGAAATCTTTGAACTGGGTTCACTAATGTAGCATCTGGCAAGCAGCCTGATCTCAGATTAATCTGATACTACCCTCGGCATTCTTCACCATTCTCCCTCCGCCTCCAGTTTCCCTACTGCAAACAAAATTCGATGCTTACAATTTCTGCTGTTGTTTTACTACACTATATCCAAACACAGTATGGATTTTACTGTAGTGCAGAAAAAGTCTACACCCTTACCACCAAAAACAGTTAGTAAAGATATGAAATGAATTTCCTCTATTAATTATATCCCCTTTTTCTTCTAGAAAGTTCTAGTGCACTGCCATCCATGTGATTCTCATCACAGCTAGATCCACTTAGCATCAGAAATGGATATGCCATCAAATCCGAACCAGTATTCTCTAACTCAGCACTATTTCAACCACTGGGCAATGGCTCACCAGGACTTCATATGGGAACTATTTATTAGATGTACCTAGAGATGTTGCAGATTGAACAACAGACCTTCTCTAACTGAAGTATGTGTTCTGCAACTGAGCTGCATCCATTCCATTGGTGAAAGGGAAAAAATAATCTCAAATAAGGAATGGCTATTCTGGTTTTCTAGAATTTACTCTCCCAAAATACTGTTTTGTACAAGGAAAAATTACCATTTCTGCCTGTGTCAAGCTAAACATGCTGCCTTGGCTTCTGGTGAGCTTCCATATGAACATTCCTAGAAAAGCCAAGCCCACATTATTTCCCTTGGAAGGTGGTACTTTCTCTGTCTGCTTCTGCTAAACAAAACTCACAATGCTTTATCGTGTTTTTGGCTCCACTGAAATTCATGAACTTCCAACTTACTATTTAACAACATGTTAAAAATACATTTTTTTCTTTCTACTGGTGCCAACCCTATTGCTCTATTGAAGTTAATCATGTGAAAATGGGCTGTGGAGACTGCTGTTTCTAAGAAATAATGGAAACCTCTCTGAGACTATATATCTTTTTTTGCATAGATGCTGGCAGCTTAGCTCACCCTACTTTTCTTCCTCTCCAGGCTGTTAGATATTGCTCTTTCCCATTTTAGAGACTGTATTGTTGTTTTGCTTTTTGCTATACATACAGTCATGTTTCTTCTTGCTTTAGCCCTGTAAGCATTACTCCAGTTTTGCAGAGGAGAACAGAGGTAGAAAGCTGGTGACTTGCACAAGGCCAGACACACACATAATGGGGTGAGCTGAGATATAAATTCATTCTTCTGTTCTAAAAGCATGCTGATTTAACATTGATGCACAGGCATATTGTTGAAGGGTGGTTTTACTTATTTAACAATTGCATGCCAATCCCACCTTGCTTCCAGTAAACCCAAGGAAGCACACAAGCCATTATTCCTACCACTGATGAAGGAACCTAATTTTAAGAAACAAGTTACCCCTCCCAACCAGAGAGGAGATGATGCGAGCTTTCAGAGCTGTGGTCTGTGGTTTTGTACTTTTAAACACAGCATGCCTAGTTCATGCAACAGGATGCATAGATATAATTAGGAAATGTGTATGTATGTAACCAGTTAGCCAGTCAATAGAGCATTTCTTAAGAATCACCTTTTTCGGAAATATGTAAATTGTTTGTTACCCAATATAAAAAGGCAGCAAAAGCCCTTGATGGGTGCGGCAGTCATTGGTTTTGCTTGTATTAGATACTTGCAGATTGCTTGCTTTTTTCACTGCTGCTGCTCAGTCGCATAGTCGTTTCCGACTCTTCGTGACCTCATGGACCAGTCCACGCCAGAGCTTCCTGTTGGCCGTCACCGCCCCCAGTTCCTTCAAGGTCAAGCCAGTCACTTCAAGGATACCATCCAACCATCTTGCCCTTGGTCAGCCTCTCTTCCTTTTTCCTTCCATTTTCCCCAGCATCATGATCTTTTCCCAAGCTTTCCTGTCTTCTCATGATGTGCCCGAAATACTTCAACTTTGCCTCTAATATCCTTCCCTCCAGTGAGCAGCCGGGCATTATTTCCTGGATGATAGACTGGTTGGATCTTCTTGCGGTCCAAGACACTCTCTTTTCCTCCAGCACCAAAGTTCAAAAGCATCTATCTTCCTTCGTTCAGCCTTCCTTATGGTCCAGCTTTCGCAACCATAAGTTACTATGAGGAATACCATTGCTTTGACTATGCGGATCTTTTTTGCCAGTGTGATGTCTCTGCTCTTCACTATTTTATCAAGGTTGGCCATTGCTCTCCTCCCAAGAAGTAAACGTCTTGTGATTTCCTGCAGTTTGCATCTGCAGTGCTTTTTTCACAGCTGTGAATAAACATAAGATTTTTCTCTCCTAACGGGAGTTTGTGTTTCTTGGTGAATCCTCCCTCCATCAGCCCTAAAACCCCTTTGGGAAGTTCCACTACACCACAATTTACTTGACAAGACCGTAAGTTTGGTGAACTTAACAGAGTGATTTTCCATGGTCATCCATGACTGGCCCATAGCTTAGTACCTAGGCTACATTTAAACTTGCCAAAATAATCCGAAAATAATCCTGAGATAGCATGGGAGCACCCTAGAGCCCTTTTTGGATGCAGATTGTCAGCCAGCCAATAGGACATTAGGGTCACTGGGCAAAAGCAGTTCCCTGGCAGAGCCTTGATGGCAAATTACGCTATGTGTATATATATATTCAAAATGCTTTATCTCTTATTCTTATCAACCTTTTGTGAAATTTGAACACAATTATAGATTTTATTATGTAGAGTCATTTATGTTTTACTCATGTAATTATCTTTAATAGTTTTTGAAATATTATAAAAATACATGAAACTAGTCATGCCACTGCTCTCTTGCTCTTCCCCTTTCAGAGCTCGCTTCATAAATTACCAATTAAGAGTCATTTTCAGTTTTTTAAGACTTGAAACTTTATAACTAAAATAGAAATTTGATTTCATTAAGTCTATCTAAAATACAGAATGAATAATATAATTATTGTGTTATGGACCTACTCTTCATGATTTTTCTTTTTAAAAAGGTTTCAACTCCCACGCCACCCCCTGAATTGTTTTTCTGGCTATAGGTCTGCCAAGATCTCAGCCTAATCCTAACACTGCAATTGATATACCATGCAGGCTCTTACATGACACTATTGCTAACAAAGATTACATCACTCCACCACATTTTTGTTTGCTTTAAGGGCTAATCAATTAAGAACAATGTAACTACGCAGAAAAATCTTTGGGTCTAAAGTAAATTTAGCTATGATTAGCATAAACCTACATGATTAATTGATCTAATCCAACTGATTTGATCTGGTCCACTTCCAAATGATAATAACGATGATCTAGTATTGATCTTCTGTTGGGTAATTAAATACAGTAAGTTTAAGGACACAGGGGTTTTTTTAGTAATGCTAATCACTTACAACCTTTTACCTCTTCAAGCATTTGCCAATAGACTCATTATAAATGTATGTGAAAAAAATCTACAGTATTAAATCTAGAAAAAGAATCTTCAAAAACTAATGGGGGTGGGTGGGAAAGGAGAAAGTTCACATTGCAAGTGTTTGCATTTAACTTCAATATCATAAAACTTTATATCTAGATGTCATATTTTACGTGTATATTAAGTGTATATTAAATTATTATAGTGCTTTGTGTTTTATAGTCTGTCATTTGGTGTTAATTATCACCATAAATGTTTCATTTGATATTTCAACATAAAAACAATTAAATTGGCAGTTGATTAAAAGTCATGGCTGCTCTACATGTGGCTCCTCATTATAACACACAATATAATATTAGAAATGGTATTTTTAAGACCACATGGCTTTTTGGTAATAATGGCAATATAACTACCACATTCTTACTTACTTGTTTTTTTAATCTGTGCTTCTTAAGGATATGAATCAGTTGCTAATTTTATATCAAACATGCTGAAATGCTAATGATCATCCAAATGCTAATGACCACCCAAATTTCTTACCTTGTTGATGTACCAGGTATGGGGCGCCCCGTATCAACAAGGACACACCAACAGTATCCTGTGGAAGGATGACACTGCACTGGTTTGTAAAGGCCACCATTTGCACATTCTGGAATGAACACATTGTCCTTTTGAGGTTGTTTGGCTTCTTCTAATGCTGATTGAAGTTCTTGATCACATGATGAAGCTGCTAGGAAGAAAGATACTACACTTAGGCAGAAAAAATGAAATGCAAAGATACAGAATGAGTGATGCACGGCTCAACAACAGTCCATGTAAGAAAGATCTTGGAGTCTTTGTGGTTAAGTTGAACATAAGCCAAAAGTGTGATGCAACAGCTAAAAAGCCAATGGGTTTAGTATCTAGATCAAGGGTATAGTATCTAGATCAAGGGAAGTCATGGTGCCTCTGTATTCAGCTTTGGTTAGAACTCACCTGGAATAATGTGTCCAATTCTGGGCACCACAGTTCAAAAGAGATATTGACAAGCTGGAAGGTGTCTAGAGAAGGATAACTAAAATGATCAAAGGTATGGAGACCATGTCCTATGAGGAGCGTCTTAAAGAGCTGAGGATGTTTAGCCTGCAGAAGATAAGGCCGAGAGGAAACATGATAGCCATGTATAAATATGTGAAAGGGAAGAAGGAGAAGGCTTGTTTTCTGCTGTCCTGGAGACTAGGACTCAGAGCAGTGGGTTGAAATTATAGGAAAGGAGATTCCACCTGAACATTAGGAAGAACTTCCTGACTGTAAGAGCTGTTCAGCAGTGGAACTCTCTGTCTCAGAGTGTGGTAGAAGCTCCTTCCTTGGAGGCTGGATGGCTAACTTTGATTGTGCTTTTTTGGCATGGCAGGGGGTTGGACTAGATGGCCCATGTGATATCTTCTGACTCTATTGCTCTATGATTCTAAAGAGCAATAGAACTGCAGATATCACCCATGGCTTGATCAACTGATTTGTACATCAGCCAAGATGCCCAAAAGAAAACAATCTAGAGTTTTAACAACATTACAAATTCCTTTCAGTGAAGTCCACCCAGAAGAAAATTTACTGCTATCATTTATCCCAGAATTCTATAAAGTAATTATGAAGAGGCCTAACCAACAAAAACCTTTTAATTAATATTTCTCATTTATCTTTGTTAGTTTGAAAAAAAGAAAATAAGGTTCTATCCACAAAAAAGTGACATATGTATGTGGAGGGAACTCCATCCCACATCACAAATCTTTGGGGTAAAGCAGTCCGTAGCAGAGAGAATGTCCTGTCCACCAGCTGTTTTCATTCATGCTTTCTTTCTTTTCCTCAGTGCAAATCAAGAATGCTTTGAGCAGCAGGGCTTTGGCAAGAGATGGGATTTACCCAGCAGCTCTCTACCAGTTGTATTAGTGAAAGAAAAGCTGCATGCATTAAAATAGCTTGTGACAGTATGGCCTGCCCACGGCATGCATCCTGTTGACCCAAGAATCAAAGGACAGGATTTCATCACCAACAGGCATTTTTCTGAATGAACTTTTGACATTTTTGTAATGTTTAAAAATTGAAAAATAAAAAGTTTAATTTAGGATTGATTGTTTAATTTGGAATATTCTAATTCATTCATATACTAAGTCTGAACTAAAAGTCTATTTCATTCTTTCCCTTTTATATTAAACAAAAGCATACAATATGCAGCCCTCAGTGTTGCATTCTCATCAACAGATGCTGGTTCCAAACACATCTCTTTAAGACTAACTTAAATAAGTTGATAGCATAAACTTCCTTAGGGCCCTTCCAGACTGGCCTTATATCCCAGGATCTGATTCCAGGTTTTCTACTTTAAAATGGATAATATGAGTCTGCACGGCCAGATAATCTGGAGTAAACCTAAGATCAGATCCTGGGATATAGGGCCTGTCTGGAAGGGCCCTTAAACTGAAGTATTTTTCATCAGATACTTGTGTTACGACTTCTTTCTCTCAGTCTCACATGTGTTACAAGATTAGTTTGCATACTGATCCAGACTAAAGAAGTTATACATTTGAATTCTAACTTCTCTCGGCTGAAATATTTCAAAGAACAGAGAGGTTTCAATGCAAACAAATAGCTAAGCTATAGACAATGAAGAGATTCGGTTTTTCTCCTGACATGCTAGTTTCCTTTGATTTGGAATCATTATAATGTCTGTCGAACAGTGGTTCTCAAAGTGTGCTCCTGGAGCCCACAAAGCATACTGAGGGGCTTCACGGTTCCCTTCTCCTCCTCCTTCCCTCCAAGCTTTCCCTCTTCTTTACTGCTCCTCCCCCTCCTCCTGCCTCCATCAACACCAAAAGCCTTTTCAACTTGCCTTCCTTGCTGACAAAAGCGTATTCCCCTTGGCTGCCTTGTCACCAAAAGCCTTTTTCCCTCTCCCCCGAAAGCCTTTTTTCCTCACCTCCCTCGCCAGCCAGATCCTTTCCCCATGCCTTTCTTGATTCTAAAGCCCTATATTCCTCCCACCACTCGGGGGTGCTTTGATTGTGCTTTTCCTGCATCACCAGAAAAATGAGAATGACCCCTTGCTATTTATTTTCTTTTTCTACTGTTCTCATTTATGTCATGGGCCATTTATGAACAAATAGAAACATTATTTTCACGTATACATTACAGCTCTTCTGGCAGTAAGAGCTGTTTAACATTCTAATAGATAGCTTCAGAGGGTGGTGGACATTCCTTTTTTGGAAGTCTTGAAACAGAGGCTGGATGGACATCTTCCAGGAGTGCTTCAGTTGTGTACTCCTGCAGGGATACATCTTGCATTCACACACCCCCCCCCCCCCGAGAAAAACCCTCTGTAATTCTATCAGAAGGCAACTGTAAGAAAATCGCACAGACAGACTACAAACAGAGGAACAACTATGTGGCCCAAATGATTCATTGGAACTTATGCCTCAAGTACCACCTCCCAGCAGTAAAAAAAACCTGCTGGGATCACAAACCTGCAAAAGTATTGGAAAATGAGCACGTAAAGATACTGTGGGACTTCCGAATCCAGACTGACAAATTCTGGAACACAACAAACCAAACATCACAGTTGTGGAGAAGAAAAAGGTTTGGATCATTGATGTTGCCATCCCAGGTGACAGTCGCATTGGTGAAAAACAACAGGAAAAACTCAGCCGCTATCAGGACCTCAAGATTGAACTTCAAAGACTCTGGCAGAAACCAGTAAAGGTTGTCCCGGTGGTGATCGGCACATTGGATGCTGTGCCAAAAGATCTCAGCCGGGATTTGGAAACAATAGACATTGACAAAATTACGATCTGCCAACTGCAAAAGGCTACCCTACTGGGATCTGCACGCATCATCCAAAACTACATCACACAGTCCTAGACACTTGGGAAGTGTTTGACTTGTGATTTTATGATACGAAATCCAGCATATCTATCTTGTTTGCTGTGTCATACAACAACAACAACAACAACAACAACAACAACAATGTTGAAAAGTTGCCCTCCAAATCCATTCACCCTCTTACATGATGATTTTGAAAGAAAATACAGGAAAATCTAAATAACATAAAATAATAATAATAATAATAATAATACATTTCATTTACTACCCATCTCTCCTAATTACTCAAGGCATAATCATAGATGAAGCCTTAGGCTTTCCAATCTTGTCTTTAGTATAATGTGTTTGCTTGTCTGTTATATGAGATGTTAAGTGTACCTGTCAAAAACAAGATGGGGCTAATTAAAATAAAATTATCCATACACTCAGTGCTTTGTGATGGCAAACAGTATCACAAAGCTTTTAAAAACTTGTGGTCTCCACTTCAACTTCCATGGCACAATCCATTGGAATTGCGGTACTTGTAGTTTGGTGAAGTACGAGTACTCTTTGACAGAGAAAGTTAATGACCTTGTAAAACTACAACTTCTATGATGCATACTCTGATTCTACTCTCAGAGTAAATATTGAAGGTCTCTCGCTATTCCCCTAAAAGAATATGGTATGTATCCTAAAGTAAGACTATTTACATGAGTTAATCACAAGAGCAAATCCTATTCTTTCCTTTTTCCTTGCAGCCACCTGTTCCTGCTGAAAAAACTTTTTCAGTTCATGCCTGAACCAGAATAAATTATTTCTTATACAAATGCTTACTAGTGTATTTCAAACTACAGAAAGAAGGGAAAGTGTCTCCTTGTTCCTGCATTATATAGCTAGGCATCCAAAATTTAACACTTTGGGAATCTGGATGCATTCTTATGACCTAAAGGAATGCTGATAAACTCTAACATACATTAATCGCCATATGCTTTTCTCTCCAGTTGAATAAAAAAAGCTGATTATTTTGCAGATGTAATCATTTAGCTCAGTGGTTTCTTCTGGAACTGTAATACTGTTTATAAGGGTTGAGTTTTTGGAAATACATTGTGAACAAAAACATACTGGCAACAGAATGCTCCAGACCTCATGTTTACTTCTGGCTGAATACAAATGGAATCAAAATGTTGTCATATCTTCTTATAAGGTCTCTCTGTTTCTATCTTTAGCACAGTTTGAATCAGGCTAAATTAAAAATGTTTTTATGTATACAATTCTTTCACTCCATGTCATGAGAATTTTAAATTTAAGTTATAGTCAGGGAAAGTAAATTCACTTTGTCCAGAACCACATAACTTAAACACAGTTCTCTAGGAATATCAAAAGCTTCACATTTTCGCTACTCCACTGCAGTGCATCTCTGTCCCCTTCAGTTAAGCCCCTCATAAAAAAAGAGAAAACTCTAATTCAAAGATAGTTTTTCTTAAACCAAGGCCTCTTATGAACAATACAGGCATTCTTCAAGTTGCAAACATCTGACTTACAAACAACTCATAGTTACAAAAGAGGACAAGACAACAGGAAGTAGGGGAAATCTACCCCTTGGAAGGTAAATCCATCCTGAAAGAGTTACAATGGGTGGAAGGAGTCTCCACAGAAGCTTTATCACCAATCCTTGTTTCCACAATGAGCCAAATATTTCAAAATCCAATTATCACAGGGACAGAAAGCAAGGTGAACTCTTCTGAACAGGGGTACAATTAGCAAAACAAACACCACAGGGGTGTTAATCCTTCTCTATGCTACCCAAAGCTCTCTCTCTCTCTCTCTCTCTCTCTCTATATATATATATATATATATATATACACAGTAGAGTCTCACTAATCCAAGCCTCACTTATCCAAGCCTCTGGATAATCCAAGCCATTTTAGTAGTCAATATTTTCAATATATTGTGATATTTTGGTGCTAAATTCGTAAATACAGTAATTACAACATAACATTATTGTGTATTGAACTACTTTTTCTGTCAAATTTGTTGTATAACATGAAGTTTTGGTGCTTAATTTGTAAAATCATAACCTAATATGATGTTTAATAGGCTTTTCCTTAATCCCTCCTTATTATCCAAGATATTCGCTTATCCAAGCTTCTGCCGGCCCGTTTAGCTTGGATAAGTGAGACTCTACTGTATGTGTGTGTGTGTGTGTGTGTGTGTGTGTGGCTGGAGTTACACTTAAAAATATACCTATTCTGACTTACAAACAAATTCACCTTAAGGACAAAACTACAAAGCCTATCTTGTTGGTAACCTGGAAACTGCTGGTTTATGCTATTTCAGAAATTATTCTGACATATTCCACATTTCTGAAAAATATCTGTCTCAATGCTATGTGATCATTCGAGACTAAAAAGCTTGTAAAATAACAGTGTAGAAATTCTGTTATTTGTTTAGAAAATGATGTTTTCTATTAATACAACCTGAATGTTGGGCAGAATTATTTCCAAATTATAGCATTTATATACAGAAAATAATATTTGTACACAGAAATACTATTTTCTGCAAAGAAAAAGTTGTTTTCTTCGTAAAATAACCACATGCAAATTTTGTACAAAATAAGTTCTAAATTGTGAAGGACTTTTCTTGTCAGGGTTTCTCACACTCCAAAAATGTGTTTTTCTACTATTTTGCAAATATTTTCAAATATTATTTCCATCTTTACTTTTGGGTGTTACTTTTAGAGGGAACCTTTCTAAGCCTTTCTTTTTTTGACAGGAATGTATCAAGTTACCCCTTTCAATTGGAAGGTGATTTTTCTCTCAAAAAGTAAGAGGAAAAAAATAAAGAGTACTGTAAATCTTAATGTAATAACAGAGCCTGGAAAAGTTACTTTGACTGCATATCTCAGGATCCTCCAGACACCATAGTCAATCACATTGGCTGGGATTCCAAAAGCTGTAGCCCTATATAATATCCCTCCCCAAGCTTTGCTTCTGAACCATTGGCTACCTTCTATAGAAGAAGCCCATGGAAAAAGTTAAGGTTTTTCTTCTGACTTGCAAGTGCAACACTAAAAGTATAAGGTGGCCACAGTTATTAAAACAAGGTTGTGCTATCATAGTGGCAATGGATAAGTAAAAGATAAAGGTTTCCCCTGACGTTAAGTCCAGTCATGGCTGACTCTGGGGGTTGGTGTTCATCTCCATTTCTAAGCTGAAGAGCCAGCGTTGTCCGTAGACACCTCCAAGGTCATGTGGCCAGCATGACTGCATGGAGCGCAGTTACCTTCCCACCTATTGATCTACTCACATTGGCATGTTTTCCAACTGCTAGGTTGGCAGAAGCTGGAGCTAACAGGGGGCACTCACTCCACTCCCAGGATTTGAACCTGGGGCCTTTTGGTCTGCAAGTTTAGCAGCTCAGTGCTTTAACACACTTCGCTACCGGGGCTCCAATGGATAAGTAGAGACACCTATATGTAGGAATGTTTTCCAACTTTTTATTCAGGCCTTTTCTGTCTATTTCACTGAAGGAATAAATGTGCACTGTCCTTGGCCTTCTCTGCACCAGGATTGATTTATCGAGAACACACAGAATTATCTTTCCTGAAGAAGCTGGGACATTAATTTTTAAAAGCCGAAACCTCAACCGAAATGGGTGGCTGGCTCTGGCATCATCCTGAGCCTAGAAAGGATGAGCCAGGAAAGGAAGAGAGCCAACAAGAATATCATAGGATTATTTCCTTACTGCTCCAGCAATGTTTTAATATACTTTTATGAAGGTTTACTTTTCATGTGTTTATAGTCATCTTTGCTAGCTCTGTTTTATTTTGGCTTTTGCAGCAAAGACAAGCCCATGGTTTGGCTCTGCTGTCAGCTTGTGAGCAAACCAAGGGTAAGGAGGATTAAAAACGCATCAATTCCACCTTCTTCTCTTTTAATCATGAGAGAAAGAAACAAACTATTTCTGACATGTTGGGTAACATTATTATTGTTATTCTCATTTTTTGTTTATTTTTATTCCGCTTTTGTCTCATGGGTGAGTTTTAAAGCGGTGCACAAAGGTTTCAAAACACAAATACATATACATAAATACATAAAATACCTAAGTAAAAACCTTCCACATACTGTTAGAGGAAAGCAAATATTTGTTCTATTGATGCTAATGGTGACTTTCCCCAAAAGTCCCTGCTGAAATATACAGATCTACCTACTCTGAAAGAAATGTATCCACATGACTACCAAATGTATGTTATGACTTTGAGAGGCCATATCCATATGTGTAGCAATATTAACCGGACCAGAAGGCCTTTATATCATACATGATGTAA
The DNA here is from genome assembly GCF_035594765.1 of Anolis carolinensis. Taxonomy (NCBI): domain Eukaryota; kingdom Metazoa; phylum Chordata; class Lepidosauria; order Squamata; family Anolidae; genus Anolis; species Anolis carolinensis. Next base: position 65,359,861 of record NC_085841.1, read on the forward strand.
CTCTAAGAAATATCACAATCCATCTCCTGAGGTACTTCATGCACAATCATAGAATTGTGAAGTTGGAATGGACATCAAAGGTAATCTAGTTCAAACCCATTCTAATACAAGCAACCTGTAACTCAAGCACCCACCAGAATAGGTCATCCAACTTTTAACGAGGGAGAAGTGGTGGAAATAATGTTAAAAATGTTTGGAAAATATTTTTGCAGGCATCAAGAAACCCTGATGGAAGGAATCCTGGAATGATGAATATTTTCATGATTCAGAATCAATTCTATGAAAAATCCATATTATATGTTTTGCATAAAAAGCAGAATTTTCTGGACAAAGAACACAGTATTTTCTGCATGGAATATCATATTTTCACACAGAATGTGATTTAATATCCAGAAAATGTTTTGAATTTTTTTTTAAGAATTATAATCTTTGGTATATTATATATGTTTTTGTGTGTATATATATTTCACCTATTTTGACTTTAACAATTTGAGCCTTGAAACTCACTGTAGGGAAAATGCAAGATGCTAAATTAAGTAATTAAACAAATAATCTCAAACATTATGCTTGAATGTCATTTAGAACATCAGTCATTCAGCATTGAGATCTGCAAAGAGTTCTGTAAGCATATGTGGCTGAATGTACTTTCCCAAATCTTAGGAGGAGCAAAAGATAAGGTCATTCATTAGTTTGTTGTCGAAGGCTTTCATGGCTGGGATCACAGGGCTGTTGCAGTGCCTTTCATGTTCTTTGACTCGTGTTTGGGCGCTGCGTTTGGTGGTCCCTATGTAGAATTGTCCACAGCTGCATGGTATCCGGTAGACTCCTGCAGAAGAGAGGATCCCTTTTGTCTTTTGCTGACCATAGCATTTGTTGGATTTTCTTTGTGGGTCTGTAGATAGTTTGTAGGTTGTGCTTCTTCATCAGTTTGCCTACGTGGTCAGTGCAGACTAACTCAACCAGAGAAATCAGCCATAACAGAGCACTTGATGAACCAACCTGGACACAGTGTATTATTTGAGAACACAGAAATGCTTGACCACTCCAACAACTATCATGTCAGACTACACAGAGAAGCCATACAGCCCGGAATACATACAACAACCCCATTCATTAGTTTTCCACCATGTTTTCAGTATCGTGAATTGTCTGGGTGCCAGTGTGATTGTTGCTAGAGCAAATGATAATATGGCGTCATTCTCTACTTTGTGTTCAGAAGTTAAGCAAATTGTTAGTTGAACCTTATTGCAGAACTGGTGTTGTCCTGCAGTACTGCAGTTGTCAAAACACATGTCAGCTAAAATAAGGCCCCCTCAGACTATTCCTGGTTTAAAAACTTGCCTGTATAAAAATATTTTAGCCTGCTACCTGAAGGGCAACAAGGGGTGTGCATTCTGGCCTCTCAGAAAAAAGAGTTCCTGAGTCCAAGGACAGCTACTGAGAAGGCCCTAACTTGGGTTCTCCACTGTCCTGGTCAGCTCTGACAGCAAGGATAAGGGGTTTTGAAAGCACCACTACTGGAGTTGGAGACCAACAGCTCCCAGCAGCTCTCCCAACCTAGCTTAGTTATTGCAGGTGAGGAGCCTTCAGCAGTAGCTACCACTTCCCAGCAGGAGGAGCAAGTAGAAGCCAGTACATCAGGGCACGTTGATGAAGAGTTAAATGTACTGTCTCTTTTAGAATACAGAAAAGAGCATGCTGCACTCTGCAGGTCTGCTTGATTAGTAGAGGAATGGGTTCTACACAGGCAACACCTGAGAACATAGGATAAAAAGTTCTCAAAGTTTCAGTCTTGTTCAAGATGGCAATATCTTTGCTATGTGGTGTGAATCTGGACTCTTTGGAATATTGTTCCTTGTAGATTGTAATAATAATAAATAATAAACTTTATTTATACCCCGCCACCATCTCCCCAACGGGGACTCGGGGCGGCTTACATGGGGCCATGCCCAGAACAATACAATATAACAAAATATAATAGAACAACAAATCATAACACATTAAACAACACAATAAAAGAAAATATACACTACATTAAACAAGATCAAAAGAACAATAATTGTATCTTATATTGCTGTGTTTTTGATTCTGAGTTGGACCCTGGAGTCTGCAGTAACAAACTCTTCCCAGTAGACAATTTTGTGCTATGTGTTAATATTGGGACTTTGTTTGAATTTTATTTTGTTTTTTAACCTGGCAGAAATGACATCCACCAATTGCACTTGTGACAGCAGAGGGACTGAAAGAAGAGCCTCTCCTCAGGATCTCAGAGCGCAGGTTAGCTCATATCGGGATCTGAGCCATATACGGCTTTATAGAATATACTACAACTGAGAGCAGCAGGCAAGCATAGGTCTCATGTGCCACTATGGTATCTCCAACAGAACCTTATTATTACTGCAGCATCCATCTCCTGAGGTGGTTGTTTCATTTTGCCTAGTGCGGGGAAATCTGTTCACAAACGGCCTCAATAAACCAGGTTTGGCCCTTCATTACTATTAGAACAGAAACATCAAAATCTTGGCTTCATTTGATTTGCACTATATTTATCTGCTCACTGATTTCTCTACAACTGCACTCAGTTATATAAAGAAGGTAAATCGTATTAGATAAATTATAACAGTTTCCCTTTATGTTCTGCAGACTCAGATGTCTTAACATGATTCTATTATCTGACTTGGAAGGAACACAAATACTTTTCCATGTTATTTTGGCAAGAAAAAATAACTTATACCAATGTGAAACACTCTGCATAAAAATACGTAGTGCTCTGTCAAGTGCAGAAGCTACAGTATCTATTATAAATATGGTAGGGTTTTCCTAAGCATTTTCTTGTAATACACACTAGCATGTATAAGCTTAGTATATTTGCTTTAGCCATTTGTCTATTCTGGTAAACACCTTGTTTTGCCTTAAAGCTCAGGTGTTTAGCTTGAAATTCTTTGTGACAGGGGTGGAAAATCCAAAGCCTTCTCTTTTGGCAGCATAGTTCAAATAAAAGACTTTCTAACTGTTTAACTTTTTCATACAAGCAGTTTTTCAGGGAACTGTCATGCAGGCATTCAGTCACCTAATAAGGCAATATTTTTATTACAGTTTACATGAATTCAAAGGCGGATGTTCTGCCTAAGCTTCTTTTTCCTTTCTTTTGGGGTTTTGATTTAAGGGTTGTACTAGTATTTGGAACAGGAGAAAAAGACAGAGTGCTTAAAATCCTTGAGAGATAATGGGATTTGTATTTTATATAAGAAACTGGAAATTATTAGTTTGTAACAATCGAGACAAACAGAGCAGTCAGACATGAGACACCTAGGCACAACACTGCAAACATGAGATTGGTACATTCACATGTAAGAGCTTATTTTTAAAATAAAATAAAAAATTTAAAATGTAGTGTTCATTCTCAGATATAGTTGGCATTGATCTTGTGGTATGACAATATCAAGGTAAATGCTAACTTTAATAATCATCTCATTAGAAGATCATTGTTGAAAAGTGGAACAAGTATAGACTTAGTCTGGATCCAGTCTAACCCCCTGTTTCTTGGCAGGGGGTTGGACTGGATGGCTCATGAGGTCTCTTTCAACTCAATGATTACACTGCCATATAATCCAATTTCAGAATGCATATTAAGTGCATTCTGAAACTGGATTATATGGCAGTGTAGATCCAGATTAAGATTATGTTTGAGACTGCACCTTTGGATTTCACCACATGAGGCATTATACTTGAGACAACAAATATATAATAACAAAATGTTTATATTTATAAAAACCTCCTGGTTTTAGAAAGAGGTCAATTTAGGATGAAAATGGTGGAGGAGTTGGAATCATAAGGCATTTAAATTACAATATTACCTTTATAGAAATCAACAGAAAGATTTAAGTGTTAACTGTGCACTATTGAGGAACATTTAACAACAAAAAATTATGATGTATTGTTAAAATAGAAATGGAAGATGAGCAAAAATGAATGTATGGTTAAATAGGCACAAAAATGTAAGTTATAACATGCAAATGTTAAGGATTTTTTTAAAAAAATGATGTATAGGTAGCACTTAACTCCAGATATTTCCCCAAATATACAAAGGTCATTCAAACTTATGCTGGAAAAGTAAACCTAAAGAAGGATCTTTTAACACATTTGATGGACCTATGAAAAAGCAAAGAAGTATTGGATCCAGATCCATAAATGGATAGAGAAGATTTTGAAGATTAAATTTCAAATGAAATATGAAACCTTTCTTCTTGGAATTTGAATGAGCAAAATGAGAAGAAGCATGGAAGAATTCTTCAATATAAGATAACTGCAGCTAGATTAGTCTTTGCACAAGGTGAAAAGACACAGAACTACCTACATGAACTGATTGCTTAATAAAGTTACAGGATTTTGATGAAATGGACACATTGACAACTTTATTCAAAAATGTTAATACATTCAAAGGAGAATGGATAGAAGTAAAAGCAACTCTAGGTTTTAAATGACAGTAGAATGAACAAGTAGAATATATTAAAGTATCTTATTTATTCTTCATTTTTGTTTTAAAAAATAAAACAGAAGAGATAGAAATACCAGAAAAGGTATAATTGTTAACTGGGAAACCTGAAGTCATGAGACTCTATGAGAATAGTTTGCACAACAATTCGTCCATGAAGGACATGGATGCATCTATGACACACGCACACACATAAACCAATCACTATCACAACAGTTTGACCCCATCTACACTTGTCATATAATGCAGTTTAATGGCACTGGCCTGCATTATATGACAATGTAGATGGAGCCTTTGTCTCTGGAACAATTTGTGTGTGATTATTGATATTAAAATGGAAAAAATCTTGATAAGTTTCCATGAAAGTGTCTGGTTCACCAGAAGACAGTTTGAAAACACCATAGTAGAGTAAGGCATGTCCTTTTTTAAAATGCCATTCAAAAGTAATATAATCAGAGGAGCAGATGCTTCTTCCAGCACAGTGCATTGTACTGTGATGATGATAAAAATGAAAAAAAAAAGACTGAAGAAATATAGATAGACAAATGTTAACGATGTAGTAGATATAAATCAATAGTAGATATAAAAGAATGATGCAAGTGTTGTATGATAAATTAAATATCTGCTATGTGACAAAAGCAATTATTGTATGAAAATTTTTAAATTCAATAAAAACTATTTTTAAAAAAATGAAAAAAAAGACAACCATATAGCTTCTCTATTACTAACTATGGCCAATTTTGGGGACCCAGATCTAAATCAAAGCATGGGTTCCTTCCCATATTCACACCCAGTAACTACCTCAAACTTTTTAAGCAGAGGGCCAGTCCACAATCCTTCAGACTACTGAGGGGCCAAATTATCATTTGAAAAAAAGTACAGTAGAGTCTCACTTATCCAACGTTCTGGATTATCCAACGCATTTTTGTAGTCAATGTTTTCAAAATAATGTGATATTTTGGTGCTAAATTCATAAATACAGTAATTACAACATAACATTACTGCATACTGAACTACTTTTTCTGTAAAATTGGTTGTATAACATGATGTTTTGGTGCCTAATTTGTAAAATCATAACCTAATTTGATGTTTAATAGGCTTTTCTTTAATTTCTCCTTATTATCCAACATATTCGCTTATCCAACGTTCTGCCGGCCCATTTATGTTGGATAAGTGAGACTCTACTGTATGAACAAATACCTATGCACACTGCACATATTTTATTTTTAGTGCAAAAAAACAACAACAACAATGAAAGAATACAATATTTAAGAATAAAAACAATTTTAACCAACATAAACCTATCAGGATTTCAATGGGAAGTGTGGGCCTGCTTCTGGTCAATGAGATAGTCAAGTTAATTAGGATTTTTGTTGTTGTGTGCCTTCAAGTCATTTTAAACTTTGGGCAAGCCTAAGTCTAAAACTGAGGGTGGGGGGCAGGTAAATGACCTTGGAGGGCTGCATCCGGCCCACGGGCCTTAGATTGAGGACCTCTGACTTAGATAGATACTCAAGGATAAACATTTCAGCAGAATGCTACTACCAACCTATAAAAAAAATCAGCTTCATGAATTGTGTGCCTCTTTAAGACTTCATGGTGGCTGCTTTATTATACTATTTATTTTAAGATCATAAACAAAGTGATGTGTGATTACTTGAATGAGCATCATCCATCCCTGTGAACTTTCAAACAAACAAGACTGAATATTAGACTTGTTCTTTCTACTTCACTGCTTCATTACAGTTAGGCTGGAACTTGGAAAAGTTCCTTTCTCAGACTACAATTTCTAGAATGCTTTACTTAGAATGCCCAAAAGGACTTGTAGTCCAAAAAAACGAGGTCTGTTCTGGAAAATGTATGCCATAAAATATAACTGTAAGCTCTGTAAGAATGCTTTTGCCATTTAAACTTGTTCACATTATCAGTTTAGTAAAGGTAAAGGTTTTCCCTGACGTTAATAAGTCCAGTTGTGACCGACTCTGGGGGGTTGGTGCTCATCTCCATTTCTAAGCCAAAGAGCTGGCATTGTCCAAAGACACCTCCAAGGTCATGTGGCCAGCATGACTGCATGGAACGCTGTTACCTTCCTGCCAGAGCAGTACCTATTGATCTACTCACATTTGCATGTTTTCGAACTGCTAGGTTGGCAGGAGCTGGGGCTAACAGCAGGCGCTCATTCCGCTCCGGGGATTTGAACCTGGCACCCTTTGGTCCGCAAGTTCGGCAGCTCAGCGCTTTAACACACTGTGCCACCAGGGGCCCCCATCAATTTAGTCACAGTCTAATAATGTACATTATATGCTTGTCTAATCAAGAGGGAGTGTTTTCTATTTCAGAGTTACTTTCTTTCCAGTAAATGTAAATATAACCTTGCATTCAAATGGAATTACAAAATCCATTTTAGGATCTTATCTCACTGACAATTGGAAAGTGAGGGAAAGCAGAGGGAAATGACTTAATTCATTTCCTACCGTCTTTCCCCATTTTATGGAATGGTCAACCATCCCACATCCTTTTCTGTCTTTTCCTCTGCTTCCTCTGCTTAGTCATAGAATCATAGAGTTGGAAGAGAACTCACGGGCCATCCAGTCCAACCCCAGCCAAGAAGCAAGAAAGTCACATTCAAAGCATCCCCGACAGATGGCCATCCAGCCTCTACTTGAAAGCCTCCAAAGAAGGAGCCTCCACCACAGTCCGGGGGAGAGAGTTCCACTGCCGAAAAGCTCTCACAGTCAGGAAGTTCTTCCTGATGTTCACATGGAATCTCCTTTCCTGTAATTTGAACCAAGTGTTCCGTGTCCTAGTCTCCAGGGCAGCAGAAAACAAGCTTGCTCCCTCCTCTCTGTGATTTCCCCTCACATACATGGCTATCATGTCTCTTCTCAGCCTTCTCTTCTGCAGGCTAAACATATGCCCAGCTCTTTAAGCCACTCCTTATAGGGCTTTGTTCTCTAAGGGTTTTAGTTGCCCTCCTCTAGACACTTTCCAGCTTGTCAACATCTCCCTTCAATTGTGGTGCCCAGAATTGGACACAGTATTCCAGGTGTGGTCTGACAAAGGATTCCTCCTCATTTTATTCAGTCAGGTAGCACTAACTCCTGAAAACAGAGTCTTCTCTCCATTTTAAAATGCTGACAACACAGATTCCCACGGTTAGCCGTTGGAAGTGGCCTTGCGTTGTGGGATGGCCTCTGTGGGGCTCGGTTTTGCCAGCATCTTAAAACAGAAAGAAGACAGAGGGAAGACTACATGGGACGAAGTCATAAAATATCAGCCCATAGTGATGACATGCTATAAATTCAGGGAGCTTCACTGAAGAAAGCAGAAGTACAATTTTCTTCCAATTGAAAGATTACACTATTTTTCAGTAAGATAGTTTAGTTGTTTGATGTTAATAACATCTGTCATAAAGGAACTAACACTCAAGCTTTTCTGAATAAACTTCTCATATAGCAAGATAATTTCATTTCTCCTTCTGATTCCTTCAAGTTCTCTTTGTCAGAAGGTCTCCCAACATCCAGAGCAGATTTTGGTCGAGCACTCGGTGCTGTATGATGAATCTATTTGACTACAATAAGAATTTTTTTAAAAAAAACCCTTTTAGCACAAGTTTAGAAGGGACTTCAGAAAAAATATCAGGGGTCAAAGACAGGGAAAATAGCATGAGAGCCTATATAACAACATGCTTTACCTAAAGCAGGGGTCCTCAAACTTTTTAAGCGGAGGGCCGGTCCACAATCCTTCAGACTGTTGCGGGGCCAGATTATCATTTGAAAAAAAAATACAAGCAAATTCTGATGCACACTGCACATGTCTTATTTGTAGTGCAAAAACAACAACAACAAGAACAACAAAAGAACAATGCAATATTTAAAAATAAAAACAATTTTAACCAACATACATTTATCAGGATTTCAATGGGAAGTGTCCTCCTGCTTCTGGCCAATGAGATAGTCAAGTTAATTAGGATTGTTGTTGTCGTTGTTGTTGTTGTGTGCCTTCAAGTCATTTCAGACTTTGGGCGAGCCTAAGTCTAAAATGTATGTATTTATTATTTATTTATTTACTGCATTAATTTACTACATTTGTATCACACCCTTCTCACCCCAAAGGGGACTCAGAATGGCTTACAAATTATATGTACAATACAATATATTATATTATTAGCATAGCACAATATTAGCATTATATATTACTATATTGAACTATACCACTATACTGTAATATTATTAGTAATATTATATATAATATAGAATATATATGGTATTATTATTAGTGTTATGTTGTATTACATTATAATATTATTATCAATATTATATGTATATACAATATATTATATTATAAAACCAAGGGCAGGGGCCAGGTAAATGACCTCGGAGGGCCGCATCCGGCCCCCAGGCCTTAGTTTGGGGACCCCTGACCTAAAGCTTTTATTCTCAGTAAACAAGCCATAGGAAAGGTAGTTCTGCCTTTTAGAATAAGAAAATATGCCAAACACTGGAATTGTGAGGAAGGTGTGACACCTAGAAGGATAGTTTTGTTGCCTTGGGCTAGTGGATACTGTTTTCACTGATTCATGGTTCACATATAATAACGTTAAGCTGAAGCTGTCAATACATTTTCTTGGCAGGATTTCTAAAGAAAATTTGCAGTTACCTTCCTCTGGTGAAGGGTACTTTCCCAAGTAGGAATTCTAACCCTGATGTCTCAGAATCCTAGTCCAGTGGTCAAGCCACTTCAGAACACTAGCACAGGTGGATGCCATCATGAACATTTATTAAGAAATGCACGTTTCTTCTCTGATGTGCATGAGATATATGATTCTCTCCAAGATGTTTGGCCTACTGCTTTAATGAATTATGGAGAACCAGGTGAGTTAATAAAAATAAGAAAATACTGTGGTTTCATTTTGAATTTGCAAAGAGGTCGTATAAATGAAATTAAAAAATAGTTCTGTGAAGATACTATCTTTTGACTTTAAATTAATACATACATACAAAAAAGAGAAAATGAATAGCCTTGCATGAAAGCAGGCAAATGTCTCCACTGTGAGGGATTCCATAAAATAGTGGAACACGCTGAGCACAAAGGGCATCTCCTAGATGTTAAACAGAACACTTTTAAATAAGTTTTAAAGTGGGAGGGTCTTCTTTCTGGTAGGGAGGAAGAAGTAGAAGATGCCAGAAACCAGGGATTGTAAGTATTTTGGCCTAATGCATAAAGTTAAAAGATAAATGACAATGCTTGTAAAATGGGATCTTTTAAATACAGCAAATATCACAATAAATATATTCCAGCAGACTGCTGTGTAGGAAGCAACTTAATATAGAAAAACTCTGGGGATGTCTGGAAAGGCTTATCTGTCTGCTTAGAAAAGGCAAACAGAGGAGACACAAAGCACACATAATTTATTTTACCAATGTAAGGTTTAGAATAAAGAAACAAATGAGAGCATTCTGATACAGTGGCCTACCTGTACCTACCCAAGATGGTTTGGGATATTATCTTTTATTCACTCAATAAGCCAAGTAAGAGACTTATAGTTCAGCCTCTCTCTGTCTCTGTCTCTGTCTCTGTCTCTCTCTCTCTGTCTCTCTCTCTCTCTCTCTCTCTCTCTCTCTATATATATATATATATATATATATATATACACACACACACACACACACACACACACACACACAAATAAATCTCACCAGGTTCAATGATAAGTATGTATAGGATTAAAGGGTAACATACCGTTTATCATAAACAGGGATGTATTAAAGTTTGATGTGACCATTGTATTTTCTGCATGTCCTTTACAATTCAAATAAATACATTTGTTCCATGGAGGCTAAGAGGAAGGGTTGTAACTGAAAAAAGCTGCAGATTCTGTTGTTGTCCAAACATTTTTACATGGGATTTATTTTACATGGGGCACACTTTTTCTTTAACTGATATGAATCAAGAAATGAGATGAAAATAAGCCAAATCATTATAGCAAATTGTGGTCCTGAATAACATGTGGCCCTCTGCCTTTTACAGCGGTCGAGCCTTCCAGAGCCCCAAGATTTTCCTTTTCTGCCTCCCAGATGGGTGTATTATGGGGGGCTCTAGGACGGTAAGTAACCTATTCAAAAGATTGCTGCTTCCAACTATCAATGGTTCAACAAAAACTAAACCATTTATTTCAAAGTCAGAAGTAAACTTATGGCTTCTTTTGGTTTAGGATTTGCTTTAGGGGTTTTCAATGCATTTTTGTGAGTCCCAGAAAGTTGGCACCACCTGCATTAGAGGTTGGCAGGGGCCGACTTGGGGGAAATCAGCAAAAATAATAATTCCTGGTCTGACTGACCAGCCTTCAGAATTGACAAATTATGGTGTTATTGCTGTGGGGAAGAGAAGGAGGCAAGTTGTCAAAGAAAAGGGGACATGATTTATTAGGACCAATTCAATTTGACAAAGATATGCAAGAGCTCCAGGAGACAAAACCACAGAGATAAGTGCCTTTCCAACTCACTGGGAACATCAATTTACTGATTCTACCTGCAGATAAAGTGAAGACTGTTTCTGTTTTCCAAAATCCATGAAATTTTCCAGGGCTTTTCTACAACACAGGAAGGCCAAGCTATTAATTATTATATTTATTTATATCCTGCATTATCCCCCCAAAGGAGACTCAAAATGGCAACTGGGTTGACTGGAAGCAAGTGAAGCCCACTCTTGGCTCATATAAGCTGCTTCCCCTTTTTGCCAACAGTCAAATCTATCAATATATGGGTCTGGACTCATCCTCAGCTGCCACAAATTAAATTGTGCCCTTTCTCATTCCAATAAGATGTGGGTTTGTATTCGTTCTTGCTAAATGTGAAGTCCCGCACTCGCTACTGGGTCTACCAAAAACCACTACTTTCTATAAGCTATGTTTCAAATGAGTACTCATAGTATACTTACAATATTTCTTTGTCAAAACCTATTGGAATTAATATATAGTTTCCCTAACTACCTGGAAGTCATTCCCTTCTTTTACCACCGTTTTGAATCTTCCCTACATTTCCCTGACCATGTCTCAGCCTTCCCAACCACTCAATAGCTTAACCTTTCCACTGGAAAAGCTCCAATACAATGGTTATGTCAGCAAAACAGTGGGACAAATCAATTCTGCCTCAGATAGGCACTGGGACATATCAAATCTTAGAAGTTGCTTTTTATAGAAATCAGCCATTAGTCTCCATTTTATGGCCCATAAAATATAACACCAGAGTAGATGAACTGGTTGTTATTCTGTTTTCATTGTGGTCTCTCATATTTTTACATGTGAAAGTTTTGAATAGCTAAAGTTGGTTCCAAGCACAATAACTCCTTTGCTTTGGCTCTAACTGGTCTCCAGTGTAATAAAGATGAAATAAGTATCACTTAATATGAAGTATTTCTAGGCGTCATTTTGTTTTGTTTTATTACTCTCCCAAGAATGTTGTGTTCCCTTTCATATCGAAGACAGAAACAACAAACTAAATTTCCAATATATCAATTAGTTGGTGTTAAAAGACTCTTTTGGACTCTCTTCCAGACTGTGTATAGAGAGATAGAGAATACACAGAGTTATGCCACAACATATGTTTTATTAAATTTACATTTATGTCAATTCTCTCAAATATGAGTTTTTCATTTTTACAGTCATAGAATCATAGAATCATAGAATCATAGAATAGTAGAGTTGGAAGAGACCTCATGGGCCATCTAGTCCAACCCCCCGCTAAGAAGCAGGAAATCGCATTCAAAGCACCTCCGACAGATGGCCATCCAGCCTCTGCTTAAAAGCTTCCAAAGAAGGAGCCTCCACCACAGTCTGGGGGAGAGAGTTCCACTGCCGAACAGCCCTCACAGTGAGGAAGTTCTTCCTAATGTTCAGGTGGAATCTCCTTTCCTGCAGTTTGAAGCCATTGTTCCGTGTCCTAGTCTGCAGGGCAGCAGAAAATAAGCTTGCTCCCTCCTCCCTATGACTTCCCCTCACATATTTGAACATGGCTATCATGTCTCCTCTCAGCCTTCTCTTCTGCAGGATAAACATGCCCAGCTCTTTAAGCCTCTCTTCGTAGGGCTTGTTCTCCAGACCCTTAATCATTTTAGTCGCCCACCTCTTGACACTTTCCAGCTTGTCAACATCTCCCTTCATCTGCGGTGCCCAAAATTGGACACAGTATTCCAGGTGTGGTCTGACCAAGGCAGAATAGAGGGGGAGCATGACTTCCCTGGATCTAGTTGCTATTCCCCTATTGATGCAGGCCAAAATCCCATTGGCTTTTTTAGCTGCCGCATCACATTGTAGGCTCATGTTTAACTTGTTGTCCACGAGGACTCCAAGGTCTTTTTCGCACACACTGCTGTCAAGCCAGGCGTCCCCCATTCTGTATCTTTGATTTCCATTTTTTCTGCTGAAGTGAAGTATCTTGCATTTGTCCCTGTTGAACTTCATTTTGTTAGTTTCGGCCCATTTCTCTAGTCTGTCAAGATCATTTTGAGTTCTGCTCCTGTCTTCTGGAGTGTTGGCTATCCCTCCCAGTTTGGTGTCGTCTGCAGACTTGATGATCGTACCTTCTAACCCTTCGTCTAAGTCGTTAATAAAGATGTTGAACAGAACCGGGCCCAGGACGGAACCCTGCGGCACTCCACTTGTCACTTCTTTCCATGATGAAGACGATGCATTGGTGAGCACCCTTTGGGTTCGTTCGCTTAGCCAATTACAGATCCACCTAACCGTAGTTTTGTCTAGCCCACATTTTACTAGTTTGTGTTCCAGAAGGTCGTGGGGGACTTTGTCGAAGGCCTTACTGAAATCCAGGTACGCTACATCCACAGCATTCCCTGTATCGACCCAACTCGTAACTCTATCGAAAAAAGAGATCAGATTAGTCTAGCATGACTTGTTTTTGGTAAATCCGTGTTGACTATTAGCAATGACCGCATTTGTTTCTAAGTGTTTGCAGACCACTTCCTTAATGATCTTTTCCAGAATCTTGCCTGGTATTGATGTGAGGCTGACCGGACGGTAATTGTTTGGGTCGTTCTTTTTTCCCTTCTTGAAGATAGGGACCACATTCGCCCTCCTCCAATCTGCTGGGACTTCTCCTGTTCTCCAAGAACTCTCGAAGATGATTGCCAGTGGTTCTGAAATAACTTCCGCTAGTTCCTTCAATACTCTTGGATGTAGCTGATCTGGCCCTGGCGACTTGAATTCGTTTAGAGTGGCCAGGTGTTCCTGGACAACTTGTTTCCCTATTTGGGGTTGGATTTCCCCCAATCCTTCGTCCATTCCATGTTGCTGAGGTTGAAGATGGCTTTCTTTTTGTGAGAAGACCGAGGCAAAGAAGGCATTAAGCAGTTCTGCCTTTTCCCTATCCCCTGTCACCATCACCCCATCTTCTCCTTGCAGTGGCCCTATCGCCTCCTTTTTCTTCCTTTTTCTACCAACGTAAGCAAAAAAACCTTTTTTATTGTTTTTTATGTCCCTGGCAAGCCTGAGCTCATTTTGCGCTTTAGCCTTGCAAACCTTTTCCCTACAGGTGTTGGCTATACGTTTGAAGACCAGGGACCAAAGGCCCTGGACAGTGAGAGACCTGAAGTGCCCTCCCCACCCGTGCAGAGAGGCATCTGTTGTTATCGTTCTTGACAGTCCACAATGATTAAATGGCATCCCGCTGCATACATTTGCTCGAGCCGTACACCAGTGGAGAGACCACATGACTGACGAGGGTAAGTACAGCATGGTCTGAGGTGGATCGTGAAGGGGGTTGAAGACCTGAAAAAATCACATCTGCAAGGGGCGCATCTTGAAACGTGCATATGCTGTAACTGCAGTTGTGGATGCCACATACGTCAACAGGCACTGGATACATCTGGCCTGGATGCGTGATGAACGAAGGGCATCGCTGAAGGGCTTGAAACCGATCTTCCAGTAAGCAAGCCCTGCCACTCAGTGAATTGAGACGTGCCCCGATAAATTGGATGCACTGCTGTGGTTGAAGGTGGGATTTGTCCCCATTGACCACTAGACCAAGGTCCTGGAGAAGGGAAATGGTAAACTGAATATTGTGCAAGAGTTGGTGCCATGAATCTGCCACCAAAAGCCAATCATCGATGTACGGGAATACCGTGATTCCCTGCACATGAAGGTAGCATGTGACAATGGCCATACATTTAGTGAACACCCGTGGAGCTGTACAGATGCCAAAAGGTAACACCTGAAAGGAAAAAAACATGCTCTCCAATCATAAATGAAAGATACCTATGATGATGGGGTGCAATGGGGATGTGAAAGTATGCATCTCGAAGATCTATAGTGGCAAACCACGCCCGTTCAGGTAGCAAAGGGAGGACAGTAGACAGAGTCACCATCCGAAAGGTGCGGGAAAATATATTCTGGTTCAACTTTCTCAAGTCCAATATAGGATGCTGACCGCCATCCTTTTTGGGGACTAAAAAATAATGAGAGGAAAAAGCTTCAGAAAAGAAATCTGGGTGCAATGGGACGATCGCCCCTTTATTCAACAAAGTATGAATTTCCTGCCATATGACATCAGATGGCTACATAGTCTTAATGTAGCCAGTCTTAGGCAATGTATGAAACTCAAAGCATAACCCTGCTGTATTATGCTTAGGACCCACTTATCAGTGGTAATCCGCTGCCACGCTTCAGCAAACTCTGCTAAGCGTGAACCAAAACAAAAATGCACCCCTGGTAAGGGATATTCCTGAACTGCAGGCTCCAAAGATGAGATAGTGCTAGAAGAATCAGGCCCTACCACTGTGTGTGCCACCACCGTGCTATGAGGAGAGGAAGAGTGCCTGGACGAGGCATAAGCACCGCTAAAAGCGGCGCTTTGACTTGGGCTGGTAACGCCCTTTACCCTGCTGGCGGGAGCGAGTTGGAGGTGCCTGTCCTGACGTAGCTACTGACCTTGTCTGAGGGAAAGATCTATTGCCTGAAATATATAGCCTTCGAGTCTGTGAGGTGGATGGCGTCCATCTACTCCTGGGCTGATAGGTTTGCTGGCACTGGAAACCATACTTGGAGGCAGCCTGGCACACTTCTTGGGTATTCTTCAATTTTGCGTCAGTGTCAGGGTGGAACACTCCATCATTGCTGGTTGAAAGGCCTTCTGCCAGGGCCTTACCCTGCTCCAATAAGGTAGAGGCCCTGAGCTAGGCATGGCGCTGAATCGTAGTAGATGTAGTGAACATTCGTCCTGCCACCTCCACCGTATCCTTTGACATGTCCTTCTGTGCCCTTGTGAGGATAAATGCCTCCTGTTGGATTGTCTTTACATACGTTTGATGTTGCTGTGGAAGGAAGTCCAAATATGGCGCTATCTTGTTCCACAGATACTTTTGATATGTAGCCATGTAGGCGCCATGCCAGCACTTTGATGAACTTTCTTTCCCATAGATTCCAATTTCCTACCCTCCTTATCAGCTGGTGAGGAATGGGTTGTGCTAGATCTTTTATTTTGCATTTCGAGCACCACACCATTAGGATTTGGTGGCTTTGACACCCAAAGTGCCTTTGTCAGAATTACGCAATTCTATCTTTATTTGTAGTCAGTTTGTGAGTAGCCAATGTTTTTATAGTCAATGTTTTCAATACATTGTGATGTTTTGGTGCTAAATTTGTAAAGACAGTAATTGCTACCTAACGTTACCATGTATTGAACTGTTTTTTCTGTCAATTTGTTGTAAAACATGATGTTTTGGTGCTTAATTTGTAAAATCATAATGTAATTTGCTGTTTAATAGGCTTTTCCTTAATCCCTCCTTATTATCCAACATTTTTGCTTATCCAACATTCTGCCGGCCCATTTATGTTGGTTAAGTGAAACTCTTCTGTAACAGAGATGGACAATTTGGTAACTGAAAGGCAATTTTTCTTTTTTCTTTTTTTGGTGGCCTTCCCGAGACCACATAGTCTTCTAAAAACTCCATTTTAGAAACCACTTTTGATTTTGGGATATATGTATTTTTAAACAATGCTAGGGCCCCTGCAACTTATTTAAAAGGTGAACTGCCACCCCTAGAAGATTCCAATGTAAGTAATTCCCTTCCTCCTCCTTGCTAGAAAAGGGGCAGACTGAGTGTATTAGAGGCAATGGAAACATCTTTGGGATCACATTCAGCCATAGATAGAATTGACCTTGCTGAAACATTTTCTACTGGGGCTCTTAAAAGCTCAGCTCAAACAAATCCTCCTTGGACTAGTTTCAACACTGAGTTGAATTTATACCTTTTCCCCCAATGCATTCCCCAAATTTCTCCACATCCAAAACACAATTCTTCCTCTCACTTACCTGGAAAACAATTGTGGTAGAAACAATGAAAAGGTAGACAGACAGACAGACAGACAGACAGACAGAGAGAGAGAGACAGAGAGAGAAAGGTGGGCTTTTCTTTCTCTCTTTCTTTTCCATCATTATGAAATGCTTAAACCATAGAATCATAGAATCGTAGAGTTGGAAGAGACCTCACAGGCCATCCAGTCCAAACCCCTGCAAGAAGCAGGAAAATCTCATTCAAAGTACCACCGACAGATGGCCATCCAGCCTCTGCTTAAAAGCCTCCAAAGAAGGAACCTTCACCACAGTCCGGGAGAGAGAGTTCCACTGCTGAACAGCTCTCATAGTGAGGAAGTTCTTCCTAATGTTCAGGTGAAATCTCCTTTCCTGCAGTTTGAAGCCGTTGTTCCGCATCCTAGTCTCCAGGGCAACAGCAAACAAGCTAGCTCCCTCCTCCCTATCTTTGCAGGCTAAACATATACCCAGTTCTTTAAGCCGCTCCTCATAGGGCTTTTCTCCAGACTCTTAATCATTTTAGTCGCCCTCCTCTGGATGCTTTCCAGCTTGTCAACATCTCCCTTCAACTGCGATGCCCAGAATTGGACACAGTATTCCAGGTGCAGTCTGACCAAAGCAGAATAGAGGGGTAGCATGACTTCCCTGGATCTAGACACTATACTCCTATTTACGAAGGCCAAAATCCCATTGACTTTTTTAGCTTCCGCATCACAATGTAGGCTCATGTTTAACTTGTTGTCCACGAGGACTCCAAGATCTTTTTCACACATACTGCTGTCGAACCAGGCATCCCCCATTTGTATCTTTGCATTTTTTTTCTTTCTGCCTAAAGATAAACATGCCACAGAGAAAAGCCCGAGAAACCATGGAAAAGAGAAGTACTTAGAAGTACATATTGAAAGACAAACACTCTCTGCTTTATGCTATGTCATGCAATTATTTTACATCTTATGGAGATGAGGAAGGCAGGGATTAAAAAGCTGCCATATTAAGTTGTTAAAGAGTTTCCATTTTTAGTTTGGCATTATAGGAGCATAAGGCATAGGTTATATGTACATTTTAAAATTACATTTTATTTACTTCTATTTTAACTTGACTGAATGCTTGAAAGTAATGATTGTAACAA
This sequence comes from Anolis carolinensis, assembly GCF_035594765.1. Classification (NCBI taxonomy): domain Eukaryota; kingdom Metazoa; phylum Chordata; class Lepidosauria; order Squamata; family Anolidae; genus Anolis; species Anolis carolinensis. The sequence continues at coordinate 65,377,811 of NC_085841.1, forward strand.
TAAACCTTACCAGAATTTTTATTGGTCTTATTCTGCCTGCTCTTTACTTGCTCAGTCCATAACGTAGGGTAACGAGAAGCTATATCTAGAAAATTAAGAAAAATATAGATCATTCCACTGAAAAATGTAATACACCACTTTTACTTCATGGTAAAAATGGCAAAGGAGGAGCATGTTTAAATAAAATATAATAATATTTAAAATCTGACACATCACATGTAACAAACAGAAGCCTTGTCCACATTAAATATCATACTAAAGGCAGATTATGAAATCCACGCCCAGATTTCCTGGCATACATTTCAGGAATGCACTGATTACATAGTGTAAATAATTCTATAAAAACTCTTGTTAAATCATTTAGTTCATTGGTTTAGATTGCATCAGCAGAGTCTTGTGGATTTCAGAAGTATTGGTGGTTTCCAAACAGTGAATCAGAGCTCACCAGTTAAATCTGAATGCAAGCTGTTACAGCTGGAATAATAATGACAATGTTTGAAAAGATACTAACAAAATTACCAGGTGCTATAGTCTACTAAAGCATAATCCTTTATGTGTTTCCAGGGGATACATCCCAGTGTAGACCACAGGTCTCATTAGCAAGCACTTAGCATTGCAACCTTACTTTTTTTTTAATATAATTTTTATTGAGTTTTGTTACAATTCGAATCTAAGGGAAAGAACGAGGTAAGTGTGGTGGGATAGATGGGTATGGTAAAATTTGGATAAGGTGGGGGAGGTATCTACTTTCTCTAGATATCAGGGGGAGGGGGGGTTCTAGCTGTATCTACAACTATAAAGTAGTAAATACAAAGGGAGGATCTGGGGAACACAGGGGGGGGGGAAATGGGGAAAGGGGGAAGAGAGAGGAAAAAGTACCTAACTGGGGAGGGGATGGGGGGGTGTAGACTTCCACTCTTCCATCTTCCTATTATTTCCATTTGTTTAATTCATCTTCTTAGTTCTTCTTGCAAATACATTTCAAAGCTCGACCAGTCCGTTTCTTTCATGGCGCGTCCGGTGTTCTTTTTGATCATAAAAGTCAATTTGTCCATATTCTTTATCTCTACTACTTTTTCTAGCCACATTTCTTTAGTTGGGATGGTTATTCCTTTCCACTGTCTTGCTATTACTAATCTTGCTGCGGTAATTAGGAAAGTAAAGATTTTTTCCATGTTCTCTCTGTTCTCCTTTTTTCCTTTCCCTTCATTATCCTGTTTGGGGTATAAACCTAACAGATAAATGTCCGGTTTGCATTCCAATTTATTTTTTAAGATTTTCCCACATTCAATATTAATTACTTTCCAAAACTTTCTAATGTTCTTGCAACTCCACCACATATGGTGGTATGAACCTACCTGTTCCCTACATCTCCAACACTTGTTGTCTGCATTTTTAAACATTAGGCCCATTTTTTTCGGCGTTAAGTACCACCTATGGATTGTTTTTAACCAATTTTCCTTAAGGTCAGTTGCTAGACAGTATTTAATTTTTTTCCCCCAAATTTCTTCCCATTCACACATTAAAATCGGTCTGCCTACATCCCTTGACCATTTTAGCATGGACTCTTTAACCACTTCTTGTTCTGTTGTCCAATCCAGTAATTTATTATATAATATTGTTATAATTTTCCTATTTTTTTGAAGTAGATTGTCCCAAAAACCATTATTTATACTAAAACCCACTTCTTTATCCTTCTTATAGCTTTCTTTAATCTGTAAATACTGGAACCAAGATACATTCTTGTATTCTTTTTGAATTTCCTTTAATTCCTTGATTTGAGAGGTCCCTTCCATTGTGTAGGGTTTCTTTAGAATCTCCCTATATGTGGGCCATTTGTTCCAACCTAAAAGCCTTCTCTGATGCGCTTCTAATGGTGAAAACCAGAGTGGGGTTTTTTCATAAAAATATCTTTTATATTTTAACCATACTTTAATTAGGGATGATCTAATGAAATGGTTTCCGAAGTTTTTTTCAATTTTGAATTTGTCACACCACAAATAGCCATGCCAACCTCTCCTCAGGTCAAACCCTTCTAGGGTTAGTATTTTGACTTTCTCCAATTTTATCCAGTCCCGAATCCAGTCTAATGCACATGCATCGTGGTATAATTTAAAATCTGGGAGGCCGAATCCACCTTTTAATTTTGGAGTGATCATTGTTGCCAATTTAATTCTGGGTTTTTTATTATTCCATATAAATTTACTTATGTCTTTGTTCCAGCCTTTAATTATCTTCATATTCCTAATAATGGGTATATTCCGAAATAAATAAAGTAATTTGGGAAGGATGCTCATTTTAACAGTCGCTATTCTCCCCAATAAGGACATATTTAGGCTTTCCCAATTTTCTAAATCTTTCTTTATTTCCTTCCACTTGGCCCCGTAATTTAGCTCCAACAATTGGTTATTTTTTTTCCCCACCCAAATGCCTAGATATTTAATTTTTTTTACTATTTCTAACCCTGAGATCTTTTTTAGGGTTACTTGGTCTTCTAGTGAGATATTCTTTGTTAGGATCACCGTTTTGTCTTTATTAATTCGAACTCCGGCTAGTTTTCCAAATTCTTCGATTTTATATAACCAATCTTTAATTTTACTTTTGGGATTTTCTACAATACATATTATGTCGTCCGCAAAGGCTCGGATTTTAATCTCCTGCTTGTCCAATTTAATGCCTTTCAAGTTTTTGTCCTTCCTAATTGACCTTAGTAAGATTTCTAAAGCAAAAATGAAAATCAGTGGGGATAAGGGGCAACCTTGTCTCGTGCCCTTTTTTATTTCAAATTCCTCTGTTATTTGGCCATTAATCCTTAATTTTGCTTTTTGTTGGTCGTAGATTGCTTGAATTCCATTTATAAATTGGGTACCAAAGTCTAATTCTTTTAACAATAATTTTACGAAGTCCCAATTAAGTTTATCAAAGGCTTTCTCCGCGTCCAGCGAGAGAAATCCCACCTCTATTTGGCAATTCTGATCATAATATTCGATTGCGTCCACTATAATTCTAACATTCTCTTTTGTGCCTCGATTTGGTAAGAACCCAGCTTGGTCTTCGCCAATCCACATTTGTAAGAATTCCGTTAATCTGTTAGCTAAAATCTTTGTGAAAATTTTATAGTCTGTATTTAATAATGAAATTGGGCGATAATTTCTCACATCACTTGGGTCTTTGCCCTCCTTATGTATCATTATAATTTCTGCTTCTTTCCAGGATTCCGGTATAATCCTCTCTGTTAAAGCCAGATTCATTATTTTTTTTAAGAACTGTAATACCTCTTCCTGTTCAATTTTATAAAAACCTGATATGAATCCATCAGGACCTGGAGCTTTGTTTGCATCTAGGTCTTTTATTGCCTTTTTTATTTCTTCAATTTCTATCTCCTTATTTAAGTTCAGTCTTTGTTCATCTGTGATCTTCTGTAGTTTTTGCTGACACAGATATTCCACTATTTCCACTTGACTAATTTGATCTTTTTCATAGAGATTTTTGTAGAATTTCTTAAATTCCTCTTTTATCTCATTATCTGTATACATTTCCCTCTCTTGTGTTCTAATTTTTGCTATTTGTTGTGCGTCCCTTTTTTTCCTTATTAATCTTGACAACCATTTCCCTGGCTTATTGGCATTTTCATATCTATACTGTTTAGTCCATTTTAGCTGGTTGGCTATTTTTTCTAATTCCCAATTTCTCTTTTGGTTTTTTAGTATCTCTAGTTGTTTTATTATTTTCTTGTTTTCTGGGTTAGCTTTTAATTCTTTTTCTTTTCCATCTATTTCTATTTGTAGTTCTTTTAATTTTTGATTTTTAATTTTATTTATTATTGCTTTTTGTTTAATAAAGAAGCCTCTGGTGACTGCTTTATATGCGTCCCAAATAATTCCTGGTGTGGTTTCTGGTAAGTCATTGAGTTTAAAGTAATCCTTAGTCATTTCTTTAAGTTTACCAATATCCTGTTCTTTTTTGATCAAATTATCGTTTAATCTCCATTTTTGAATGGTTTTTCTATAATTAATTTCCATAATTAATGGGCTATGATCTGACAAATCCCTGGACATGATCTTTAGTTCACTAGTTTTTGTGGTCAATATTGTAGATGCCCAGATCATGTCGATCCTTGACCAGGATTTATACCTATTTGAATAATGAGTGAAGTCTTTTTGTTTTGGATTTCTCGTTCGCCACACATCCTGTAGGTCATATTCCTTTTTTAATGATAAAAAATTTTGTGGGAGTAAGTTGCTTGCCTTCTTTTTTTTTAAATTTGATTTATCTAAATTTTTATCTAATATACCATTAAAATCCCCCATTAAGATCATATGGTCAAAATTGCTCTGGTCAATACATTGTCTAAGAAATTTCACAAATTTCCTTTTAGGTCCATTCGGAACATAGATGTTACAAATTAGAATTATTTCTCCTCCTATATTGATCTTTATCGCAATTATTCTTCCTTCCTGGTCTTTAAATTCAAATTTAGAGTCGAGTTTGTCATCGATATATAAGACTACCCCCTTTTTCTTTTTTTTTATCAAGGGAGAAGTATTCTTTACCTAACCTTTTATTTATTAGATATTTGGCATGTCTTTGGGCTATATGTACTTCTTGCAAAGCAATGATGTTAAATTTATTATTTCTCAAGTAGTTGTACACTCTCTTTCTTTTATTAGGGACATTCAGTCCATTAATATTGTTTGAAAAGATTTTTATTAATTGTTTAAAATCACTCATTTAGGGTTTCTTCCTCTTCTTCCTCCTCATTGTCCGCTGGTTCCTCCTGGTCATCTACCTTAAGAGACCGGATCGCAAGATCTAATCCTTCTTTAGGCGAATCATATCTTCTTTTTTTTGAACTCTTAGGATTTTTCTCCTTCTCTGTCGATGGCAATGTTTGTTTCTGAGCTAGGTCTCTCTTTAATCTTCTGTAAAACTCGTCTGCCTTTTCTTCTGTTGTAATCCAGGTCTTCTCCTCCATGTATGTCAGCATAATGCCTTCATACTTCTCCCATCGAAACCTTATTTGCAGTCTTTTTAGCTCATCCGTCAAGAAAAAGTATTTCCGGCGTCTGTTCAGAATTGCTTGTGGAAACTCCTTAAGGATTACTACTTTCTTGTCTTTATAAGTTAGAGTTTTTGTTCTGTTGTTTTGTAGGACGTCATTTCTGTAGCTTCTTTTAACAAAATGTACTATCACATCTCTGGATACTTTATTCTTTTTTGCAAAGTTAGTATGAATTCGAAATACTTTATCAATTTGTGTATCTGCCTCTTTCTCGGAGCATTTCATGATTTTTGCAGTCAGCTGTATGATAATCTGTTTAATATTTTCTTTCGGTTCTTCCTGGATATTACGAAATCTTAATTGATATTCTGATTCGTTTGCTTCCAACCTTTCTTGCATTTTCTCTAACCTTACAAAAATTTGTATTCATAATGTTATGACAACAACATCAGGAAAGCCTGGTAGTTTATCATTGTATATCTGCCTACTTAGCTTTCAAGCTAACTACTGTAGTTCCTATAATATTCGCATTCTAACTTTGTATGAAATAATCATACTCTCAATATTACATTGAATTAGCCATTAAATATAGAAATAAAATCCTCAGAAGTTCAACAAGTCTAAGAGAACTCAAAAGCTTTCTTTAGAAGCCAGCAATTTTTACAGATTGGTGAAAAGAAAGAAGTGAGTCAAGCCAACTAGATTTCTCTAAAGATGATGTTCCAACATAGCTGGAAAAGTCTTGTCTCCCCTTGCTGCACCAGCATTTTGAACTCAGGCTTGAAATGAACTTGCTACTAGTCAAGCTAGAATGACACTGGAGAAATATGATCCCAATATCTCATACAGGTCAACAATATGAATTTAAGTAGAGTCATACTACAAATGGAAACAAATTTGCTTGACAGTTGTATAGAATACCCTGGAGCTTTACAAGTTTTCCAAGAGCAAACCTAATTGGAAGAGAAAATTATATCTTAAAATAGGCTAATTTCCTTCAGTATCCCATGTTATTTTTTTTTTGGGGGGGGGAACCTCAAGAGTATGAGAATGACAGTTCTGCATTCCTTAAATGCACATGTTTTTTTCTTTTTTTTCATTTTAGGTTGATAACCCATACATTTATATATCTTCTCTTTCACTTTAGCAGCTAGTAATTAGCATACAGAGATCAGAGAACTGAGCTCTTGGCGTTAGCTGGAGCTCAGTTGACTGACCTCCCTTTGGAAACCAAAACCCAACCAATCAAAAAGCTGAAGTTCCATTATATGCAATGGCATAGAAAAAATGCAAAGTCAAGGTTTTTTTCCACACTAAGCCATGAATTGTTTATTGTACCAGTCATAGGCCATGACATCAAATAATATACAACCATTTAAAGTACAATAAGCACTTTCCAATATAAACATTAAAACTTAATCCATATACTGGCTTTAAAATTACAGTAGTAGTGACATGATAACAATAACAATGTCTGATTTGTATTATCCCAAACTATCTCAATTTCCATTTTTAGCCCCCACTGTGAACTTTACTAATTTAGCTCGTATTTTTTGGGCTGCGACTACAAATATGGCAACCTATAATGTTATATTTTTGGAACAATCCACTAACAAGTCACAGGTAACTACTAACTGTTGCCATATTGCCCTTTCTTCCAAAAGGGCTCCCAGAAGATGATTTCTAAGGTCATTCTACAAAGGGCAATGTAACAGATAGTGTATTAAATCCTATTTTTCCCTGACCCACAAATACAGTCGTTGGGCATGAGGGATCTCTCTATCCTCCCTCTAGCCAGCCTGATGGCATTGTTTGGAAACGCAGGGCTGTAAATGGTTTTCTAAAGGCTACAGACGTTAAGTCTTGAAGATATTGTTGACAATATTGGCCATTCTTTAGTAGAGGATACCAAGTGATGAAACCCTGCTGTTCACTAGTCCACAAGTTGTCAGATGCATCCATTTCAAAGATTTTGTCTCTAATCGCCTTCTTGTTCAACTGCATTAGGGTTGTTGATGAAGCAGGGCTAACCAGTATTGAGCCCAACCTCCCTGCTAATATTGATCCATCAAGCATTGATTTATCCTCTCATCTACCATTTCCAGAAGTTTCTTCCCATATGAAATGTTAAGCTTATGGATTCTAGCCTTAAGTGAGGGAAGATCCTATTCAAGCCTAAAAAGGTGGTTGGTGTCCCAGGGGAAAGGGCAAAAAGAGCTCTTAAAAACTTGCTCTAGATACACTCAACTTGCTTTATGTTACCCTGTCCCCATATTTCTACTCCATATAACAATTGTGGTAGAATTTTAGCAGCAAAAATCTTAATTGTGGGACATACCAAGGAATTCCCCCCCTTTGTTTTCTCAAAGGCTAGAATTAATTTTGCTGACCTCCAGGCAGATAATTTGGTTGCCTCTATAACAGTCTTACTGTTACCATTATATGAGAAATGTATGCCCAGGTACTTAAAGCTGTGACATTGTTCTGTTGGGCGGCCATACAGTTGCCATTTATGCATCTGCTTCCTGTTGAAGAATACCTTCACTTTGGTTTTAGCACTAAGCCATGAAACACATTGGATGACTTAGTGCCACTCACTATCTGCCCCTGGAGCATAAAGCCATGTATATCACCTTGAACTGCTTAGATCAGTGGTTCTCAACCTGTGGGTCCCCAGGTGTTTTGGCCTACAACTCCCAGAAATCCCAGCCAGTTTACCAGCTGTTAGGATTTCTGGGAGTTGAAGGTCAAAACATCTGGGGACCCACAGGTTGAGAACCACTGGCTTAGATGAACAGAGGGATACAAACCAAATACTGGGGTATACGGGACCCGCTTCCACTATGTTCCTTTTAAATTTCTATAAATGCTCACCTTCTTCATCCCCTTGGGGCTGAGTCTCCAGTGCTGGAGCTGAGGCATCATCTGAATTCAGAATGGAAAAGATTTGAAAGGAGACTACAATTATGAGAGTAAACTAAATGTGCACATACATAACTGAGAATAATAATTTAAATACTGTACAGTCTCAGAGAGTCACAGTATACTATAAATTTAATTGGTATTTTAGCATTCTGCACAATGAGGCAATTGAATTAGAAAGATATCCCAGTGTATTCATTCTTACAATAATCGCTTATTAAAGGAAAATGAACTGTAGATGTCCACAGGAAAGAGTAAGTCAAGATGTATGTATAGTCCAGTGTTTCTCAAACTCTGCTCCTCCAGGTGTTTTTGACTTCGGCTTCCACAATTCCTAACACCTGGTAAGCTGGCTGGGATTTCTGGGAGCTGAAGTCCAAAACACCTGGAGGAGCAGAGTTTGAGAAATACTGGTATCGGTCATGGAATGTAGGGACCCATTCATGCCAACATGGCTCTTCTGTTTTGTTTTGTTTTGTTTTGTTCATGTACTGCTCTGAAACCATGTAAATTTGGGTGAACAGAAATAAGCATCCATTTCATTCTTGTAAATGACTGCAGCTTTAATCATCCTTCACCATTGACTGTGCTGGCTCAGTTTGATGGTTACAGATCAACTCAGTCTAGAGCACTGATTCTCAACCTGTGGGTTCCCAGATGTTTTGGCCTTCAACTCCCAGAAATCCTAACAGCTCTCAAACTGGCTGGGATTGCTGGGAGTTGTAGGCCAAAACACCTGGGGACCCACAGGTTGAGAACCACTGGTTTAGAGAGCTACATACATTGCACCCATATCATATGCCATTGTTTTAATAAATAAATCAAGCCTGAGATCTCTTTTGAGATCCTATGATATAGGGTGGGATATAAACATTCAAAAAATTAAGATAAAATGAAATACAAATCTAACAGATTACAGTTGTGAATCTACTCCTGTTTTTATTCCAAAATATCCAAAGTATAGAATTTGATCACCTTATAGGTTCATCATTTAGGATAGATCTTTTAAACTATTGAATCATATCCCTAAATTACAGTCAACATTAAGGATAGCTCATTTAAAGTTCCTACTAAACTCAGAGTGAATTTATCATACCACTGGGACCCATAAGCTACCATTGACAAACATAGAAACACAGAAGGTATCCTTCTTAGTGAATTACCAAACAAAAGTATGTACACAGTGTACAAAGGAAAACATTTTTAAAAAGAGACGGTAACAGAAGCAATTGTACCTTTCTCTTTCCCTCTCTCCTTCTCCTTCTCTCTCTCTCTCTCTCTCTCTGTGATAGCACCCCATTTTAAAAGTCTTATATCATTACAGGGAGTATGTGGAGCACAAATTGCTGATTCCCGCAAAACCTCTCACTGTAAAACATGCTGATCTGATAAAACAGATGTTGGCAATTGAATCCCAAAGCACCCCTTAAATGATATTCAAGATACCCATATAGTACAACATTAAACCTAACAGGAATTGCGCCATGTTTGTGTAAATAGGTTCTGACAGTTGGCTGGCTTCAGTCTCTAGCAGCAAATTGTAGAAGTTTTCTTTGTAAAGTATTCGGCTTCACACCTGGTTTTGTTCCATGTATATCAAGCACAGTGTGTAGCTGGAGGCAGGTGATAAAACTTATTCATTGCTGCTCAGTTTCAAAATCCAGGCAACCTTTAAAGATGGCACATAGCATGTTAGCAATATTCAGTGCCAAAAACCAAAATTTATGAGCTGTATTGCATTTCTTAAGAAAGTTGTGGACACCTGGAGCCTACACATTTGCCTGGCAAGTGTATGAAAGAAAGGACTGCCCTCAAGTAATATATATCCATCTCACATTACTCAGTTTAGCAGCTACTGAGTCTTTGCATAGGAGAAAAACATAAAATGGTTATGTTTGCTAAGGTTCCCATGGGACCATAAATCTAGGACAGTTACATAATTTTTCTATCTGTCAGATTTCCTTAGCTTGTACCTTTTGAGGGAAAATGTAGTAAATAGAGTTGAATATGTCTCACCATTAATCTTAGGACTAATTCCACTGAATACAGTGGGAAGTAAATAGGTCTAGAAAGACATATGAATGAAACAGGCATATGAAAAGTTATAAGGATATATAATTAATAATAACAGCAACTGCTTGGCTCTGAATAAGATCCACCAGTTTAAGTCATTACAATAATTCACCACCAGAAAACCTATCCTTAGTTTCCACTGCAGTGAGTGAAATAATGGCACTAACTTGGGGGCTTGTGTACAGTGGCCCTATGCTTCAAATTGGACTAAAAGTTTAACCTAGATGTCCAGACAACACCCAGAGACTTCTGGTCCTTAACCCAGGTAAACCAGATTGATCCAGTTTTACCCTGCATTAAGCAAAGTAGGAGATAAGCCCTACTTTCAGGATGAGTATGGACAGAACCAGCTACAACCTGGTCTGATCTGCTATCTACATGAACTGGCATCATCACAATCCCCTTTGCCCTGCACTACAGGGAACAGGGAGCAGTTCGGCCCATGTTGCTCTCTCTCCACATTGCTCTGGAAGATGGTGATGGAGCTCCAGAGAGTTTCTGGCTGTCATTGGGCATTTTTTCTAACATCATGCCCCCCCCCCCCCCCCCACACACACACACCAGCTCCTGCTTCCTGGTCACACAAGCATCTTTACTATGTTGGCAAAGGGGCCCAATGATGGCCAAGAATTCTCCTGGTATTTCATGGCCATTTGGTAGCAACAACGGGGATAGTAAAGGTAAGATAAGATGACAGTCCTGCAAAGTCAAATTTTGCCACAACAGCAGGATAATCATTGATAGTGCAGCCACCCCAAGGGTGTAGATGTGCCAAAAACCTCCATTTTTAGAGCCTAGTATAAGTTAATGCATTAGAATAAGGATTTTTTGAGACATTTAAAAAATCAGTAGAAATCAAACTTTTGATGTGAAAAATGATATTCTAAAATGGAAAAAGATTAAAGATATATATGTCTATGGCAGGGGTGGGATCAGATTATATGAATAAAGCAAGACAACTACGCATAGTTATTAAAGAAGATAATCCATTTTCTATGGTAAGATATTTACCTGCTTTTCCTGTACCTTCTCGTTGTGGGAGCCTTTCATTTAGAGAACCTAATAGTTTGGGAAGGATAAAAAAAAAGAAAACAAATCATTTCTATGGTCAAGATGCAAACTGAGGTGGGGCAGAGAAGTAGCTTTTTAAGCATGACTATTTTAATACATGAGTGTATTGCTACACTTTAGCATATATCTGTTCTAGCCAGTATAGCTCATGGTGTTGAATGATGAGGTTGCTCCAACAACGTCTGAAGAGCCATAAATTACCCATGCTAACTTGATATATTAATACTGAGCAGTTTTATAATAAGGATAGAAGCCCCTGATGGTGTAATGGGTTAAATCCTTGTGCTGGCAGGACTGCTGACCGACAGGTTGACAGTTCGAATCTGGGGAGAGGATGTAAGCTCCCTCTGTCAGCTCCAGCTCCCTATGCAGGGGACATGAGAAAAGCCTCCCACAAGGATGGTAAAACATCAAACATCCGGGTGTCCCCCGGACAATCCTTGTAGGCAAGTTCAGCCAATTCCCTCACATCAGAAGCTGCAAGTCGTTCCTGACACAAAAAAGCAGCTTAGATCTAGGGAGCAATCCAAGTTTGTAATAGCTCTTCTATCTCAAAGCAAATGATTCTGGAAACCACATACATGCTGTTTACAACATTTTTGGTGCTAAGCCCATGAGAAACGAAACATGCAGTTGCAAAGATTTTCATGCACAACTTGAAGGCGAATGCTACGTAACAGCATTGTGTACATCACATTCCAGCAATAATTTAACACCTGTTTCTAAATTTCCATTCCATCTCCCAAGAGCTCAGTGGCTCTAAAATTCCTTTTAGTTCCCTAAATGTTGATATATTGACGTGGGGAGCAGTAAAAATGTCAGTGTTGCATCTGGTGCTTTTCAGCAGACAGTTTGTGGAGGATGGGGCATTTATCTTCATGCTGCCAGGGAAGCACATTTGATTTACTTTAAACTCTCAAAGTTGTCCAGTGCTCTGATGGGGGTGGGAAGGGCTTCCGAGAGGCTATGAACCTAAAGTATACTTTCAGCAATTGACTATGACCAGGCTGTATGTAGCATTAGAAGGATAAATGTTGGATCAATCAATAGTAAATACAGCACAATTTTATTTACCCAAACAACCTTGTCAGGAAATAGTTGAAACATGCAGCTGCACAAAAGTTCAGATGGCCAGGAATGGTTTTTCAACAGAGAATATTTACTATGTGGACATCACTCCAAATGAAAGGCATACAGATAACAAATAATCAGGGCTTTTGATCAATCTGCAGAATAATGCGCAGAGTGTAGGACTGAAGAGATATAGGTTCAAATTTCCAGTTAAGTATGAAGCTCACTGGGTGGCCCAAAAGATACAGGCTGGTTTGAAATGAGTGCTGATTCATGAACAGCATGGAATCGGGAGTATAGTTCAGTTAAAAACAACCTTTATGTGTATTGTCAAGGCCATGATTGCCACAGAACAGCCAAAATACACTGAACAGTTTCTAAATGAGACTTGTTTGTCTCAGATAAACAATGTCATTGGGGTACAGACATTAGGCTTGTGCATGGATTTGTTATGGACATTTGCTTTTGGCTTGTTCAATTGGTTTGGAAGCCCGTAACAGCATGGGCTTTGGTGCCATTTTTTACCAGCTACGACAGGACATGTGGCTGTTGAAAACCGGCAATTTTCGATTACACATGAGGTGCAAAGAGGCAGGCAGCCACTAGAAGGAAAAGCACGAGGGCAAAAAAGGCACCACTCCAGTGCCTCCAAATCAAGAGAGAAGAGAGGGCTTTTTAAAGGAAGCTCGGGGTAGGATACCTCCAGGTGATCCCTCTTCCGTTCCTGGGTGTGGGAAGCCTCCTTAAAATGCCTCAGAAAACTGCCTACTGCAGGGAGAGAGTCTGTGTGCCTGCTGTTCCTGTCTCCTCTATGGTCGAAACAGCTTTAACAAAGCATTAAACCCAAAGCAGAAAGCAAGTGGGGAAAAGGCACCATTCCAGTGCCTCCAAATCAAGAGGGAAGAGAGGGCTTTTTAAAGGAAGCCCAGGGTAGGATACCTCCAGGTTGTTCCCTCTTGCTTCCCTGGGAAGTGGGAAGCCTCCTTAAAATACCTTGGAAAACTGCCTGCTACATAGAGCCCTGGTGGAGAAGTGTGTTAAAACACTGAGCTGCTGAACTTGCAGACCGAAAGGTTACAGGTTCAAATCCCGGGAGTGGAGTGAGCGCCCGCTGTTAGCTCCAGCTTCTACCAACCTAGCAGTTCGAAAACATGCCAATGTGAGTAGCTCAATAGGTACCGCTCCGGGAGGAAGGTAACGGTGCTCCATGCAGTCATTCCGGCCACATGACCTTGGAGGTGTCTATGGACAACGCTGGCTCTTCGGCTTAGAAATGGAGATGAGCACTAACCCCCAGAATCAAACATGACTGGACTTAACATCAGGGGAAAACCTTTACCTTTTTTTTTTTACATGAAGAGAGCTCATGTGCCTTTTTTTTACATGAAGAGAGCTCCTGTCTCCTCTAGAGTAAAAACTGCTTACCAAAGCATTAAACCCAGTCTCCTCTGCAGACAGAAGGGAAAGGATTGCAGAAAGAGTGGTATCTTAACTTTGATGCTTTTAATCCAGGTCTTAATGAAGGTTGTCAAGAACAAATGATGCCTAAATTGACAGGAAGGGGGCCTGTGGCCACCAATGGGCCAGAGAGAAAATGAATTTTTCTGCCTCCCAGATCGAAATTGATTTCTGTCTTCCCGAATTCAGGAGGCTCATGAAAAATGGATCAGGACCCCCACCAAAGTCCAGGACAAAGAAACAGATTGTGGTTTACCCAAATTGCACAAGCCTACCAGACATCAATATTTCTCCTTTCTAGCCCTCTTATGTTTTCTCAGTTCTTCTTAAAACCTTCTTATCAGGGTGTGGGAGGGGTCTGTCTTTTTTATAGGAACCATTCTGGAGTAATGTGCCATATATTTTAATTTATTTATTTTATAGGTAAAGCTTTTAAATATGTTTTGCTTTTATCTGACACCGTAAAATGTTAGACAACAGGAAGCTTGAAATTCTTGCTTGCTTACTCAAAACCACCCAGAAATCTATTTCTTATCTGTGGTAACATATTCATCATTTGGTACTCTGGAAGATGAAAATGATATATAGAAATACAGTAAGACTCCTGAATCCACAGAGGATACATTTGTGGACTTCATGTGCATACAGAATTAGATACATAGATAACAGAAATCCCTATTGAAATGAAGGCCCTCTGGCCCAAGAATGCCGTAGAGCAGGCATGGGCAAACTTAGGCCCTCCAGGCATTTTGGACTTCAACTCCCACAATTCCTAACATGATCAAGTACTCTATTACAATAATAACAGCCACACCCAGGATATGCATTGTTCAAGAGATAACATATTGGCCACAAGAAAGCTGTTTTGCCAAAGCTGTTGCACGAACTGGTTCTTAGATTGCTAGAAAGATGTCAAGTCAAGAATCATGTAAATATGCTAGAAGGCAGGGGCATTGAATGAAGCAATAATTAATATATTTATATAGACACACTCCGAGTGGCTTACATAATTCAAATAATTGAAAACCTTAATACTGCTCAGCGGGTATTTCGGAAATATATCATTTCAAGTATATCAACTCTATGACTACAAGGACATCTGTAAAGCAATCTTTTTAATTCCAGCTTTAGAAGTTTTCTAAAATAGGGACATTTGCTTCTCTACTCTCTTTTTTGTGGGAAGAAGAACTGTGGGCAATTGCCATGCAGATGTTATCTGATCCTAGCAATATTTCCTCTTTTGTAGAGAGTGGCTATTCCTCTTGCTGTCAGTTTTTAAAAGCACTTATTAAAATTCCAACAACAATATTACTGGAAAGCTATGAAAGACATAAAATGGTTCTAGTAAAATACAGGATCCAGCTTATTAAATTTCTCATGTAGATGAAAATCTACAACTAATTATTGAATAACACTGACTTTTTCATACAGATATAATCCTGCTGTTAGATATCACTGACTTTAATAACAAAAGTAATTTAGGCATAGGATTGCTGCCTGGATGCCAATCTGGGGTCATTTGAGTTTTGCATCACACAACTATAAAATTAAACTTCTCTTTTATAATGCCATTAGAAAATTGGATTATTGTTTAAAGTATTATTAGCTGTTGCAGTGAGACTTGAGGTTCCTCCAAATTCAAAGTTCAGAGCTCCACTTAAAGCTCTCGGAAACCAAACCATGGTGACTCCAAAGACGAATAAACATAATCTAATCCACCGTGAGGAACATCAGAAGAGAATTAATAAGGATTCTAACTCTTCTCAAAAACTAAGTCAATGACTTTGGCAAATTTCCTTTATGATACAATAGACAGGGTGGAGTGTGGTTTATTACAGTTGTTTTTTCTCTTTGTTTTGCTTTTGTTCCAATTTTTTTAATATAGCCAGTGTACAAAAAAACCCAAAAAAACTTCAATGGACAATTCACAAAAAGAAAGAGGAGGAGGGGGAAGATAAGGGAAAGGGAGAGTTGAATGCTCTCTTTATTCATAGCATGTATTTTACCTGGACAGCGTGGAGTTTTGTGCGATACAGCTGTACCACTGATTGGACGGCCATTTGGAGTGACACACCAACAGTACCCGGTGTAACTGTGACATTGAACCTGTCAGAAAACATTGATCATACAAAACTCAGATATTATATTTTAATATCTCAAATGTTTGTAGAAATCAAATGTACAGTTCCATCAATTAGGATTTACTGTAATGGAATGTTCCTTTATCTGATCTCATTCTATTTTATCCTACCTTGTCCGTATATCATCTTCCTATTAAACAACCAATTAATCTATCTAGTTATTTGTCTATCTACCTGAACTAGTTCCCAGAATTTTGTTAAAATGTAGCATCAGACTAAAATCACTGGCCACCATTTACTTCTGTATGACACATTAAATGGGATGTAATCTAGAACTCAACTGATATGCAAAGGCAACAACCTAACCTCCAGATAGGGAACCATAAAGGATAAATTTAGCTCTCATCTAACATTACTTATCCAGGGTACATCTTCAAACAACCATCTTCATAATACTGTTGACAATCCATTGGGATCCACATCTTACAGAGCTCACTGCACTTAACTGGGAATTGCTATCCAGTTTTATAAAGTCGCATATATTCATTGCAGCTGTATAAAACAGGAAGCCAAACTGTAAATTCTGAACCAGCAATGGTTGCTCTGCATGAAAGAAGACATTGCAGTTGATAGTCAAACAGATGAAGTCTACATTAACAGAGTCAAAGATTTTCACTCAACCTGGCTATAAGTGCCATCATCATTGCATTCTGGAATAAAAACTTGTTGGAACTCTTTGCGTGCTTGTTCTTGAGTGTATTTTCTCTCTGCCACACATCTTGAAACATCTGCAGGAAGGAGAAGGAAAAAAGGAGATAAAATCTTTAAGGCTACATGAATTAGACTATGTAACATGATTTTGTCCCTGGGTTATAAACGTCAATTGGTTCTATCATTAAAACATGGGAAAAGTTTATTAAAACTTTGTTTTTGTGGACTAGCCTGCAGCACATTGTGCTATAGTTTTTCATTGTTGTAAGCCGCCCCGAATCCTTTTGGGAAAAGGAGGTGAAATATAAGTAAAGCTATTATTATTATTATTATTATTATTATTATTATTATTATTATTATTATTAAATGAGCATCTGTTAGAGTCTCAATCAATTCAACATAGTTTGTGGCAGCCACAAAAATGAAGTTTTTGGCGTATAACAGCTACTTTGAAAATAAATACCTCACAACTTTCAAACCAGGAACAGATTTTTTTTTCTAATTTTGTTACATAGTGTTATGTAATAGATTGTTGCCATATTATACTGGTATCCATACATTGGCTTCTGGTATATTTCTGGGATGAATTTAAAATGCAATCATACAGGTTTAAGAAGCCTGGGGCCATTTTACAAAAGGATAAGCTCTTTTTATATTAGGGATGGAAAGAATCTTTTCAATGATCAATTCCTACATTGAAAATGGATATAATAATAATAATAATAATAATAATAATAATAATAATAATAATTGTCAACATCAGAAGAGGAATTTTCCAGGGAGACTCATTTTCCCCTCTGCTTTTCATTATTGCCATGATCCCTCTGTCAACAATCTTACAAAAAACAAATCTCGGCTATCAAACATCTAAGAAATCTCACAAAATTTCACATCTGATGTACATGGATGACTTGAAGCTGTATGGAAAAACGAAAACTGAAATCCAGTCTCTGACTAACACTGTCCGAATTTTTAGCACTGATATCAGCATGGAGTTTGGTTTGAACAAATGCTCGACAGCGGCACTGAAGAATTGAAAAATCATTGAAAGTGAGGGCATAAATATGTCTAATGGCCAAACGATAAAGTGTCACCAGCCAGAGGCCTATAAATATCTGGGCATATTACAGCTGGACAACATCAAGAATGAACATGTGAAAACTGTAGTTAGCAAAGAAGACACACAAAGGGTCAGAAAAATTCTCAAAAGCAAGCTCAATGGAGGCAACAACATCAAGGCCATAAACACCTGGGCCATACCTGTTATAAGATATACTGCTGGCATCATAAACTGGACACAGGTGGAACTGTACAATTTGGACAGAAAAACAAGAAAACTCATGACCATTCATCATTCACTGCACTCTCACAGTGATGTTGACCGGCTATATCTGCCTAGAAGATCTGGTGGCAGAGGACTCTTACAAGTAAAACAAGCAGTCAAAGAAGAAGAACATGCCCTGGCAGAATATGTAAAGCAAAGTGAAGAACTTGCTTTGACTGAAGTAAAAAGTCAGAAACTCCTCAAAGCACAGCAGACAAAAAATCAGTACAAGAAAAACACACTACAAAGTAAAGCTGACAGCTGGCACAACAAAACGTTGCATGGAAAGTTCCTTGACAAAATTGAAGGAAAAGCTGACAAGGAGAAGACCTGGCTATGGCTCATGAATGGGACCCTGAAGAAGGAGACAGAAGGCCTGATCCTTGCAGCCCAGGAGCAAGCCATCAGAACAAATGCAATTAAGGCCAAGATCAAAAAATCAGCTGATGACCCAAAATGCAGACTGTGCAAGGAAGCTGATGAAACCATTGATCATATCCTCAGCTGCTGTAAGAAAATCGCATAGACAGTCTACAAACAGAGGTACAACTATGTGGCCCAAATGATTCACTGGAACTTATGCCACAAGTATCACCTCCCAGCAGTAAAGAACTGGTGGGATCACAAACCTGCAAAAGTATTGGAAAATGAGCACGCAAAGATACTGTGGGACTTTTGAATCCAGACTGACAAAGTTCTGGAACACAACACACCAGACATCACAGTTGTGGAAAAGAAAAAAGTTTGGATTATTGATGTCGCCATACCAGGTGATAGTCAGATTGATGAAAAACAACAGGAAAAACTCAGGACCTCAAGATCGAACTTCAAAGACTCTAGCAGAAACCAGTACAGGTGGTCCCAGTGGTGACTGGCACACTAGGTGCCGTGTCAAAAGATCTCAGCTGGCATTTGGAAACAATAGACATTGACAAAATTATGATTTGCCAACTACAAAAAGCTACCCTGCTGGGATCTGTGCGCATCATCCGAAAATACACCACACAGTCCTAAATGCTTGGGAAGTGTTCGACTTGTGATTCTGTGATACGAAATCCAAGTAAGTAGGACCCGAGCCATTTAGGGCTTTATAGGTCATAACCTGCATTTTGAATTGTGACTGGTAAGTTAGCAGCCAATGGAGCTGCTTCAGGAGAGGCGACATACACTCCCTGTAGTTAGCTCCTGTTAGCAGGCAGGCCGCCGATCTTTGCACCAAGTGCTGTTTCCAGAACATCTTCAAAGGCAGCACCACATAGAGCACATTGTATTCCCAATGTCACAATTTTCTTTCAGTGTCCAAACATCCCAAAGCATTGCAGAATAAATATTATACATATATTTTGCACAATGCCTATTTCATTTTCAGGAAGAAGTATCTTTAATACAGAAAACCTATTTTCTGCACAGGAAAACTATAATTCCTCCTGAACATTTAAGGATGTTTGAATTCTGTGAAGGAATAGTCAGCGTTTCCCCAGCAAGCAGAAATTACAACATTTTTTTGTCTCCACATGTAAAGATGAAACAGTCAAAGATTTACATTTCTATTCCATATATTCCTTAAGATCTCTTTTGTGGATCTTTCGCAGGTGCCTCTATTTCTCTGCTAACCAGCATATGTGAAGAAGGTGGTACTAGAGAAGCCCTTCTCAATAGTACCACCATTGTGGTGTGAATGCATTCCTCTAGTACAGTGGTTCTCAACCTTCCTAATGCTGCAACCCTTTAATACAGTTCTTCATGTTGTGTTGATCCTCAACCATAAAATTATTATTATTTTTTTAAAAAAATTTTATTGAAGATTAAGTGATATACATAGACAAAGTTTAAAAGAAAACAATTGGGTTTACAGTGAGGGGTAATTTGGAGGGGAGATGGGGAGGGGAAGTGAGAAGGAACAAAACACACAAGGATAAACGGGGAAGGGTTGGGGGTACAGTGAAAACTTCCATTCTATCCCCTACTCGGAAAATTTCTTTTGTATTTATTTATGACTATGTCCCAGTTCATTGTACTATTTTAGTTCTTTTCTTAATATATACATCAAATTTTTCCCACTTTGTATTTTTAATCAGTTCTCCTCTAATTGCTTTCAAATAAAACGTTAATTTATCCATGTCCTTTATTTCTTCCACTTTCTCCAGCCAGTGTTCCAGTTGCGGGATCTGTTCTGTTGTCCATCTTTTTGCAATAGTTATTCTTGCTGCTGTAGAGATGTATGTAAACAGTTTGTCGTCATTGGTGTCTAATTTAAGTGATGTATCCAATATTCCCAATAAATAATATTCAGATTTCATAGGGTATTTTTTGTTCAATATTTTTTGTGACTCTTCGTGGATCATTTTCCAATATCTTTGTAGCTTTTCGCATGTCCACCATGAATGAAAAAATGTCCCTTCCTGCTTTTTACATTTCCAACAGACTTTTTGATAATTTTTGTACATTGAATTTAGTTTTTGGGGGGTCATGTACCATCTGTGGAAGATCTTTAACCAATTTTCTTTTAAATCCCATGCATAGGTATATTTTAACTTTTTATTCCATAAAATTATTTTTGTTGCTACTTCATAACAATGAAATTTTAATTTTGCTACTGTTGTAAATATGTAACGTAAATATCTGATATGCAAGATGCATTTTCATTGTTACAAATTGAACATAAAGCATAGTAATTAATCACAAAACAATATGTAATTATATATTGTGAAATATTTATTTCCAATTACAAATAAATAAAATGTTGTCTTGAAGCATGGTGTAGCATGAGTTACAGTCTTAATATAACAACAGTAAACTACATTGCTACATTTTGCAACAGTAAGTGTAAAAAGCCAACAATGTGAAGGTTGAGATTGCTTTTTTCTCACCAGATCAGAAATTCTCGGGGCAGTCTTTGCAAGAACACAACAAAGGTCATCTTCCACAACAAGTCTACTTCTGTATTTAGACTTGATAGCCCAGAGCCTTTTTGGTCCCATTTGTTTGTTTGTTTTTGAGGCCACCTAATCTACCCTTAAGCACCCGCCAAACTTGCACTAAATGAATGGGATACAAGGCACGGCTTTCACAGCCTTCAAGATGGACCATCTCTTAGGACTGTCCACATTTTTGTGACAATGTTGTTCTTCAGACTATAGGTCATCCCAGAGTTACAAATGACTCCTAGTTAAGAATGGAGCTGAGACAACAGGGAGGGAGAGGAATCTATCCTTCAGAAGGGAAGTTCACTCCTGAAAAGGTTATCAATGGGAAAAGTGTTTCTACTGAAGCTTTACCTCCAATCCTTGTTTCTATTTTTTCAAAATCCAAGTCTCACAGGGATGGAAAGTGAGATCACATCTTATAAACAGGGGCACACACAACAAAACAAACACCACAGGGGTGTTCACCTTTCCCTATATAGTGTGCCTTCACTTTTCGCGGGGGTTGGGTTCCATGCCTGCCCACAAAAAGTGAAAAACCGTGAAGTAGCGGCACTCTATTTATTTTAATATATAAACATTATTTTAATAGTTAAGTGGCCTTTCTCCCCTTGCAAACCCTGGAGGGAGTGAAGCCTTTCTTACCAGCACCGGTGGGCCCCTTGCTTTGTGGCTGCCATGTTGCCCTGGCTGCCTCTGCTCCTGAAGCCAGGGAAGAAGGAAGGCCACTCTGCCCAGTAAGCAAGTGAGCAAGCAAAGAAGCGAGGGTAAGGGGGGGGGGGGCGGATGGCAGGAGAGGAGCTACACTTCCAGGTTTGCCGCGCCTGTTTTCCGGCATGAGAAATGACTCATCTGAGTGCTCGCTCTACCTTTTTGTGTGACCCTCAGCACCACTTCAGACCGAGGCACGAGCACTTTGGGATGCACAGGAGGCTCCTACCCTCACTTCTGGGTTCGCCCTGGCGGTGGCCATTTTTGGGCGCGCAATTTCAGAGTCTCGCAAGAGCGTCCCATGCTCAAGCCACACCTCCGAGGCACGGGGTGCTCTCATGAGACTGAAATCGCATGCCCAAAAATGATCGTCGACAGGGCAAACCCGGAAGTGAGGGTAGGAGCTTCCCCTGCCACTTAACTATTCAAAGCAGCAATGGGATGGGTAGTAAATAAATAAATAAATAAATAAATAAACATTTTCAGCGAAAGAGCGAATCCACGGAACGTGAACCGCAAATTAGCGAGGGAGCACTGTACTATTCAAAGCAAGTGCTGTATATGTACATGTGTATGTGTGTGTGTGTGTGGCTGGAGTTACACTTAAGAAATATACCTATTCTGGCTTACATACAAATTCAACTTAAAACCATTAGATGACTCTCTAGATCAGGGGTTCTCAAATATTTTCAGCTTTGGAGCCTTTTTTAAAGCAAAAGTTTATCGTGGAGCCCCAATAAATGTTATTATATTATATTATATTATATTATATTATATTATATTATATTATATTATATCATATCATATTAGATCATTTAATGTTTATATAATATATTTCAGGCATGGGCCAGGTGGGTAGCAGATTAAAAAAACACAAAAAATGGCAGGGCAGAAAACAAAAAATAAAAAAATGAATGAAAGAACAATCCAATATTTAAAATGACGAACAATTTT
Organism: Anolis carolinensis; assembly: GCF_035594765.1. NCBI lineage: Eukaryota > Metazoa > Chordata > Lepidosauria > Squamata > Anolidae > Anolis > Anolis carolinensis. The sequence goes on from NC_085841.1 coordinate 65,400,113, forward strand.
CACCAAAATAAACATAAATTTTATTGGAAGACCCCATGGACAATCTAGTCCAAACTTCTCCTGCCATGTCGGAAAAGCACAATCAAAGCACCCCCAACAAATGGCCACTGAGCCTTTGTAAAAATAAGAATAAGAATAACAAGAAACTCCAGGGGGACATCCAGTCCAACCCCCTTCTGCCATGTAGGAAAAACAAAATCAAATCACCCCTGAGCGATGGGAGGGAAATTGGGTTGTGGAAGCAAAGAAAGTGGGGTGGGGGAAAGGGTCTGGGCAGAAAGGAAAAGAGCCTGTGCAATGAGGGAGATGCAGGAAAGGGTCTGTGGTCCAGGAGGACCCTGATGCTGCTGTTGTTTCCAGCAGCTCAAAACTTTAATTTCTCTGCATTTCTCAGGAGGAAGAAAGAGGAGGAGGCAGGAAGCAGCATGAAGCTACGAAGCCTTTCACTATCGCCTGTGGAGCCCCAAGGGCACAGTTTGAGAACTCCTGCTCTAGATGTCTTAACTGGCCTCGTCTCTTTCCACATCAGGATGAAAGCTTGTTACTTGAGCTGTGAGCCACTGGTAGCCTTACTTGCTTAGATATGAGCAGAACTACGGTAGTTTACATCGACATTCCTCCATATTGCTTGGGAGTATAGATGACACATTGCTTTGAGAAGTGGAGTCACCTCAGAACCTCCTCAGCAACCTCTTTATATTTCTATCATCCATGGGCATGAAGCTACTGAATGGGGCTCCTGTATCACATATAATGGTGTATTGTATGGTGTCTCCATTTAATACTTGTTTTTGTTTTAAATTGCTGTACTCGTATGTGGTTGAAACTTGAAGTACCTTTTGGGAACTTTGAAGAAAGTATGTTTTACAGATGAACATATGCTGACAAATTTCTTGCATGCAGGAGGCTGAGTTTCTTAATGCACTAGAAGCATTTCTCTATTTCTGAGAGGGGAAAAAATCCCTTGCCTCTTTGGGCTTTAGCCCATAAATCTGTATACCATAATATATCCACTAGTTTTCAAGGTGCTACAAGTCTCTTTTTTGCCCAATTTCTTCAGTTCATACCAAAGGCCTTTCCTAAACTGAAGCCAAACTGTGGTAGTTAATTTAAAAAGTAATAATAAAGAAAATGTAATGGTTTAACACAGCTTCCATACCATATGTCTTAGCCAAGCTTATAAGTTTGCTTATACATTACTTACTGACATGTGGTTTTAATGTAGCGAGTACTTTAACTGAAAATAAATCTCTCCTTTGGTGGACTTCTGTCTTCATTTTTAGTGCATCATGTGGTTTAAATGTCAAAGGGAAAAGTGATCTAAATTCCAGCACATGAAATCAGCAGTTTTCTACACTCTTATTCAGAGGTAAAACTGACAAACTTGGGATTTTTTGTCTTTAAAAAACCTACATGGGAAATGATCCAAGATCTCTACTATGATGCTGATAGAGATAGAATGAAAAAGCTTTTATAGAGGAAGTATCCTTGAAGAATGCCAGAGAGATGAATTTCAATACATTTTTTTCTTGAAAATCTTCTTGCAGCATATCCAACGCTGTGAGCATTTAAAGAAGGTTGAATATGATAGACTATGATACCATAAATCTAAAGTCTCATGGTTCTGGAATTATTCAAACTCAGGAAGCTCTTAATGGGATAGATCTTAAATGATTATTTGTATCCAAAGGCAAAGGTTATTGAAATGTTGCTTTTCAGATTAGACAGGCTGATAGTTTCCAAATTAATATTTAAGGTTTTATTTACTCACTTAATTACTTAAAAAAATTAACTACTATACCACAACTCTTACCTAAAAAGGACCCATCCCCTTCTCCAAGTACAAGTGGGAGCTTAGTCCATCCCAGGATCATGTTGCCACTTCTGCCCTTTTTGAATAACCAGGTGGGAAAATGGCAGAGGCGGGTATTTGGTGCTTCTGTTCAAAGGAGTTCCATGAGAGTAAGGAAGAAGCGATCAGTATTTCTCTTAGGTTCTCCCAGAAAGGAGTAAATTCTCACCTCTCCCCATTCTAAGAAGAGGGTGGTTTCTTTTTTTTTGAAAAGAGTTAACACTGTACTTTTACTTTCTTTTTTAAAAAGAACCATTTATTTCTCTGAACAGAGTAGGAAAAGGTTTTTTTGACTGCCTGGGTAGGGAAACAATGGCCAGGGACAAGTGACACCCTGAGGTGATGGTGGTGTTTTTCCCTTTCCATGGAATAATCCTCAATTTATATGAAAAGCTATAATTTGGGCCCTAAAACCTGCTCTCAACTTATGTTTGAGGTCAACTTGTATATATAATACTAGAAAGTAGATAGGCAGACAAACATTTATATATTTCTAAACTGCTCTTCATCAAGATGGCTTCTAAAGCAGTGTACAGAAATGTGAACAAAAAGAACCATGAAAATATGAATATAAACATAATAAACTGAAAAATCAGGTTACTTCTCTACTAATGGAGCTGAAATTTAATTATCAAACTTTCCCCCTTTTGGCCATGGTGGTCCATACCTTAGTTACATCCAGGATGGATTACTGCAATGCACTCTGTGTGGGGCTGCCTTTGAAGATGGCTTGGAAACTGCAATTAGTGCAAAGGTCAGCAGCCAGATTGCTAACCGGGGCTGCTTATAGGGAGCATACTATGCCTCTATTGAAGCAGCTCCAGTGGTTGCCAACACGTTTCTGGGCCCAATTCAAAGTGCAGGTTAATAACTACAAAGCCCTATATGGTTTGGATCCAGCCTATCTTCACAACCGCATCTCTTTTTATGAACCGGTGCGGACTCTGGGGTCCACCGGGTAGGCCCCCTTCTCGGTCCCACCACCTTCGAAAGTACAGTTGGTGTGGACAAGGGAGAGGGCCTTCTCGGTGGTAGCCTCCCGGCTCTGGAACGCCCTCCCGAGGGAAATTAGGCTAGCCCCACCCTCCAATGTTTTCAGTCCAACCTAAAAACTTGGCTCTTTAACCAAATAGATATAGAGCTCAAAAAGTTAAAATTGTAGACCCATTGGGTTTTTTTTTACTGAAAGCAGTTTATATGACTGGTTGGTTGTTATTCATTTAATATCTATAATTATAATAATATTTTATTGATGTGTATTTTAGGGTTGATTCATGTACTGATGATGTGAATTATGTTTTCCTTTGATATTAATCTATCTGTACTTACTGCACCATATGCATTATTACATTACAAGTGTTTTGTAAGCCACCCCGAGTCCCTTTTGGGAGATGGTGGCAGGGTAGAAATAAAGTTTATATTATTATTATTATTATTATTATTATTATTATTATTATTATTATTATTAGTCCCTAGTCCCCCCCCTCCACATGGCCAAACAGGTAAGTGGCCTCTGTCTGCACTGAAATCCCTCTAGGGCCATCTTAACTGACAATAGAAGTAGGAAAAAATGTTGACATATTATTAACATCATCACTTTTCTCCTCATATATTTTAACACCTTTTCCTTATGTAGAAGACAGTGACACTTCAAAAGCTTTTCTGATGTATTTTATGCCTTTTGGTTGTCTAATAAAGATATTGTACTTTGGTAGGGTTTGGATTTTGTTATAATAGCAAATCAGTAGACCTGGGAAACATGACCCTATATACCACTACTGATCTTCTAAAGCAAATAGGGTTGGCAATTTGGCAATCTGGAGAAATTGCTGGAAGCTTTTAAATAATTTACCCCACTGAAATAGAGTTGTGATAAATGAGTAAGTGAGGATCCTGAAATAGTACTCAACTGCATGCTCTGAGCAGAGACTGAGAAGAAGAATCCTTTAACCAGTGCAAAACAGCAATAGCAAGGATCACAGACATGCCGCCAACATTGCCAACCCTGGAAACAGAACCAGGCATACTTGGGCAAATGGTGGGGTCCTTCTTTCAGAGCTATCTTTATGACTAGTGGAAGTAAGGATTACAGAGGACTAGGGACAATCAGACCTTGGAACCACTCGAAGTAAAATTCTGGACTCACAAGACAAGCATTTGCTGATTGGTATCCTAGCCTAATTACACCAATCTTTCCACCTTGTCACACACACCACCAGAATTGGCCACTCCCGCCTCATCCCAGCAGCACCTGCGCAGGAGGTGCGGGGACCTGTCGCCTCGCACCATTGTGGCTTCCACCCACTTCATCACATGGGCGGAAACCTCCTATATCTATTTGATTCATCTTTCCTTTCCTTGAGTACATTCTCAGTGAAAAAAGAAAACTCAGTTACCTGCAAATAACTGCCCCTTTTATCTGCAGGGAATAGATTCACAGACTTCAGGTGGATATGTTAAAATGCCAATAATAGTGAAGAATTCAATTGGGATAACATTGATCTCTTCACTGTTTGGTTATTACTCATTCATTGTGCTATGCTACATAATTTCTTGCATTTTATACATGGACACAATGAAAACCTAAAAGAGGGAAAATGTAACCATATCCTGAAAATATCCTAATGTACATTATTCATAATTATGTTTTTTAAGATTTTATTAAAGATTAATAAACTTGTTGGGATACAAGAAGAATACCCCTTTTCCTCGGGATATTTTGGTCAGATTTGGAAATTTCTACTATAAAGACAAGATTATGAAAGTATTAAGAGGACAGGTATCCCCATTAAAATACCAGGGGACACTAATACAGATTTTTCCAGACCTGTGTCCCGAAACCCTGGCATGGAGAAAATCTATTAAGAGAGCCACAACTATACTACAAAGTCAGAAGATTCCATACAGCTGGGGTTATCCGGTACACCTGAGGTTTCGCTGGAGAAGCAACAACTACAAAATTACATCTTTAGATCAAGGTCTGTCAGGACCCTGGCTGCAGAGCACCAATAACCTTACACAGAGGCCAGTCTCTATCTAATATCTTTATTAAAGAAATATATAAAATCAATAAAAACAAGTGAAGAATATAGTTCAGAAGCAGACCTTTCAGATGAGGTCAAATATAGTCCAGAAATGTATTGTCCAATATAAGATATTAGAGTTCAAAGTTTTAATCCACTTGACCGAAACACACACTTTGCCAAGCAATAGTGTGGGGAAATAACAGAGTCTTTAAAGTCCAATGAAGCTTGACAACAAGGCTGGAAATAAACTTGATTCTTGACTAGATTCGTGACTGGAGGCAAGACGAACATGAAGCATGAACAGAGTCCGTGGTAAAACCGTGAGACAAGGCAAGGCTTGAAGCTAGATCCGGAAAGCAAGGAACTGGGATTACGAAGTCCACACACGATCTCTCTCCTCAAGCTGATCAATTGACTCCGCAAAGAATCCCTCGCGCCAAACACCTATATTGGGTCTCGTTTTCCCGCCAACAGAACTCTTTCCCTAGAGAACGAGAAGCGAAACCCAACTCTGTCCAGATGCATGACTCCTTAGAATTTCCCAAGGGAAGCAGACCTAATCAGCCATTTGTTTGGCAGCAATTCTCAGGCTTCTCCGATTAACCTCCCTGACTCCCCTATTGTGATGACTCATGGGCCATGTAGTCCCGTTCCCAGCACTGTTGAGACAGATGAAGAGGAAAACTTAGGTTTCCCACCGTTTCAGCCAGAATTGGAGCTTTTTCAGCCAGAATTGGAGCCCTTGCACCTGCAGGAGATTTGCCTTCCAGAAGTCTGCCAAACAAGCCTTGAGCTGAAATCTCCCCCATTTTCTCGCCGTGATTATTATAAACAACAGAAAGGCGCTCAGGAGGCGTCTCGCAGGAGCGCTAGGATTGCTGCCAGGCATTCAGCTGATTAAGCCTGCTTCCCATGGGAAACTTTAGGGAGTCATGCATCTGGACACAGAGAAGGGCTTTCGGTTCTGGTTCCCCAGAGAATTGTTCTTTGGCGGGAAAACGAGACCCTATTTAGGTGTTTTGCCCACGTAGGAATCTTGCGGAGTCAATTCGTCAGCTTCGGGAGTAGGTTGTGTGTGGACTGCGCTACTCCCGCGTCCAAGTCCTTTGCTCCCGTTTCCAGCCTTGCCTTGCTTCCCAGGACCTTGCCTTGCTCCACGGACCTTGCCTTGCCTTCCGGACCTCGCCACGAATTTGCCACGGATCCTGTTCTTGCTCCTCGTTTCTTGTTGCCTTGAATTAAGCCTAGTGTTCCAAGAATCAAGTTTACTTCCTAGCCTTGCTTAAGTTTCATGGACTAAAGGACCTTGTCATCTCCCCTCACTTTGCTTGGCAAAGTGAGTGTTTCGGTTACTGGATTACAACTTTGGACCTTAATATTTCATATTGGACATTGTTTCTTTGGACTAATTTTGACCTTTCCTGGAAGGTCTACTTCTGGACTATTTTCTACACTTGTTTTTATTAACTTTATATATTTCCACAATAAAGATATTAGATAGATTCTGGCCTCTGTGTATGGTTATTGGTGCTCTGCAGCCTGGGTCCTGACACCTATCTTTAGAATAATTTTCCCTCCTGGAAAACGGGGGGGGGGGGAGTTCTGCCCAAGGCCTGTTTGGCTGAATTCTTGAGGGCAAACATCAACATCCTGCAGGTGAAGAGACTCCGGCTCTTGCTGAACCGGCGAAAACCCCATGTTTTCCTCTTCGTCTGCCACAATAGTACTAGGAACAGGACTACAAGGCCCATGAGTCATCACAAGGTCTAGCTTTACTTCAGGAGCTGAACTTGACAACTGAGGCAACAGAACCAGTACCGATGGAGAAGGAAAAAGAAGAGGAAAGGGGGAAGAAAGATGCAGCAACAGGAGGAGGAGATTAATATGGACTAATATGGACCAAGACTGGACTAATATGGACTAAGACTGGATTAATATGGATTAAGACTGGACTAATATGGACTAAGACTGGACTAATATGGACTAAGACTGGACATATGGACTAAGACTGGACTAATATGGACTAAGACTGGATAAGACTAAGACTGGATTAATATGAACTAAGATTGGATTAATATGGACTAAAATGGATTAATATGGATCAATAGAGACTAATATGGACTAAGACTGGATTAATATGGACTAAGATTGGATTAATATGGACTAAAATGGATTAATATGGATCAATAGGGACTAATGTGGACTATGACTGGATTACAATAGGACTGTTACTGGATTATTATTGGACTATGACTGGACTAAGACTGGAAAGAAGGAAGGAAGGAAGGAAAAATACTGCGACAAGGACTGGTTAATTCTATGTTGGAGTAAATTCTAGTAGTTAAGGTATTATATAAATAATTACCCTGGGAGATATCGGAATGGGGACACTCGGTGGGAAGAAGGGTCCCCTCCCCCCACCTCACAAAGAGGTTTGGAATAAACCAGGTTCGAGACGAGGGGTCTCTGAACGTAGTGGGGGGGAAGAAATAGGGGGAATACACTTCACAAGGGAAAGGGGCGAAGGGAGGGAGAGGGGGGTAAATCAGGGGAGGACATGGACTAGAGACCAGCCAAGTAGGATGGAAAGTGGATTTGTAATCAAATGGAGGAATATGTAAGGGTTGTATCTCTGAATTGTAACGGTTTAGGCTCAGTTTACAAAAGGAAGATCATTGCGGACATGATATATAAAGCTAAAGCACATTTTGCCTTTTTACAAGAAACACACCAAGCAAAATCAGGGGTAAATGAGCTTAAGATGCGTGGATCTGTAACATATATAAAATCTTATGGAACATCTAAATCGAAGGGTGTGGCAATTATAATTCAAAATCAATGTGGTTTTAACATTAAGGAAACAAAGATAGACGAACTAGGAAGATACATTATTATACAAGGGACAATGGGTGGTGAAGATTTTACTTTAGCCAATGTATATGCCCCAAACACCAATCAGGCAGAATTTTACGAAACAATATTTAAAGAGATAGAGGGAATACAAAAAGGATATTTGATTTTAGGAGGGGATTTTAATGGAATAATAGATGAGGAAATGGATAAATCTCATTTTACAATGAAAAGGAAAGGGAAAACACACAAAAAAATACGATTTTAAGTAAAGTAATAAGGAATAAAAAGATGATTGATATTTGGAGAATGCTAAAGGGAAATGAGAAAAGATTTACATTTCATTCTATGGCTCATCAAAATTTCTCTAGGATAGATTATTTTTTTGTTTCACCAAACATGTTACCTAAGATAGTAGATGCTGGAATAGGAGTAATAAAATGTTCAGACCATGCATTAATAAGCTTGGATTTCCAAATAAAGAAGGATTACAAAACATATAAGAATTGGAAAGTAGGAAACGCAATATTAGAGAATAATAAGATGGTAGAGAAAATAGCTAAAGAACTAGGAGAAATTTGGGAAATTAATGATAACAATCAATGTTCTTACGCAATGGTGTGGGATACTATGAAAGCAGTAACAAGGGGCCTTTTTATAAAAGAAGCATGTAATTTGAAAAGAGAGCAAGAAGTAGAGAGAAAGAAATTAGAGTTAGAAATCCAGGAATTAGAAAAGAGATATGTAAAAGACAAAGATAAACAAAGTTATCTTAAAGCTTTGGCAAAAAGGAAGGAACTAGAAAAATATAATTTAGAAAAAGCACAGAGAGATTTAATATATACAAAAAGAGAATATTTTGAATATAGTAATTGGAATTCTAAAATGTTAGCTAGAGCAGCACAAGATAAGATAAGTAAAAACTTAATTGGAACTATTAGAGATAAATGGGGCAGAGAAGCTATCTCAATGAAAGAAAAATTGGCCATTTTTCAAGAATTTTATCAAAAACTATATACAGCTGTTGATAATCCAAATAATAGGATAGAGGAGGTGATAGATAAATATTGGAAAATAGAACTACAAGAAATAGATAAAAAAAAGCATGGAGCAATTAGTTTCAGAAAAGGAAATAGAAGAGGTTATAGATAAATTAAAAGGAGGGAAGACCCCAGGAATGGACGGGTTGGGACCGGAATATTATAAAAAATTTAAATTAATGTTGGTACCAAAATTAAAAGAATTATATAATAGGATAATGGCAGGAGAACAGATCCCACCGTCGTGGCAAGAATCAAGGATCATATTAATTCTAAAACCAAATAAAGATCCTACAGATCCTGGTTCATATAGACCTATCTCCCTTATAAATCAAGATGCTAAAATATTGACAGCAATAATGGCAAAGAGAATAAATAGCTTTATATATAGTTATATTCAAAAAGATCAATGTGGATTTATCCCTGGAAGAAATATGTCAAATTTAGTGGGAAGAGTACTAAATATAATTCATAAAATTAAGGGGGAAAAATCAAAGGCAGGGATATTGGCCCTAGATATATTCAAAGCATTTGACTGTGTCTCATGGACGGCATTAAAAAAAATATTAGAAAAATTTGGATTAGGAGAGAGATTTAGAGGATTGATTGATAAATTATACTCAACTAATTATGCTGCAATTCAAGTAAACGATGGCCTAACAGAAAAAATAAGATTAACCCGAGGGACAAGACAGGGATGCCCTCTTTCACCTACCCTATTTGCAATAGTTATAGAAATATTAGCAAATATGATAAGAGAGGATACAAATATAAAGGGGATAGGGAGGGAAGGAAGATACAAAATATGTTTATTTGCATACGATATGCTATTATCCCTTGAAAATCCAATAGAACAGTTAAAAAGAATAGAAACACATTTAACAGAGTTTGGGGAAGTCACAGGCCTTCAAGTTAATTGGAACAAATCAGAAATTTTATTATTTAATTACACTAAAGAAGAGGAAGAGAGAATAAGAGAAGGGGGTTTGTGTAGAATAAAAATAAAGAAGTCAATAAAATACTTAGGAATAAACGTATCTAAAGAAATTGGCAATTTATAAAGAGATAATATAATCAGATTAAGAAAAAATGTTAAAGACACTCTGGCTAAATTTACCAAGCTTAAATTGTCTTGGTTTGGTAGAATTGCATTAATAAAAATGAAAATATTACCCAAAATAATTTTTTTGTTTAGAATGCTACCTATCAAAATTTCAACTGGTGAAATTACAAATTGGCAGAATATGATAAATACCTTTTGTAATGGGAATAAAAGGGCTAGAATAAATAAGGAAAAATGGTATAAAATACAAAAGAATGGAGGTCTGGGAATACCAAACTTAAAACTGTACTATATGGCAAATCAATTAAGGTATATTATTGAAGGAATTATAGGACAAGAGGATTTAGAATGGTTAGAAGAAGAGAGTAAAGATAGAGATATGAAATTAGAAAATATTTTCTTCATAGGGAAAACCAGGAATTCGGAGAAGAAATGGTATAATAAAATAGGGAACCCCTTTTTAAAAAATATATTAGAAATTTGGGCCAAGTATGAAGAAAAACTAATACCACCGATCTCCCCATTAACACCGGTGTTAATTACAAAAAATTTCCCAATGAATCTCAAAAGGGAGTTAGAAAGAACATTTAAAGAAAAAGGTATGATGAAATTAAAGGATTGGGAGACAAAAATGAAAAATCTAGGGGAAATAAGGAATCAACTATCAGGGAGTATTGGGTGGTATAAAGTTCTACAATTGGAAAGATGGGCAAGGGAAATAAGAAAGAAATATAAGGGAGATAGAGAACTTACAAAATTTGAGAAGATGATTAGTCAAAGGGGGGGAAGGGAAGGAAAAGAAAGAACCAAAGGTATAACAAGTGATATTTACAAATTGCTAATAGATAAAGAGCAGGAGCAGGATCACCTTAAAGAAATGTGGGAGTTAGATTGCAATAAGGAAATACACCCTCAAATTTGGAAAGAAATGTGGAATATGCGTATATTAAAAAACATGTCTATAAGAATAAAAGAGAATTATTATAAAGTGGTTTGGAGATGGTACCTCACACCAATTAGATTAAATCAAATTGATAAGAAATACTCTAAGCAGTGCTGGAGGGGCTGCCAGGAAAATGGTACATATATACATATGTGGTGGTCCTGTAAATATGTTCAAAAATTTTGGGAGAACGTTTTTAAAGAAATAAAGGGAATCACCAAAACAGAAATAATAGGAACGCCTGAAATAGCACTGTTGTCATTTATGGATAATATTCAAGTATCAAAAGAGTTAAAGGAACTAATCGCCAACTTGCTAACAGCAGCAAGATTGTTAATAGCCAAAAAATGTAAAGGTAGTGAGGAGTGCCAATTGGAAGAATGGTATAAGGAGGTTTGGGATATTGTGTTAAATGATAAATTGACATGTAAGATTAAAATTAAAAGAGGGATATTAAAAAAGGATGATTTTGGGAAGATATGGGGAAAATTTATAGAGTTTGTATATGTAGAAGGTAAGGGAAAAAACCTGTAAAAGAAACAATGGAATTTTGGAAATAAATATTGTAACTGGCTGGTCTGGGGTGAAGGGATAGCACTAGGTGAGGGGTAATAAAAGGTAAATAATATGAGTATGTAATATAGAGAGTGAAAATACTATATGAGCTTGATATATATAACTCTGAATTGCAAATTTGTTTAAGAATGTATAAGTTTCAAGTATAAATAAATAAAAATTTAAATCTCAAAAAAAAATAAACTTGTTGGGAGCTGTCCCTTTGATGTTCTGATATGAGGATTTCAGCTAATGATAGGTTCTCATTCCAATTTCCACAGGCAAAACTCAAAACATCATCAAAGCCAAGATTATTCTAGTTTATTTTGGATTATAATTCACATCACAAGACTGTGCAAGAACACGGAAGCTTCTATAGAGCCAATCATCTATATGACACAGAATAGCATCTCCTAAAACCTTAGAGACCCATCTAGGCAGGATAGAAGAAGCGGAGACATGTCAAATCTGTGTCATGTAGGCAGCAGGTTCTACCAAGGCCTTGAATATTTTTGTGTAGATCTGAAAACTATAACATGTCAAAGTCAATCTGCCCTTTCAGACTGCAGCTTAGTTTCTGTCAAAGAGGACATGGGTACAAAGTGATACTTAGTGGTTTTTGCAAAAGCCTTATAAGGCCTTAAGAACTGGGAAAGGAGTGTTCCAGATCAAGAAGGAACTTTAAAGAATTATATTAACTTTCAAATATATGCTATTTATTTGCTTCATCAAGCCTACTTTAGGACAACGCTCAATTTAATTCTCTTCTCTGAAATTGGACATCATTCCTGTCTGAAAGCGTGCAATCTGAAGATTTCATTTACTGTAATCCAGTATCGAATGGAAATCTAAAGGAGGGCAAAACGAGTACATTGCACCATCCAGGATTCAGCCTCCATGAAATTTTCCTTCAATCCTCAAATTTTGAGCACTACAGAGAATGAGGCATTGAAAACTATCCACAGGTAGAATATTTTGTATTCGCATTTCCTTGGTCACTTTGCTTTCCCTTTTAATTTTAGTGTCTCAACGATATTTCTACATCTTCAATAAAATTGTAAGTTACTGCAATGCAGAAAGTTGGGAACTGAATAAAAACATAATTGAAATGGCAGAATTTTATTTAAAGAGGCAATGCTCTCAAATCTCCACATCCCCATTGTGGCACTTCTGCAAAATAGAGAAAAATATGACTGTAAAGAAATATTTTCTTCACAGATGATGTGTACTGTGTCAAATGCAGTGCAAAATGTACAGGTTATACTTTTGCTCACAAAACATCATTTTTGCACTGAAAAATTCTGAGTAGAATGAGTCCTGAAATGTGAATAGTTTCTTGTAATTGGAAAAATATTGATGAAATTACTTCTTGCTTCTTTCAAGAAGGAAATTAATGAAGAGCTGAATCCCTTTTTCTGGCATGGCTTCAAGGAAAGAAAGCACGAGACTCTTAATCTGTTTTTATTTCACTGTGTTTGTTGTTATGTAAGAACCCGGAAAAGCAATTATCACTATTTATTGTGGTTCAACCAAAGGAATATGTGTCAACTGTGGTTTCTGTAATAGCTCATCAGGGTCATATCCCCCAACTAGACCTAGTCTACTGAAGAATAAACTAAGAGACATGAGAGTCACCAGGGCAACCAGGAAGCTATCGTGTGGATTCAAGATACTGGATGAAAAACAGACATGAGATATGGAGAGGAGGGCAAAGTAAGAAGTAAGGTAAAGGCTGGGATGAAAGTATCTGAGGGAAGATAAGGAGAGGAATGAGTTAGAGATAGTTAGGAAGTTGAAGGAGGTGATCAGGATGAGAAGGCAAGTGACAATTTAGGTAAAAAGAGCACTGTGACAGCCAAAACAACAGCTGTGTTTGTTCCATTAAGACTTCTAAATGAAAATAAGTCCTCAGTCATAGCAATTGGTGAAAGTCTGTAATTGGTGAAAGTCAAGCAGACTCCCAAACCCAACAATGATTGGATTTGTGACATGAAGTGTCTGAAAATACCCTAGATCTATTCCCAGACAGTTGCCAGAGGTTGGAGTACGATGTTATAAGGGCGGTTATATATTTGTATCCATCATGGGACTATTTGGACTCTGGGTTTTCTATGAGAAGCATGGGAGACTCACAGAAAAAATTGTCACAGTAGTAGTACAGCCAGCCTATAGTGCTGATCCTGGCTTGTTTCTAAAGTCACATATTTCAATACCCATGCATTAGCAAAAAACAAAATTAACCCTTCTAACAATCTGCCTCCAACAAAAGCCATGTCTTGTCTAAAGGAGAAAAGATAAGGGGGCTCGTGTACAGATGAAAAGTGATCTCTAAAGGAACAAGTCAGATAAAGCAGAATTAATCTTCCTGACCCATAGCTATCCTTAACAAACTCTAGCCTCTGATGCAATCCTAGGCATGCTTATTTAGAAGTAATTTCCACTATTTTGATTGGGTTTACTCCTTCCCTGGCATGTATGCATCAGATTATAACCCCATTGAATGTACTATACACTAAAGGCATCATCTGGTTTTGGAAACCGAACAGGGTCAGCTCTGGTTAGTACTTAAATGAGAGACCGCCAACGAATACCAGATGCAGTAGGCTCTATTTCAGAGGAAAGCAATGACAAACCACCACTAAATATCCCTTGCCTAAGAAAACCCTGTGAAATTTGAGGGATTGCCATAAGTTGATAAATGACTTGAAGGCATATACTCACATATATAAAGAGGGGAAAATATGTGCTAATTAACGTGAAAGCCCTTGTACAAAGGCATCCTCTCCCAAATAAAATTGACATGAGCTAACTCCTGCTTAGAAGAGGCAAAACAAATATACTGTGCTGTGTTTTCAATAGGTCATTGTTTATTTGTGTCCAAATATTGTAATTCTTTGTTCAGTCATTATTTATTTATTTTATATTTGGAAACTCCTATTCAACAGATCAGAATAACATAGATCAGGTAAACAAGACTACTTAGAAAGTGGTTTGGCTGAAATGTTTGAAGTAAACTCAACCCTGAGGGCAAACCACAGATGCTTAGCTCTTCATGAACCAAACACAGAGCTTTCCTTAAATCCATAACAAATGAACATATGTGGTTAATTTCAGTCATACAGTACTGACACACTCTCCAGAATAATCCTTTCCCATACTGACTATTCTTGACCTTATGTTTGGTAAGGGGAACCCAGGGCCATCTTAACAGCATTATAGACCCCTAGACAAAGCAATGCAGTGGGCCCTGTATTATGTGGCCTGTAGATGGGGTCTCAACCAAATTAAATTGATTTTCTTCATCAATTAAACCAGCATGGCTACTCCTCTCTTCTGCAAACTTTCCCCACAGTCATCCCAAAATTCTGCTAGTTGTATTTTGAGGAAGATTTCTTGAATTCATTAGAGATTTTTAGCAATCATCACCATCCATCATCACTGTTCCCTCAATACTGTTTTTTATCACATAACAACCACCACTAGGCTTCTTGGTGAGATTGAATGATTATTAAAACAATTCAATGCACTAAAGGAATGCGCCCTATGTGTACTATTGTGTAGGTGAGAGAGAAATGTGTAATATATCAGTGGAAACAAAGGTGTTCATATATTGTTTAAGAGTCCCACATTGCAGATGCCATCCCATGACATTATCACACAACCCCCCCCCCCCCCCCCAGGTGCCGTTTCACCAGCAAGCATGGTAAAACAGCAGGCACACAGGGCACAACACAGGAGCCTTCTTGTGTTGATGAGGAAATATCCTAGGACACTTCTATGCTGGTTGGGGGCAGGACCTCCACCAGAAGTTGAAGAATGTCATGTCATGAGCTGAGAGCCCATCCATCCCTCAATCTTTAGATTCCTAGCACCTGTTCTTAATGTACACCTAAGATCTAATGTTTCAAATAACTTAGATAGTAGAGATGTGCGCAGTATTTGTCCCATTTGTTTCATTTGTGTTTCTGTTTCGTACCCTCCATGCAGATGGCATGGAATGGAAAGGCCCCCAATGAAACAAAAACTAACTCAACATGAAAGGCAGGCAGGAACTGGTATCAGCTCCAAGCCTGCATTTCAGATCGATCAGCTGTAGGCCCTGTGAGGCCCGGGTGCATATGCCCAAAGCCTGCACCTATAGGTCCAAAACTCCTGGGCCTATAGGTGCAGGCTTTGGGCCATGCCTAGCTTGGCCTCGCAGGGCCTACAACCGATTGCCAAGTAAGGGCCGATCCTTACTTGGCAATCGGCAGCAGGCCCTACAAGGCTCTGCTAGGCATGGCTCAAAACCTGCACCCATAGGCCCAAAGCTCGCAGGCCTACGTGTGCAGGCATTGGGCCAACACACTCAGCTCTGTGAGGCCTGGGCGCATAGGCCAAGTAGCCTGCACCCGGGCTTGGCCGGGTGCATAGGCCCAAACCCTGCAGCTCAGGCACCCGGGCCTAGTTGTGCAGGCTTTGGGTCTATGCGCACAAGCTTGGGGGGGGGGAGGTTGGGGTGTCTGGATCATCCTGCGCCTCCCACCCTCTCCCTTTGCCCAGCTCCTTACTGGGCATTTGAGCGGCACTGGCTGGTGCTGTGGCCTTGGCCTGCACATTCCCCCCTCCAAAACAAAACAAAACAAAAACAAAAACAAATGTCTGACCAGTCATGTGAAAATGGATCAGGGCCTCGCCGAAAACCGGGACATGAAACAGAACAAGGTAAGTTCCAAATGCACATGACTATTAGATAGGTCTGCTTCATATAGTTACTATGCTACTAACTCTCTGGGAATATTGGTAGAGGAGCATTTACCTGTACATAAGACAGCACATAAAGCATGGGTTCCAAAATAGAGGCTCTTATACAGGGAAGAGTCAAACTATATATTATTTTATTAATATGTAACGACTCACTTTGTAAAATAGCAACAAAAACAATGGTTCTAATGAGAATTAAATCCAGACTTTAGCATGGGGTCTTAGGAGCTTTGACCTTCTCCTCACACCCAAATTCTGATCTTATTTTTTATTCTAAAATGTGATGACAATGGATCAATGGATCTGTTCTTTGGTAATCCAAAATACCAAATAGCTGAATCTATGGAAGTTGCATAAAATATTTTTAAGATATCCATAGATTTAATAATGCAGTTAACTTGGGCCTGATAATTAGATTTACTTGTGTGCTTTTAAAGTAATATGACACTAAACTTGATCCTTATTTGAAGAATTCTATAAATAGGGCCTTTGTACAATGACTTAACAAGTGATTCTAAAACCCATTTACTGTAGCCTTTTGTGATTCAATATCATCATGAAAATGACTGGAAACAATACAGTTAGTATCTTCAAATATACTAGCCTTCCAGTAAGCCCCAGTCTGAAAGCTCAACTTCTGGCCAGAACCTGAAAATGAACTTGGCATATACTGCACCACATTTAAGCTCTTTGAATCTCTAAAACACAAACATGTTTATCTGCAAATGTCAAAATTTAACCAAAAAAAAGTGATGCAACTTAAAATGCCACTTGTTCTCACCCACCCATTCACCCTTTTCAGCAGGGAAATTAGTTACAGACAAAGGAATGTCTTGACAGTACAGAAGAATGAGAAATCTGTTCTTTCTCTACTGGACACATCTGTTGTAGATACTGCTCACTTCAAGACAGGCCACAGTGATCACAGACTTGGGATTTGAAGATGCCAAAGTGTGAGATGAAAAGATGCCACTCAGGCACTATAGTCCTCAATTAGCAGTTAAGGGTCACAGAAATTTGTAGGAGGGGACACAATGAGTGAGGGAGACAGGGAAAGATAGAAACTCACTTTTGCATATAAAATGCCAAAAAAAATCAAATTGCCCTCTTAATTCTACTGGGACTGCACAATAAAATGGTAGAATTCATGCAATAGTGTTCATTCTTCATTGTTCTTCAACAGCTGAGTAGGATGGTGACATTGTTCTCAAACTTTTTATGTTCATATAACTCCTTTGACATTGTGGAAGATTCCAGAATATAAATGGTTTGGAATAGGTAGAGTACCTCTGGCAACACATTCATTTTAACTGCCGCTATTCTTCCTAACAATGAAAGGTTTATTTTTTCCCATCGCTTCATTTTCTCCCTGATCTCTCTCAATTTTTTATCATAATTATTTTTTAATAGCTGTGCATTGCTGGCTGTGATTTCTATCCCTAGATATTTTACCTTTGTCACTATCTTAATGCCTGTTCATTCTTGTAGTTCTTCTCTTTTCCTTCTTGTTGGTTAAGATTTTTGTTTTTTCCTTGTTGATTTTTAGGCCTGCTACTTTCCCAAATTTCTCTAATTCCTCCTACAATTTGTTCCACTGCTTTTTGGGCTCTTTCATTATACACACCACATCATTCGCGAATGCACAGACCTTATAACTGTTTTTCCTGGTCCTCAGTCCTTTTAGTTCCTGATTTTCTCTTATATTTGCTAATAAGACCTCAAGGGTCATGATAAATATTATGGGGACAAGGGACAGCCCTGTCTTGTTCCTTTATTAAGTTTTATTTCTTTCGTTGTTTGACCATTTATTATAATATTCACTGATGGTTGAAAATAAATTGATTTGATTGCATTGATAAAATAAAATCCTGCATTCATTTCTTTTAATAGTTCAATTATAAAGTTCCAATTAACATTATCAAACGCTTTCTCTGCATCCAGAAATAAAAAACCCACTTCCTTTTGATTTTGTCTGTCATAATATTCTATTGCATTGATAATTGTTCTGATATTATCCTTTATGTGTCATCTCGGTAAAAATCCCATTTGATCATTATCTATTCTATCTTTTAATATTTCATTTAGTCTTTCTGACGGGATGCTGGAGAATATTTTATAATCTATGTCAAGGAGTGAGATAGGTCTGAAGTTTTTAACTTTTGTGTTATCCGGATAAACCATATTTGCGACTTTCCATGAGTCTGGTATCTTTTTTTCCTCTAGGGTTCTATTCATTACTTTTTGTAAGGGGGTTGTGAATATATCTTGAAATACTTTATAATAGGCTGTTGAGAAGCTGTCCGGCCCTGGTGTTTTATTTGTTGGCAGGCTCTTTATCGCCCTATGTATTTCTTCTGTGATCTTTTTATTCAGTATTTCCCTTTGCTCTTCAGATTTTTTTTTGATGTTTTGCTTACCTAGATATTGTAATACCTTCTCTTTTGGAATGTTATCATCCGCATATAGTTTCCTGTAGTAGTTAGTACATTGTTTTTCCATTTCCTTTTGCTGAAAGTAGCTTTTAGATTTTAAAATTTAACATTAAAACTAAATATACAGGAATAATGGGTACGGGGAGAGGAAAAGACAAGGACAAGCGCACAAAAAACCCCCAATACACAACAAGATTTATGACTTCCGTTCTTCTTTCTTCCATTCAATCTCTTCTTAATTTTAAAACTAACTCATAAAAATATTCTTTCCCTCTTAAATTAGAATTTCATCTTAACATAGTCTTCGAAGATTGATCAATCGGTAATTTTAATACCTCTGCCAGTATTTTCCTTCAACAAAAATGTTAGTCTGTCCATGTCTTTTATTTCAATAACTTTGTTCAGCCATTCCTCTTTATCTGGTGTTATATCTAATTTCTATCTTTTCGCAAAGGCCGTTCTTGTTGCAGTAATGAAGTAGGTGAATAACTTTTCTTTGTTAGGGCCTGCGAAAAGAGCTGATTCAAACATTCCCAATAAGTAATATTCAGGTTTCATTGTAAAATTCTTTTTCAATATTATTTGACATTCTTTGTGGATACCTTTCCAGTAGTCCATTGATTTTCACAAGTCCACCATGTATGGTAATATGACCCTTCCTTTGTCCTATACTTTCAACATTTATTATCTGTATTTTTATACATCTTTCCTAGTTTTACGGTGTCATATACCAATGGTGCAGCATCTTTAGCAGGTTTTCCTTTAAATCTGAGGCATAAGTAAATTTCAATCTTTTCTGCCAAATTTCTTCACATTCTTTCATCTAAATTTATCTAACTATATTTCTTGCCCATTTTATCATTGAATTCTTTATTTCCTCTATAAATGTTAGCTATGAGTTTATTCTCTATTTGTATTAACTTGTCCCAAAAGTCATCTTTTTCACAAAAGCCCAATTTCCTATCTAAATTAAAATGTTATTTAATCTGTAAATATCGAAATCATGATATTTCTTTGTAACTTCTTTGTAACTCTCCTTGTGATCATAGATTGACAGCTTCCTTTGTTCCCACAAGCATCTCTCTTTAAGTTGGCCATTTCACCCAGCCCAACAATCTCCTTTGGCTTCTAGTGGGGATACCCACAATGGTGTTTTCAAATAAAAAGTTATTTTATATCTCTTCCAAATCCCGATCAAGGATGATCTAATAAAACGATTCCCAAAAATTTTCTCTATATTAATTTTCCCATACCATAAGTATGAGTGCCATCCTTTTCTCAGGTCAAAGCCTTCCACTGTTAATACTTTTGTCTCGTTTCGTTTAATCCAGTCTTTTATCCAAACTAATGCACAGGTCTCGAAGTAGAGTTTGAGATCTGGTACACCAAATACAACAAATTATTAATGCATCTCTCAGGGAGGGAAACAAGGCATTGGTTTTTATGATGAAATGAAAAGTTCACTCTTGACCAGTTCTCACACTATCTTGCCAGAGAAAAGATATGCCACGCAGATGAACAGTAAATAGGAACTTTTACTCAGCTTGGTGCTTTGCAATTTTCCTATTCTCACCCCCCCCCCCCAAATTGATTTTTTACAAACTGTAATAGATTGACCTTTAAAGCCCTGCATGGTTTGGGTCCTACATGGTTTCAGTCCAGGTTACCTACAGGATTGCCTTTCCCAATACAATCTGCCCTGCACACTTAGGTCCTTTAGGGGATGTCTACTTCAACCAGCCAGAACTCAACTGGCAACCATCACCCAGAGGACCTTTTCATCGTCCGCCCCAAGACTGTGGAATGACCTGCCAATAGAGCTCCAGCAACTAGATCAGCTGTTGGAATTTTAAAACTTTGTAAAGACCTTTCTCTCCTGGCAATTAAATTTACAAAACTAGGTAAAGGTAAAGGTTTCCCTTGACGTTAAGTCCAGTCATGTCTGACTCTGGGGGTTGGTGCTCATCTCCATTTCTAAGCCAAAGAGCCAGCGTTGCCCGTAGACACCTCCAAGATCATGTGGCTGGCATGACTGCATGGAGCGCCGTTACCTTCCCACTGGAGTGGTACCTATTGATCTACTCACATTGGCATGTTTTTGAACGGCTAGGTTGGCAGAAGCTGGAGCTTATAGCGGGCGCTCACTCCGCTCCCGGGATTTGAACCTGGGACCTTTTGGTCTGCAAGTTCAGCAGCTCAGTGCTTCAACACATTTCGCCACCAGGGCTCCTTCCAAAACTAGACTCCTTCCAAAATGTGCAGATCTTTAAAATTACAGCATCTCATTTTAGCCCTGCAATGAGGCATAGACCTCTAAAATAATGAAATATAATAGGTTGGAGATTATTAATGATTATTAGAGATTATTATTATTTCATTATTAAAGAATCTATCATTACATGTGTTTTAATGGTTGTGCATGTTTGTGTGTAAAAACCATTTCCTGTCAGCGCATCTCTGAAGCATCTCATGCTTTTTCAATTGCATTGCTTTTAGAGTTCATGATTCAAAGTTCTGTTGCAGTTATTCAAAATCAAAGGCTGAGCAGGGAAAGGTAGATAAAACAGAGATGTTCTGCAAATAATGTTCATTGTTTTAGTTACAACCCAGTTCTTAAAAAATATTCCCTTACACCATTATAGAGGTCTATTTCAGTCCACATCTTCTGCTTTAAAAATCTGAAATATTAACAATAAAAACAAAAGTAATTTCCCCTCCTGGAATTGTATCTGACATTCTAGACCTCTGACCATTGAGAATAAATATTCTGAAGAAAACAAAAGGATCACAGAGCTGGCTAGAACTTCCTTGGTCATTACAACCCACTCATTGCATTGTGGCAACAGCCACTAAATCTAAACACTCTCTGACAGATCTTTATTGAAATGTTGAAAACAAGAGCGGAAAAGAATGTCAGTTACTTCAGATTCTTGGCTTTTCCTTCCAATAATCATATGCAGAAAGGTCACATTTTTATGATTTGGAAGTTATTGCTTATTATTACATTATTTTAATAGATATTATGTCCTGTACTTATTCAAGATTTCATTTCCGGGTCTAATCTGCTACTTCAGACTCATTAAGTCCATATTGAAATCAACAGAGTGAAAACAGGCCTATTCATTATTACAGCATGCCCATGGACTACAACACCCATGATGCCATAGCCATAAAAGTGGTGTCAAACTGTATTAATTCTACAGTGTGAATGCACCCTAAATCCAGATCTATCCACTGAAAACTCTCTGGGGTAAAAAAAGAAATGATAAAAAAGAACCCATAGTATTCAAGCCATTACCCATTAGATGAACTTGACTCCCTCTCACCTTTGTGCTTTAGTAACAAATGTATGTGCCAGCCAAATGGCTGCTCGGGCCCTACATGGATTGTCTCCTTTGTTACCTTGTATAAAATGTATAAAATATCAAATGAATAGGTAATTTGCCAATATTATAAGGTTATGTATTTATTATGATTATTATGATTATTATTATTTTATTTAAAAAGCTGTTCCATGAAAAATTGTTGGTAACATCCTGGTGCCCAAATCATTGGTGTAGCAAATCATTTCTGCCATCTCCCCCCAAATCAACCTTTAAAAGATGTTCTGGCATTGAAGAACACAGTGGTTTTGCTAACTAGGCTCAATTATCTACAAAACGCTTCCACACTTAGGTTAAAATAATTTTCAGTTTAGTCTTTGCAACTAGAAACCATGGGAAATGGTCCAAAGGCACTCAAAACAAATCTACTACTGAACTTCATTAAGTCTGACCATCTCTCCTGCTTCAATGGGAGGTAACTGGTGAACTATTTCAATGCTTCTGTTTCACAG
The DNA here is from genome assembly GCF_035594765.1 of Anolis carolinensis. Taxonomy (NCBI): domain Eukaryota; kingdom Metazoa; phylum Chordata; class Lepidosauria; order Squamata; family Anolidae; genus Anolis; species Anolis carolinensis. The sequence continues at coordinate 65,422,452 of NC_085841.1, forward strand.
ACGGCTCTTTGGGCTCCAAATCACTGATGATTAACAAGTTATTTAATTATGCTCTGCCTCATAGTTCGTTGGGGAAAGAATAATGGATTAAACTAAAGAATACTATATCACTGTGGTTGTCTATCAGAAGATTCCTGAGTTTTCTAGGGAAGGGAAGTATGGGCCATATAGCAACAGTAATTCTGGTTAACTTTGTATCACTTATTTCAAATTAACTTTCCACAGATCACATTAACATTTCTGGCAAGTGCTTCCTTGGATGGTATTGGAATGTTAACTGCACAATTCTATACATGTTAATATGGAACTGACCTTTGGATAGCATTGATTTCTGGGAATTCTGCCAAACACTGTGTTTGCAAAGATCATGCTATTTAAATTGTTGATGCACGACTGCCAGAATGGTAATTTCAGTTATATACATAGCACGGTGATTAGAAGTGGTGTGTGCATGGCTTAAGCAGTGAATGTGAATATCAGCTTTTATTGCTATGGGGGAATCTAAACTTCATTAAGAGATGTCCAAGTGGAAATAAGGACTGGAAAATGAGGCACTGAATATTGCAAACCACTTGACAAAACTAAAAGATACTTAGGTGACTTACTTAGGTGATACCTTGTAGTTCGAGGACAATTGTCTTCCATCTTTGGTGTCTTGGGGGTGGGTTCTTAGGTGGCTGAAGAGACCTATTCTTGATCTGCATGTTCTTCCGCAGTGAGGACATCGGTTTCCAGGTGGAAGGCAGTCCCGGTCAGGGTTGACTTGACGGGCCTTCCTCTTGGCACATTTCTCCCTTAAGCCCTCCATTTGTGCCTCTTCAAACTCCGCAGCACTGCTGGTCACAGCTGACCTCCAATTAGAGCGCTCAAGGGCCAGGGCTTCCCAGTTCTCAGTGTCTATTCCACAGTTTTTAAGGTTGGCTTTAAGCCCATCTTTGAATCTCTTTTCCTGCCCACCAACATTACGTTTCCCGTTCTTGAGTTCGGAGTAGAGTAACTGCTTTGGGAGATGGTGATCGGGCATTCGGACAACGTGGCCAGTCCAGCGGAGTTGATGGCGTAGGAGCATCGCTTCAGTGCTTGTGGTCTTTGCTTCCTTAAGCACGCTGATATTTGTATCATGACTAAAAATACTTGCATTCAATTTATTTTTTTTCTACGATATAGCTTTGTAGGGTAGCTGGAGGGGGATAGTACATAATGGTGCTCTAAAGAATTTCTGATGTGTTAAGAAGTCTTCTTTGTGTTGTCAACAGCAGTTAACAAGAGGTTAGATTTCAGTCGTATTTTCTTTGTCAGTGTCACCCCTAAGCACATATGGTAGTAGAGCCAATTAGACAGTACAAGAGAGCATTATGAAGGAGACTAGAGAACAAGCAAAATATTTCATTTCAAACAGAATAGGGATGAGACAGAATGTCTCTATAGAGAATTCTCAGTGCGTTAAAGGCTTTTTGAAGCTAATAGAGATGAGAAATGAATAATATGGAAAATTGTCTCCTGGAGGATGTCTCTGTGTGGTCTCTTTTTGTATACTGCATGAATGAAGGTAAACCTTTGTGATCATTGGTATTTATATATAAAAGAAGGAAGGCATTGTACTGAAAATCATACCCTGCATTTAAACTGGGAAGCGTATCAACATTGTCTTCAAGCAGGCAGTACAAAAACCTGAGTTGTTGGCACCTAATTAGCCAAAATGCCATTCACATTAATCAGAAATGTGAAGCAGAGTATTAAATATCAGAGCTTGGTTGGATAACTAACCAAGAACTGTGGAGAGGAAAATATGTGCAAGAGAAGTGATAAACAGAATGCTATCACACAATTGTATTGAAACACACATAAAGCTGACTTCACAAGTCAGTTGAATTAAAGCAGAACCTCAGATTAAGATTTCTTCCATGCTAATCTTTTTCCATTGAATTCTTATATCTTATTCGCCAACTTTTTAATGGAGAAACTAGATAATATTGTTACAGAGACTGGAACATTATTTTTTGTGGTTGTTTTAAAAACTAATACACTGCTTATTTGTCATTGTTACCTCCCCCCTTCCACACACACACAGGTGGATCATACGCATTAAATGTTAGGCGCATTAAAAAAATAAAGAGAAACTTTAAAAATATCAAATTGGCCCTAAAATAACCTCGCAATCCTTCTTATTTTAGATGTAGGCTCCTGGTACAACAAGATTAATAACAGTACCAATTCAACTCATTATCTTACATAATGCTTACAGATAACATCACATGCTACTTTCAACCTCTGTGCTGTTGGCACTTTGGTGGAATCCAATGTTTTCTTTCACATATTTACAAATCTGTTTTCTGATAACTGTTTTCACCACCATTTCCAGTATTGAGGCAATTAAAGTCTCCTGTGCTTTTAATTAAAAACTTTCAGATCAAGATAAAGCCAACACAACATAGGGTTGTTGTATGTCTTTCGGGTTTTGTGGCCATGTTCCAGAAGTATTCTCTCCTGACGTTTCGCACACATCTATGGCAGGCATCCTCTGCCATATGCATAAAACAAATTAATCTGTGGAGCAAATCTACCATCAACATGCTGAAATTCCATTAGCTGCTCTGGAACCAACAATTTTAAGGTTAGTTCAGTCTTTCAGTTCAGGCATTTCCAGAGTAGTTTAATCCAGCAACTATATTGATCAACTATTCTGCTACTCAAGGTGGTGGTGAATGCCTTCGGGAAGGCATTGTTCCAGCGAGCCTTAAATTGGCTGTGATCAAACCGCTGTTGAAGAAGCCATCACTGGACCCCACTCAATTGGAGGACTATCGGCCTATTTCCAATCTCCCCTTTTTGGGCAAGGTCGTGGAACGTGTGGTGGCTGCACAACTCCAGGCATTCTTGGTAGATACTGATTTTCTGGATCCAGCGCAGTCTGGCTTCAGGCCGGGACATGGTACCGAGACAGCCTTGGTCGCCTTAGTCGATGATCTACGCCGGGAACTGGACAGGGGGAGTGTGTCCCTGCTGGTTCTGCTGGACCTCTCAGCGGCCTTCGATACCGTCGATCACGGTATCCTTCTGGGGCGCCTTGCCGGGATGGGTCTCGGGGGTACCGTTCTTCAGTGGCTCCGGTCCTTCCTGGAAGGTCGTTCCCAGATGGTGTCATTGACTTGTGGGGTCCCGCAGGGGTCAATACTGTCCCCCATGTTGTTTAACATATACATGAAGCCACTGGGAGAGATCATCCGGAGTTTCGGGGTGAGGTGTCATCTGTATGCAGATGATGTCCAGCTCTGTCACTCCTTCCCACCTGTCACTAAGGAGGCTGTTCAGGTCCTGAACCGGTGTCTGGCCGCTGTGTCGGACTGGATGAGGGCGAACAAATTGAAACTTAATCCAGACAAGACAGAGGTCCTCCTGGTCAGTCGCAGGGCTGAACAGGGAATAGGGTTACAACCTGTGTTGGATGGGGTCGCACTCCCCTTGAAGACACAGGTTCGCAGTCTGGGGGTCCTCCTGGACTCATCGCTGAGCCTGGAGCCCCAGGTCTCGGCGGTGGCCAGGGGAGCCTTTGCACAACTCCGCCTTGTGCGCCAGCTGCGCCCGTTCCTTGGGAGGTCTGACTTGGCCACGGTGGTCCACGCTCTGGTTACAGCTCGTTTGGACTACTGCAACGCGCTCTACGTGGGGCTGCCTTTGAAGACGGCTCGGAAGCTCCAACTAGTACAACGGGCGGCAGCCAGACTAATAACAGGAGCGGCTTACAGGGAGCGTACTACTCCCATGCTGAGCCAGCTCCACTGGCTGCCGATATGCTACCGAGCCCAATTCAAAGTGCTGGTTTTGACCTACAAAGCCGTAAATGGTTCTGGCCCATCTTACCTGTCCGAACGTATTTCCCCCTATGAGCCTTCTAGAACTCTTAGATCATCGGGGGAGGCCCTGCTCTCGGTCCCACCAGCCTCGCAGGTAAGGCTGGTGGGAACAAGGGACAGGGCCTTCTCGGTGGTGGCTCCTCGGCTGTGGAACACCCTCCCCAGCAACATACGGCAGATACCAACTCTCCTAGGCTTCAGGAAAGCCTTAAAGACATGGCTGTGCTCACAAGCTTTTAATGAATAAGAACATGGACTTTACATGACCTGTACGAAGAATCGAGGATTCTGGATGAATGGATTTTAATCTTGGACATTCTTAAAATTTTATATAATGTGATTTTATTTTGTAATGGTACTTGTTTTATATGAACTGTTGTTTTGTAGATTGTTTTATATGAATTGTTGTTTTTACATTGTTTTTAGGCATTGAATCTTTGCCTGTTTACTGTAAGCCGCTTTGAGTCTCCTCGGAGAGAAAGGCGGGGTAAAAGTGATGTAAATAAATAAATAAATAATACTCATATCAATCAGCCTTCATTATAGTCTATGACCAGCTCTATGAAGGAAAAGATATGTACTCGCCAAGGTATAAAACCAATTACACTTCCAGGTGAGGAGAGATCTTAGCTTGTACACAACCTTGTCATTAAGTGTACAAAGTGACACAAAATTTAAGAAACTCTAAAAGTAATTGATGCATTTTCATCTGAGAGAAGGCAGGAAACATGAAAAGAATTTGGCCATCTTGATAATCTAAGGCTGATTCTCTCCAAGTTTTCCTAATACCACAATAAATAGGTCACAGATCCAATTTCCCTTGAGTCACATAGCACATAAGTGCTGCTGCTCATTCTATTTTTAGAAAAGTATAGATCTTCTGGGTAACTTGTAAGAGCTGGAATCCCACATCTGCCCTCTGTAGTACCCCATATGAAGTACACCCATTTTTGTCTTCCTGCATCACCACCCTAAATAATTTACAGTAACCAGGGCCCTCATCACACTGATGAGACCCCTTCTCCTGTCCTGTTTCTCCGGCAATCACTGGCAAAACAGAAGGCATGCATGGCAACTTGTGGTGAGCCATGCACCCTCCCTCTTTTCCCTATCACATCGAGGAAGGATGGCAGAATCAGGGCAATATGTATTGGTTCTCTGTCACTTCCCCCATCAGACAGGGAAAAGCATAAAAGCTGTGTACTATCTTTGTCTGAGCTAGCCAAAAGAGGGGAGACTCACAGTGGTGGTGAAGAAGCTTCTTTTAACGTTTCCTCGCTGGTTTTCCTACCGATGGGGAGGGGCTATGGCCTGCATCATCTGATGAGATACATCCAGATCTGTGGCCAAAGAAGAGCCCCAACGTGCTAAGAGGCAAAAATCCTTCCATGTGATTGGGTGGTAGGCCAATAGTGGCCCCCAATAGTCACTAAATTCATCTCACTCCAGAGTAGACAACCTTGCCCAATTTTTTGCAACTCTCCTTACACTCATTCACATGCCCGCTCTCACACACAGCCCATTCAGATATAAATTAATCTCTTTGTCAAAACTAGAAATGACTATGAAGGGGTGTCTGTTATAGCAAAGGAATGAAGGAAGGAGTAATCTGACCCAAAATAGGTCTAGAATCCTTTCAAATTAAGTGAAATGGTAATCATCCTCCTTGTAGGTTTTAGAGACTCTACTGGCTGTCTAAAGGGTAAAATATCTCTCTGAAAATTGTGGGAGGGTTAAAATGACCTTCAGAAAGGGGGTTATATTTATCTTCATTATAACTTTTTCTACATTTTTTTAAATGGAACAATTTTGTAAAATAAGAACAATATCACCCTCATATCTGCAAGACCCACTGTGGATACCCAAAACTGCAGATAACAGTTACTTCTATATTTTGGCAATATTTGGTTTTGAAGTATAAAATAAAATCAAAGATGAACACTTTCATGAGGGAATTATTTTGGACCATGGATAAGTGAAACCATGGATATTGAGTCAGTGGACTAGTAGGAATCATACAATAAATACGAGGGTTGAATGAAAAATAATGCCTCCACCTTCGTAACTCAACAGATGGAAGTACTGGTATGCAGCAGGTACTGGCTTGTTCAGAGACTCTTCTCTACAGTTCCATTTGGCGGGAAGCCTTAGCATTGAATGGTTGTGTTGTTAAAGTGCGAAGTATGGAACCCTGCACAGACAATCGGTCAATGCGACTTAAGCAACATGCAGTCATTGAATTCTTGACAGCAGAAGGTGTCACCCCAAAGGAGATTAATCAGAGAATGCAAACTGTTTATGGTGATTGTGTTGATGTGAGTACTGTGTGTCCCTGGGCGAGTAAGTTTAAAGATGTTGAGGTGGGAACATCTGACTTGTGTGGCAAACAAAGAGTTGCACGTCCTGTGACAGCGACCACTGAGTTTCACAAGCAAAAGGTTGACAGATTGATTCAGGACGATTGTCATATCACTCAGAGAAAAATTCCAAGCATAATCAACATTTCACAAGAAGGCGTGGGTCACATTATTGCTTTGCTTGGCTATCGGAAGATCTGTGCACGATGTGAGATACTGGTTGCAGAAACAGAGTGTTGACTTCTTCCATAACGGCTTCAGAAAACTTGTTCATCGTTGGCAGAAATGTATCCAATTGTCTGGTGATTATGTTGAAAAGTCAATAGTGGTAGTTAAAGAGCACATTCTAAGGATTATTTCTGCATTTGATTTATTAAAATATTCTCATCCAAACCCAAGTAATGAAGGTAGTGGCATTACTTTCCATTCAACCTTCGAACAAATAATTTGGTAGCTTTTTATAATGACCTTAGAAGGGTTGAATAGTTTTTAATTTGCTGATTTCCTAACCTTTTTGCTCCCATTTTATAGCAAACTAACATGAAGTCACAATTTTAAAATTAAAATAAAACTGCAAGAAAACCAGTTATTAAAGCAACAGGAGGCAATAAATCAGGCAGAACCTGCAAACAGGACACTTATGATTGAGTATGGCTTGGATTTTTTCTGAATAGGACTCTTGTGAGTTATACTTAAAGGAAGATTTTGGTTAGAAGGAAAGGCGCTGCTGGAAGATATTTTTCTATATTGATGCTATGTTATGCTCACTATTGTACATGGCATATCATATTATCTTACTTTTAATTCTACAAATTTCAGTTAATTATAGAAAAGCCTTGGTAGCATGAAAGGACTCAAATTGCTGGATAAGGCAGTAGGACTGAGGCCTCATCTACACGTGCTGCAAAATCCAGAATATAGGGTGGCAGGAATTGCTAGAAAATGCACATCCCTAATGCACTCTGTAATACACATCCACATGGAAACACATATGTTCAAAAAGTCAGGAGAAAGTCTGAAATTAGTAATAAAATGTGCTGAAGATTATCAGTGTATGGATGATGCAGAGCAGAAATTCAGGAGTATGCACTGCACTTGTGCAAACAGATCCACCTCTAGAAAATTCGTATAAAGGAACCAGATATAGCACTCTTAGGAAAGTAAACAAAGACCTTTTCCTTCCTTCCCCAAGATGAAATCACTTTCCCCTTTTTGTTTTGGATTTGGAAGATGAGCTCCATTGCTGATTTTCATCCAATGTGCTGCTGAAGTTCAGTATATTTCTCCAAAGATTGTATGAAAAAAATGTACTGTTGGCTCGATTTGGCATGAGAGTATCTTTGTAGACACCACAAGAGCTTTTTCATGCTGTGCGTGGAGCTTCTCTAGAGTGAAATTAGATTTCTTTACTTCACATTCTGATCGAGATTATGTGGCTGTGTAGAAGCAACCTAAGATATAAGTGCTTAAATGCCTCAGACATCATGCTCATCAGTATGAGTGATTTGGGTATGTGACTTTCAGGATTAATTTTTCTGCAGAGGGCAAAAGACAAAATGGTATCCCAGGTTATATGGTCTATGTATAGAAGCCAACTGGAAGGGTAAATGAAACAATTTAACACTGACAGTGGGATAATACCACCCACCACACGTAAGATAGCAGATGAATTTGAAATACAAGACAGGATGTGTGACATACTCAACTCTGCAATTTAGCAGAGAGGAACAAATAGAAATCTGTCACCCCAGAAGGTTATTCAGTCTGAAACAGCTACTTCACATTGCCTAATTACTGAGCCAGCTCTGGTAATTATAGAGCCAGCCCTGATCACTTCATTGTGTTCCCATTCTTGTAAATCCGCCCCATTCTTCATTAGAGTAGATCATAATATAAATCAAGCTCACTAGAGACCAATAATATGTCTTGCATCCAAAAGTATGTCAAATAATTATATAAAGAAAAGTCTGACATATACACAGGATAAGTCCATCCAAAAAACCATTTCAGCACTGCTTCCTTGAGATGTGATCTTTCTATGAAGGTGTGTAGCTTGAGGAAAATGAATATACTTCCATACGCCAATGTACATGCTAAGCTTTTAACAGTTAAGGAGAGACTGGCCTGGTTATGCTACAGATCTCCAAGTAATTTCAGGAAGAAATCTTGCTTGAAACCATGGATAGCCAATCAGAGCTGACAATACAGGGGTAGATGAAATAGTGGTTAGACGGTGTAAGGTAGCTCTCCTAGGAAATCCTCCCTACCACTTGGTAGGATTATACAGATGGCCAAGACATGTTTGGGAAAATGCATACATGATAGCTGAAGCTTGGTAAATTATTAGAATGCTCAAATTGGCTCTGTGTTTCTTTTACTATTAAACTCAGGATTTTCATCTTAATATTCAGTATATATTCAACTATCATTTAAAATGAACCAATATTTTAAGGAGTCTGGTTAAAGCATCAATTATACTATGAGTATATACTACCTTGGAAGATTTCTTACCTTTGCAGTTGCCCCGGTAGGCAATATCTAGCTGAGGATCTTTGCATTTTGCTCGTAGAAATTCACAACGAGATAGGAAAGTCCTGCCATCTGAAGCACACAGAGACTTCTGAGGGGATCCTGTACACTCCAGGCTGCATTCTTTGTCCTTGTCTTGCTCCACTCGTAAAAACTTCAACAGATCAAAGAAAAAAAAAAGAGTAAGAGACTGGAGTGTGGTATAGAATGAAAAACAGCTGTCAAATTACTGATGCAATATCTCCAGGTACACCGGAGAGGAATTCTCCTTGAAATTGTGAGGTTGAGACCATCCTAGGCTAGAAAGACTAATACTGCGATATAGTAACAAGCTGAGGTGTAGTAAAGCAATGCCCAAGCAATACATCAAGGAAGAATGGTGCCTAGATGGATATGTGAATTGGCCCCCAAGTACTAGCAATTAGGATTATTGGAGCCCAGGGTAATATGCAATGGCTGTTTAATCTCAAACAGATTTATACACTGGTTAAATGTAAATATACCTGGTGTCTGGTATATAATATGCAGCTGAACACCACTATCGAGTGTGAAGACATACACTGAAGTACATATCCAATACAATGTTGAGGAAGCCATTCTAAACACCCTTTTTTCCAATCAGGCACAGTGCCCATAGATTAAAAAAAGTCATTACAGTCAGTTACCATGGCGATAGGATGCATATGATTTTAATATAGGATAATCCTTGAACCTTGAAATGCCAATAATAGGATCTATGGAAAGTACAATTAGTTTTTATAGCCTGTTATTACTTCAACTATATATAAGCAAAAAGGCATTTTATTTCACAATTCCCAAGAAGGCTGATGATACATACGATTTATTTCATTTTATGTTTGCAGGAAAATATCTCCTCTGTTTCAAATTGCAAGTAAAGGTATGAAAGGTATGCCGTTAGAAGTAGATAATAACTTAAAGGCACAACAAATGGTTTTTAGAAAACACCATAAGTCAGACAAAATACTGTCTCAGTTTTACAATGCTGTGTATTATCTTTTTATTCCAATACCAATATCAAACCGTCATGCAGGATGACAATTGTCATCTACATATAGCAATTCTAATTTGCAGAAAGTTTTATAATCTTGATTTTTTGTGTTTATCATCACAGCCACTCTACAAAGCCATTAACTACTTTTTATTCCCCTTTTGCAAATATGACACTAAAGATATAATACTAACTAATCCATAAATCAGGGATGGTCAAAGTCCACACGCAGTCCGCACACTGTATTTACAACCCTTAACACTTTTTAATTCCTCTCTACCTATTTTCCATACCCCAATGTATGAATTGGCTCTTCTGTAAGCTTCAGGAGCAGCATCCCAATAGACTCGTCCTATATTTTTTATATCAGAAAAGGATTTCTGTCCATTTCCAGATGTTTGTTATTGTTGTTCAATTGTTTATTTGATCTTTTTTGAAAGTATGAGCAACCTATGGGGGGTTCTGAGTGAAATAATTGGCCCCAAGCCCATAACTGTTGCCCTCCCCTGCCTTAAACAGAGGTATCCAGTTCAAATAAATTGTCCCATGTGCCTAATATGTGGTAGCATGTCAATGACATCCTGATGTACATAAAAAGGTATCAATACATGTATCAGAATAATCAGCTGGAGGGAGAAATCAGTTGGAAGAGCTGGCAATCTCATGATATTCCCGGGTTCAAGCCAAACTTAACTCTTTTGTTTATTGCATGTTGTATCCTTGGATTGATTTTCTGAGGCAACAAATAAATACAATTTTCTACCTTATTATGGGCACCCACAATAACTCCTCCTATTATTCACATTGCAACTACTCATTGTAGTCTGCTAGTATAAATGACAAATATTTTCACATATTGTTCCTGCAATTGTTTTCCGAAGACAATATTGACAATATTGATTCCCCAGCTATCTCTCTTTTTCAGCCTTGGAAGCCTATCTGCACATTTTGTATGTTCTAAACTCTCTTCCTATATTCTGCTGCCCAACGTCCAAAATCTTCTCAAAAGTCCAAATTGCTCCCACATCAGCCTAAATGTTTCTATTATCAGAGTTTCATTTTCCATTTAACAAGGTCTATCACCATCCATTTTCCCTGGGATGCAAATGATGGAAAATCATGCATTCACATAATATGACTAATATAAATGAAACAGAACAGTTGTTACCATTATAGCCTGTAATAATAACCACTAGTAATTTATTCTAGTTGACATGTTCATGTTGTTTCTTAGTCCTGGAGATGACTCAATAACTTTTGTGAAGTAATGTTTCAAGATACATTTGGAAGCTTAGTCAGTGGTGCTTTGGTTGCTGGACCTTGGCCATCCTGAATTAAGGGAACATGAGCAGGCTGCTAAACCACTTGCCTTATCTTGTTTCCTATATGCCTCCATTTACTAATAGTTCAACTGTAGTTAAGACATTTTCCTTGTTCCTGTCTTGGGTACGATTATGGAGCAACTAACCTGTATATTAACACATTACATAAGTGCAACTTAAATGAATAAAATCCAATTAGTTCACCACATTTACTTGGAAAGAAGCCCTTTGATTTCAATAAAGTATTTGGACTTATTTATTTGATTGGTATTCCACCTTTCTTACTAAATGAGACCCAAACCAGCAACTTCCACATAGTCAAAATTTGAACTGGATTTCAGGCAAAGGTCCACATGAACTGATATGTGAATAGTTAACTGAACATTATTTTACTTTTGTTAGTGTAATGGTGCACAGGATATTCCAGCATAGAAAAAAGGAACCAAAGGTGAAACTTAATACCCTGCAAAGACTTGAGAAGATAAGTCTGCTTCTCTTTTGTGCAGTGAATCCTATGACTATGCAATGCTATCTGAAGCACCTGCTTGAGTCACATAGTAGAAACTGACCAGCAGAAGATGGCATAGAGCAAAAGCTAGTTACATTAATGAGTATACACATTTCTATTTTGTTCTAGTTGACTATTTTGTAATTCAATAAAGTTTTACTCCTTTAAAAGAGTATATGGGGCCAGCTTGAAAATCTATTTTCAATATATCTAATTGACAGGGACTATTCAATAATCATCTGAAAGCCCACATGCATCTGTGAAGCAGGTCAGAGTTATATCAAGGAGTCAAATCAGACCTACTACCATCTATATGGCAGATGGTAGGGATCACGATGGAAGTCAAACACACTTCATCATATTACAGTAGTGATGTTATTAAACAACCACTTCCAAATGCCATTTTCTTTGGCAAGAAGCATGTTACATGATACATCGACTCATAGGGCCCTTCCACACAGCCATATAACCCAGAATATCAAGTCATAAAATCCCACAATATCTGCTTTGAACTGGTTTATCTGAGTCCACACTGCCATATATTCCAGTTCAAAGCACAAAATGTGGGATTTTATTCAGCGGTGTGGAAGGGGCCTTAGATTGTAATTCTCTTCACAGAAATTGAAGGAGCATATTCAGGAATAGCTGTGATGATCATGTAGTAAAATACAAAAAATTCCAATTACAAACAAGACATCTTTGCCTGATTTAAAAAAACAGTAAAGCTTTGAAAACATGGGAGATATATTTTGTGTTTTTTAATTGGCCCAATAAAAATTACTTTTTTCTGGATTTTGAGTTTTGACAGAAATTGGCTTCTTTATTGTATGTAGTGCTTCATACCTCTTGAAATATTGTATAAAAACAATGGTAATGGCAATGACAGTAATAAATAAATTGCTAAGAAGTGAATTTACGAATTTGTGAAGTTATTAATCCATACCAAGGCAGAAATAATCTTAAGAATTTGGCTTGATTGCCACTGGTTCAATCATTGCCATCTATGGCAAATACTAGTGGTCACCAGTTTTGTTTTTGTTCAATCTTAGTAGCTTTCCAAAGTCAGCACAGAGAGTTTGTGAACCTGATCTAACTTTTCTTTTATATATATATGAGTAATAAATCCACTTGATTTTTGTGCTCTGGTTGTGGTTTCCTTATTTTTCCTCCTACATCATTGTAAGGAAATATGAAAGTCTTACTGTAAGGCATGATCATTATAATTGTCTGTAAATAGTGCAAAATTACAGATTTCATTACAAATGAAAAAATCACATCCTTTGCATCTGAGCATAGAATTAACTATTTAATGGAACAGTAGCAAGGAATGAGAACTTTAAATCTCTATTTGTCTTACTTTTTGTCAAGCATTTCTCTCTCTCTCTCTCTCCCTCCCTCCCTCCCTCCCTCTCCCTCTCCCTCTCCCTCTCCCTCTCCCTCTCCCTCTCCCTCTCCCTCTCCCTCTCCCTCCCCCCCAGAATAAGGAAATTTAGAAACAGTTCATGAAAGAAGATTCTTCATCAATTTCTATTTTTATACTCTCTCTCAATCTTGCTACATATGGGCAATCAGCTCTCCACAGTCACAGGAGTTAGAATTGCAAAACTCTATGAAAGTGAAAAAAATGCAAAAAAAAAAAAAAAAAGAAAGAAAGAAGAAAGAGCATTTTTAAAAACCTGCGAGAACACTTCCCAAGGAATCTGTCAGTCCTCCAGTGCAATTCTATTGTTAATTTCCAGCAGTCATGTTGAAAACTTAGAGATTCCTAAAAAGAACCTATCAATCAAATATGCACATAAGCAAATCCAGAAACGTTAAACCTCCAAATGTTGCAGTCCAGCTCTAAATTTCTTGCTCCTTTCCAATGATAGTTTTGTTTACTGATTCAATTTGATACTTGGCTAGCCATACTGGCAATCACTGGTCAAAATTGAGTGGACACTAGTCTAGAAATAATGTTCTACACATATTTGCATTATATCAATTCATTTTCAGTCCATGAGGAGCCCCTGATGGCACAGCGGGTTAAACCGCTGAGCTGTTGAACTTGCTGAACAAAAAGTCAATGGTTCAAATCCAGGGAGTGAGGTGAGTTCCCGCAGTTAGCCCCAGCTTCTGCCAATGTAGCAGTTCGGAAACATGCAATGTGAGTAGATCAATAGGTACTGCTCTGGCGGGAAGGTAATAGTGCTCCATGCAGTCACGCCAGCCACATGACTTTGGAGGCATCTATGGACAACACCAGCTCTTTGGCTCAGAAATGGAAACCTCACTTTGCACAATACTCGAAATTTTGAGACTGAAGTTTAATTTCAGGATTGAACAGACTGATAAGATAGAAGGCTAAACATAGCGGTATATATATATTTTTACATGCCAGGCATAATTGGTGAGGCAAAATTATTATTTGTGTTCAAGCCCTTCCTATACCTGGTCTAGCACTTTCCAAGAAAATCCACTGACCTTAGCAGATCATGCTTTGAGCTAAACATTTACTCCAAATTTTCCTAGAAAGTGATTCTGTGTATTGCTACCTGGTGTCAGTTGCATGATTCTCTGAAGAAATATGATAAAAGTCCTTATCACATAGTAGCGAAGGAATGTGAACTTGAATAGTAATTCAGAACTAACTGGGGATGGCACCAAATTTTGAATGTGGAAGCAACACTACACGAAGTATTAAAAGTCAAATCTGAGAAAGAAATGGCCCATCTTGCCTCAATTTAAGTCACATTTGAGGCCCCTTCAAACCACATCTGGGGTGGTTTGTAGGACTATCTATGTGGATAACTGCTGCTAAGAGACCAAGGACAACCTGAAAAAGAAAGTCCCGAGGTAGGACAGTCCCCTGTGGAGGCAGGCTTTTGCTTTCAAATTTGGCTTATAGCATCCTTTCTTTGGAAAAGGTATGGGCTTTGTTTTTCTTGCAGGTATTCTTTCTGAGTAATCACAGAAGTTCTATGTAAAGGTATATGCAGGGTTGCCAGGGGTCCAAGAATTTAAGGGACAGTCCCATATTTGAATGAAATGTTCTGAATCCTGTTACATTCTTTCTCAGAATGTCAATTGTCCTGTATTTCCACTAGCCTTTCACCTTTTCCCTCCCTCCCTTCCCAGAGCAGAAAGAGTGTGACCCAAATAATGCAAATAGCGGTGGTGGCAGCAACATCATTTGTGGTCTCTTTAAGGGCTGGAGTGCCCTCTGAGAAGAGGCCACAGCCCAGACTTGCTGCTTGCCCTCTGAAATAACTCCACCCTGACAGATGCCACCTGGCAGCTGCCCCCTTAAACCTCACTTCTCCTTGGACTTTGGATATTCAAAATTCCAACTTCTGATTCTTTTCCACATCTGTCCCTTATTTTCACTTTCGATACCTGGTGGCCCTGGGTATATGTATGTATGTATGTTCATTCAAGTTGCCTGTTGACATATGAAAAAAAACCATTAATTTAATAGGGTTTACTTATGCATGAAATACTCAAGTACTTAAGTACTGTCCAAAGAAGACTCTTGTTCTCTTTCACTTATACTCTAAGAGCAGAACAGCAAGCAACTTTCCATCAGGGTCCATCTACACAGGCCTGAAAACTCCGTAGACAGTAAAATAAAAGGAGGGGGAAGCTACAAAACTTGATAAAAAAGTTTGCATAAAATCCATTATCAGGTGAAAAATGTGCTGCAATGGAACACTGCATGTCCCAGCTCTCCCAAAAAAATTAAAAGAGAGTTCCTTGTGGAAATCTGGTGTAGACAGCTCCAGTGCTTATCTTCATTTTAAAATCTCTAAAACAGCTGATGGAAGGATGTAAACAGATGGAGTCATGGACACATGGGTGGCTAAATGGAAGCACAAAAAGAAAGCAATTCCCATGACGACTCTTTACAACCATTCCTTTGTTCTCATTTCCTGTGTATTACTGAAAGGAAATTGAGGTTGAGGTTTTGTGGTTCCCTTCAATCTGTATTAACCAAACCTTTCTGGATGCCATAGGACCATTTCCCAGAACTGAGAGCTCCATGTGTGGACCCTCTTTTGAGATACCAGGATTTTTAATCCTACTTCCTTACTCTAGATTAAGCTACTGTCTTGAAGGCCTCCAGTAACATTTTCCCCTTTACTAAAGGTTTTACTCTTCTTTATGTCTCTTTAAAGGGATAGTTGCCAATACCACTTTTCTTGGAAAATGTCTAAGTAAATATTAATTACAACAAGGCCAAATTTACAGAGAGGAATCTAGATGGAATTTCAAATGTCTAACACATCTAAACAACTTGAGAAACAGCCAGATGGGTTCTTGTGCCAAACTAGAAAGCGGTTTTGCCTTTCACAAGCCTGTACCATAGTCTAAAATTCTGTGTTGGATATAAGAATCATTCAAGAATGTATCATAATCCACAAACACATTTGTTAGTTTGCCAGTCACAAGTGCAAGCATACCTCATTTCGCAAAGAATCTCACAAACAACCTCCTTTTTACAAAGTATTTTACACCCAGCCAACCCCATTTCTTTTTATTCCCTGTCTTTCTGGAGGTTTGTCTTTAGCAGCATCAGTACTGGAAAGATGGTGAAGGAGGGCTAGAGAAATATACTTTTGGTGCTAGGTTGCAGCAACATATTTACACTAAGCAATGCAATAACTCTTCAACAGGGAAAGAATGAGATTGTACTCTTGTTGATCGTAATGTAGTTATGTGTGCCAGTTTACAACAGGCAAGAAAAAAGCTACCACCAGAATTCTTTGCCGAGATTAATACATGAATAGCAAAACAGAGAGGAGGGAGAAATGCAGATATGATTGTCTTGCCAGCTCCTCTTACCAAATTATGGAGCATAGATTTATAAACCAAAATACAGATTATAAGAAAAAATATCTCTGGATGCATGTTAGAAGATGATTTCAAGAAGGTTCAAAATGTTTATTTTTGCAAAGGTCACTTCACTTTATTGTTTCATTTCACTTGTTCATGCTGTTCCGTTTTGAATAAAAGGTTTCTGAAACATATTAAACATCTCTTTGCTGTGGTATAAAAATTTAACCTTTTATTTCTATGTTATTTCTGCCTTGGTTGTTATATTTCCTGTTAAATGTCCAGGAACACAACTACTATGTTAACTGAGATATACCTGCACAAGTTGAGCATCCCTTATCACAAATTATTGGGACCAGAACTGTCTTGGATTTTGTATTTTGGAATACATAGAACCATAGAATCATAGAGTTGGAAGAGACCTCAAGGGTCATCTAGTACAATCCCCTTCCATGCAGGAAAAGCACAATCAAAGTACCCCTGACAGATGGCCATCCAGCCTCTGTTTAAAAGCTTCCAAGGATAGAGCTTCCACTATACTGCTGGACAGAGAGTTCCACTGCTGAACAGCTCTTAAAATCAGGAAGTTTATTTATTTATCTATTTATTTATTTATTTTATATACCACTCTTCTCCCCCAGGGGGACCCAGAGCAGTCTTAGACAATAGCAGAATTAAATGCCACATATAATACAACATGTAGTAAAACCAAACATAAAACACAATTAAAAGTCAGTATCCAAATCAAATTGAAGCAATTAAAACCATGTGACCATCTGTTCATTCTGTGGACAGAATAATATTTTTTGAATTTTCAGAGCTGTAGCGCCCGTTCCCATTTCAAAATTGTACAGCATTTAAAGCTGTGCTGGATGGATATTCAAGTATGTTTAGTTTTTTCAAACTTTTTAGAAAACTAGTTATTGTGGAAAAGCTGCACACTTTTTTGTGTAACTGTGCTTTTTCTTGAGAAGCTTCATTTATTTATTTATGTATTTATTTACAGTATTTATATTCCGCCCTTCTCACCCCGAAGGGGACTCAGGGCGGATCACATTGCATACATATAAGGCAAACATTCAATGCCATAACATAGAACAGAGACAGAGACAAACGCAGGCACGGGCTGGCCTCGAACTCATGACCTCTTGGTCAGAGTGATTTGTTGCAGCTGGTTGCTAACCAGCCCGGCTTTCTTCAGAAAGTGACACCATTTGCTATCACTACAGGGGGAAAGTTCCTGAATGTTCTGACAGTATGAGAAGAAGACCCCTCCCCCCCCCCAAACATCTTTCAGGATTGGGAAAATTGAGAATTACCATTTCTGCTGTTGAGTGTATTGTCTGTATATTTGCACTTTCTTAGTAGCAGAACCCAACTTGCATGCTGTCTGTGTGCACATCCAGTTGCTATATTCTTTATCATGCTTACTATGGTGATAATGATGGTTATTCAGTAACAAAAGTGCTTAATAGAAAGAGAAAATGGTGGTTCAGTGGAAGGGAATATGCTTTGAATGAAGAAGGCCCCAAATTAAATCTCTGTAATTTTCAGTTTAAAGGATCAGGTAGCAGACAACAGGAAAGATCTCTGCTGGTGCCTTTGGAGACTCTCTGCCAGTCAGAGTTGCTATTGCTGGCTAGATGGACAAAGAGTCATATGAAACAGCATATGGAAGACCTTAGCAAGGTTCCAGGGGAAGCCACAATGACTCATGCAACCAGCCTGAGTTTTGTTCTTTTGAGTTTTAGGCAGCTTCCAATAATCCCATGTTGTCTGTTCCTTCTCCAACATTAGTTTAAAAAAAATAAACCATAATGCCAAGTGTTTTACATTTTCTAAAAATGTATCAAAATGGCTCTCACCATAACGTCCAATCAATCTGCAAATCAGCTCAATGATTCTGGCAGTTTCACAGTGGATTTGGACTTCACATCTGGCTACCAGAAAGCAATAGCTTGGCAAACAACTCCAGCCACATTTGTCACAATCTACTTGTTAAAATGCAAAAAAGAGTAGCTCTTCATAGGAAGAACAAAACAACTGTAAAAGGGATTAGAAACCCGATCGGTCTTTTTTAGAGTGAAACCCTCTTTGTTATTAATTTTAGTGTTGGCTCCATTCCCTACTTCCCTTCAAAGCCAACACTTCCTGGTTAAGATCCCGTTCCAGACATGTACTAACAACTCGGTTACAAAATATTTTGGTGTGTGTATGAAAACATCTCACTTCAGACATAGCGTGCCTGGACCCTAATGTGACTCAACAGTATTTTACAAAAACAAATAATCACTCCAACACTGTCCCAATTTTCTCTGTTAAACGTTTCATATAGAACTCATGTTGAAATTTACAAATGTGACCCAAGTTAACATTACTACTTTGGGACAGCCTCAAGGTGTCTTAGAGCAATGTTTCTAACTTGACAAACACTTGGACAGCTGCTGTATTTTCACATCCACCTCAGTCCATAGTGGACTGTGGTAGACATTGTTACCTATTAGAACTTATTATATCACCATAACCTTTGTATAGTTTTGAATCTGAGCCTCAGAAAGAGGGACATCCTGGTGCTACTAAGGCTGAGCAGGAACAGGCCCTTCCAGGAATGGAAGCACCGTAACCGGAGGAGAAGGAGGAAGAGCAAGCATTGGCTCGCCCAGCCTGGCTCCAGCTCAGGGTCAATGCCATCCAGCTGTGATGGTCTAATTGATTGGCTGCATGAAGAAAATAGCAGCTGCAAAGGTTTATCAACAGCTGCATAAAAGGCTGCTGTTTGGAACAATTGACTGGTGGAGACAATTTTGTTGGTTTGTGCTACAGCTGTGAACAGGCCTGTAGCGAGGGGGGGTGTTACGGGTTCAACCCCCCCCCCCCCCCCGAAATTTTTCAGGTTAAAAAAAAACCTGTGTGATGACCCATGGGCCTTGTAGTCCTGCTCAGGACATTGTAATCCCTGATGAAGATGAAAACTTGGGTTTTTTACCTTCCCAGTCTGAACTGGATTCCTCTCAGCCAGATCCTTCCCAGGCAGATCTGGAAACCTTGCACCTGCAAGAAAGTTGTGCCCCAGAAGTATGTCAAACAACCCCAGAGCCTACTTCTCCCGTGTTCTTGCGCCGGGAGTTTTGTAAACAACAGAGAAGTTTGGATTCAGCTTCGCGCAGGAGTGCGAGGATAGCAGCTAAGAATGTTGCCAATTAACATTGGTTCTCGTGAGAATCTTTAAGGAGTTTAACATCTGGTCTCAGAGTTTAGCTTTCGTTTCTGATTCCCAGAGAACCGCTTTGGTGAGAAAGTTGGACTCTATATAGGTGTTTTGCCCGCGTAGCAACTTCGCGGAGTCAATTCGTCAGCCTACGGAGCGAGTTGTGTCTGGACAGCGCGCTCCGATTCAAGCCTCGTTTCAGCTCAAGCCTTGCCTTGCTATCCAGCCTTCGCCTTGCTTCCCAGCCTTTGTTTACCTACGGACTTTGCCTTGTTTCCCAGGACTAATCCTTGCCTTGTTTCACGGATTTTACCAAGTTATTCCACGGACCTTGTTCTTGTTCTTAGTTACCTTGTTCCACGTTCAAGCCTTGTTTCAAGTATCAAGTTATTTCCTAGCCACGCTCAAGTTTTATGGACTAAGGACCTTGTCATCTCCCCTCACTTTGCTTGGCAAAGTGAGTGTTTCGGTTATTGGATTACAACTTTGGACCTTAATATTTCTTATTGGACATTGCTTTTTTGGACTAATTCTGACCTTTCCTGAAGGGTCTAATTCTGGACTATTTTCTATACTTGTTTTTATTAACTTTATATATTCCTTCAATAAAGATATTAGTTAGATTCTGGCCTCTGTGTATGGTTATTGGTGCCTCTGCCGCCTGGGTCGTGACAGTTTGACTCCGCCACCCATAAGCACCAACTAACCGAGGCCAGGATGTCTACCGGAGCCGCGCCGGCTGGACAGCCGCTCAGCTACACCATCAGCAAGGACGAAGTGGACCGCATCCGTGACAGACTCAACGCGCAGGATGGAGAAATAAAAGGGTTGAGGGAGCGCGGAGTTCGCCTCCCGGCCATGGCGTTGCCTACCAAGTTTTCTGGAGAAGCTGCTAAGGTTCATGTTTTCCGCCGCCAATGTCAAGCTTATCTAGAGGCCCGTGATGCCGAGTTTCCCCAAGAAGACATCAAGGTGGCGTGGGTCTACAGTCTTCTAGACGGACCAGCGGCTAGCTGGGCGACGGCCCTGTTTGATCAAGCCTCCCCCCACCTAAGTTCAGCACAACGCTTCTTGGATCACCTTAAGGAGACCTGGGGAATCGAGGACAATTTGGAGGCAGCCGGTCACAAACTCCGGCGCCTCCTTCAAGGAGACAGACCCATGTCTCAGTACATAGCCGAGTTCCGCGTGCTGGCCCACAACACCGGCTGGAACGATGTAGCCCTCAGAGGACAATTTCGGGAGGGTCTCAACATTGAAATGCTGGAAGAAATCTCCAAGGTGGATCCTCCCCAGACCCTCGAGGCACTCATTGATCAATGTTTACGGGCTGAAGTCATGATTGCCAACAGGAAACAATGGGTTCGAGGCCAGGGCGGTAGAGCCGGGGCAAAACCCCCCGCTCCCGCCAGTGTTCAGCCACGTCCGGTGTGGAGACCCCCGCCGCCAACCCCATACCCCAGAGGAGGCGAGGAGGTGCCGATGCAGTTGGGCAATGTGCGTCCCAGACTAGATGCCGCCGAGAAGGCCCGTCGTCAACGCTTGAACCTCTGCTGGTACTGCGGGAACGGGGGCCACTTCGCCAGAGAGTGCCCAGCCAAAGGGAAGCCTGCCGCCCGTCTTGCGGCGGCGTCCTCCACGGAGTCGAAGGCGTCTGAGCCGACTGGCACACAGCCGGCGGGGGAAGCCAACGACCGGGTGTAGAGAGGCTCGCCAACCCGGTCAAAAAATCCATCCAAGAGCCGCCAACCGGGGTCCTGTTCCTTCTCGTGGTCACATTATGGTCAGCAAAAAGGGGACCCGTCATGATCCACGCCATGATAGACTCTGGAGCTACCAACAATTTCATCGATAGAGAGTATGCCGACTCTCTGGGATTACAATATCATGATTTCAAGAATGCCCGTGTGGTGCAAGCCATAGACGGCCGTCCCCTCAAGACGGGCCCCGTAAGCCAGTGGTCGGAACCCACCAGGATGTGGATAAGGGAACATATGGAAGAGATTTCCTTCTTTGTTACCGAGGTTCCCCATTTCCCTGTGATTTTGGGAATTCCATGGCTGACACTCCACGACCCTAACATCTCCTGGTCCAACAGAGAACTGCAGTTTGCTTCACCGTACTGCCAAAACCATTGCCTCGTAGCCAAGGTATGCCATGCCACAGACTCCGAGCCCATCATCACCTTGCCAAAGAAGTACTCCGAGTATTGGGATGTATTCAATGAGAAAGAAGCCGAAAAATTACCCCCACATAGACCTTATGACTGTGCCATTGACTTGGTGGAGGGGGCCCCGATCCCGCGAGGGCATCTCTACTCCCTGACTGAACCAGAGCAAGAAGCTCTCAGGGAATTCTTAGAGACAAACCTTCGCAAGGGGTTCATCAGACCCTCTCAATCCCCAGCCGCCTCCCCAGTGATGTTTGTGAAGAAGAAGTCAGGGGAATTACGCTTGGTGGTGGACTACAGAGCATTGAACAATATCACCAAGCGGAACAGCTATCCCCTGCCCTTAATCTCGGATCTACTGGACCGACTTCGAGGAGCCAAGGTCTACACCAAGCTGGATCTTCGGGGGGCTTATAATCTAGTTCGCATCAGAGAAGGGGACGAGTGGAAGACCGCCTTCCAGACTAAATTCGGATTATTCGAGTCCCGAGTTATGAATTTCGGTTTATGCGGAGCTCCCGCAACGTTCCAGCATTTTGTCAACGATATTTTTCAGGACTATCTAGACAGATTCTTGATAATCTACCTGGACGATTTTTTGGTGTTTTCCAGATCACAATCAGAACATGAGAACCACGTCAAAATGGTGTTGCAACGACTGCGGGATCATGGACTTTATGCCAAGCTAGAAAAATGCGCTTTTGATCTACAAGAGGTAGATTTCCTTGGCTACCGCATCTCGCCTCTAGGGCTTTCCATGGATCCAGCCAAAGTTTCAGCAGTATTGGAATGGCGGGCGCCAACTAACAAGAAAGAGGTGCAGCGTTTCTTGGGGTTCGCGAACTACTACCGCAAGTTCATTCCAGATTTTGCCCGCTGGTCCGACCCCATCACTAGCTGCATCCGTGGAAAGCAGCCTTTCCGCTGGACTGATCAAGCAGAGAAAGGGTTCCAGCAACTGAAGAAACTATTCACCTCCCAGCCAATTCTACAGCACCCAAATCCTGGAACCCCTTTTGTGGTGCAAGCGGACGCCTCTGATGTGGCAATTGGGGCTGTACTCTTACAACCGGTGGGAGATCACCTCCACCCCTGTGCCTTTTATTCTCGTCAACTAACCACACCAGAGAGGAATTACACCATTTGGGAAAAAGAACTACTGGCCATAAAGGCAGCCTTTGAAACTTGGAGACATTGGCTAGAAGGGGCCAAATTCCCCATTGAAGTCCACACTGATCATCGTAATCTAGAACATCTAAGAACTGCCCGCAAACTAAATCAGAGGCAGCAACGTTGGGCTTTATTCTTTGAACGTTTCAACTTCCAGATCCATTATGTGACCCCAGCTCAAACCAAGCAAGCAGACGCCCTGTCACGTAAACCGGAATACGCTGCAGGACGCAAGGAGACCTTCGAATCCCAACTGCTACAACCTGAGAACTTTGCCACGCTCACAGTGGGGAACACCAAATCCAGTCCCATTGGTTCAACTTCCCCTACTCCAGGACCCATCTGTGCTCAAGAAATCAGGGCTAGTCAGCAAGCAGATGCCTGGGCGCAGGACCAACTTCGCCAAGGTCTGCATTTTCCCTTTTCGCTTAAAGATGGGCTGCTCTGCTATAGAAACCATGTTTATATCCCACCCGGACCGGGCAGGGAAAAAGCGCTTCGTCTGTGTCATGACTGCAAACCAGCAGGACACTTCGGACTATTTAAAACCATGCATTTGATCCTAAGAGATTTTTGGTGGCCCAAGATCCGCAAGGATGTGGAAAAATATGTCAACACCTGCCCAGTATGCCAGCGCTCCAAGATACGAAGGGAGAAGCCCTCAGGGCTTTTGCACCCCCTTCCTACCCCATCTCGCCCATGGGAAATAATTTCCGCGGATTTCATCACTGACCTACCACCTTCCTGTGGATTCACCACGATCTTAGTGGTGGTGGACCTATTCACCAAGTTAGCCCATTTCATTCCCTGCGAAGGCCTCCCCACGGCCAAAGAAACTGCGGATCTATTTCTTCAGCATGTTTTCAGACTACATGGATTGCCCAAGAGTTTAGTCACAGACCGTGGATCTCAATTCACCTCTCGTTTTTGGAAGGCACTACAAAAACTACTGGGCATAGACTCTCGCTTATCTTCAGCTCATCATCCCCAAACAGATGGGCAAACGGAGCGCACCAATGCCACTTTGGAGCAGTATCTTCGCTGTTATGTAAACTACCAACAGGACAATTGGGCTTCTCTGTTACCACTGTCTGAGTTTGCCTACAATAATGGAGTTCAAGCTTCTACAAAAGAAACGCCGTTCTTTGCAAACTACGGTTTCCATCCACGTTTCTTTCCCCCTGTCATTGAAACTTCAGAAGTTCCCGCAGCAGAGGATTGGCTGCAGGAACTCACAGCGGTGCAACAACTTTTGCTCCAGCAACTGGACCAAGCCAAGGAGGACTATAAACGCCACGCTGACAAACACCGCCAGCCGGGCCCCGAAATCAAGGTAGGAGATCGGGTTTTTCTGTCCACTCGCTTTCTGCCCTCCCACCGCCCATGCCGGAAGTTAGATGCCCGCTTCATTGGCCCCTATCCAGTGGTGGCGCAATTAAACCCCGTGACTTTCAAACTCCAACTTCCGCGTTCAATGCGCATTCACCCAGTGTTTCACCGTTCCCTGCTCCTTCCGGCGGATGGTGTGCGTCCTGATACAGACCAACCGGCCCCCCCTCCTGTTTTGATGAATGGGGAGGAGGAGTTCGAGGTTGAGGACATTTTGGATTCTCGCTTTCATCGCCGCCGCCTACAATATCTCATTGACTGGGTGGGTTTTGGGCCTGAGGAACGCTCTTGGGAAGACGCCTCCACAGTCCATGCTCCTGATCTAACCCGTCGCTTCCATCTGACCTATCCCACCAAACCGCGACCTCGCGCCTCGGGGAGAGGACCCCAGTTTGGGAGGGGCCCTGAGGAGGGGGATAGTGTGATGACCCATGGGCCTTGTAGTCCTGCTCAGGACATTGTAATCCCTGATGAAGATGAAAACTTGGGTTTTTTACCTTCCCAGTCTGAACTGGATTCCTCTCAGCCAGATCCTTCCCAGGCAGATCTGGAAACCTTGCACCTGCAAGAAAGTTGTGCCCCAGAAGTATGTCAAACAACCCCAGAGCCTACTTCTCCCGTGTTCTTGCGCCGGGAGTTTTGTAAACAACAGAGAAGTTTGGATTCAGCTTCGCGCAGGAGTGCGAGGATAGCAGCTAAGAATGTTGCCAATTAACATTGGTTCTCGTGAGAATCTTTAAGGAGTTTAACATCTGGTCTCAGAGTTTAGCTTTCGTTTCTGATTCCCAGAGAACCGCTTTGGTGAGAAAGTTGGACTCTATATAGGTGTTTTGCCCGCGTAGCAACTTCGCGGAGTCAATTCGTCAGCCTACGGAGCGAGTTGTGTCTGGACAGCGCGCTCCGATTCAAGCCTCGTTTCAGCTCAAGCCTTGCCTTGCTATCCAGCCTTCGCCTTGCTTCCCAGCCTTTGTTTACCTACGGACTTTGCCTTGTTTCCCAGGACTAATCCTTGCCTTGTTTCACGGATTTTACCAAGTTATTCCACGGACCTTGTTCTTGTTCTTAGTTACCTTGTTCCACGTTCAAGCCTTGTTTCAAGTATCAAGTTATTTCCTAGCCACGCTCAAGTTTTATGGACTAAGGACCTTGTCATCTCCCCTCACTTTGCTTGGCAAAGTGAGTGTTTCGGTTATTGGATTACAACTTTGGACCTTAATATTTCTTATTGGACATTGCTTTTTTGGACTAATTCTGACCTTTCCTGAAGGGTCTAATTCTGGACTATTTTCTATACTTGTTTTTATTAACTTTATATATTCCTTCAATAAAGATATTAGTTAGATTCTGGCCTCTGTGTATGGTTATTGGTGCCTCTGCCGCCTGGGTCGTGACAACCTGGTTTACTCATGAATTTTAACTGGTTAACCAAATCCCCATGCTAAGTCTATGAGACATAAAACATTAAGAGTCCCTCCAGGCACTATCTCAAGCAGATATTGACAGGTCTGAACCCGGGGGGGGGGGGGGCGGGTGGGTCAGGGGTTCAACCCCCCCCAAATTTCAACCCCCCCCAAAAAAAAAAATTCTGGCTACAGCCCTGGCTGTGAATCCTTGATGCCCTTGTACCTTGAACCTTTGGACTAGGCTTGTGGATATTGGACTTGTGCTTTCAACCTTGGACTATGTTTGGACATTAGATCTGTCTTTGAACCCTGACTTCACCTTGGATATCAGACCTGGACTTGAAGTAAATTTCTGTGTATTTAGACTCCTTGGAATGGACATTGGACTTGACTTGCTTGCTCCTGTTTACTGAACTGCCTAGATGTTAAATCCTGAACTGCCTCTGACTACTCTGAGAAAGGCTGCAGACCACTGACAGGTTCAAAATTCTGCAGGACAACCATTAGTGAGAAGATGGCAACAGTTTCAACTGGAAAATGCTAGAGGTCAACAGTGGCAGCCCATCAGCTGCTCTTCCTGGGGTGTCCTCCTTTCCTCTCTTTCAGAAGGAAAACTTTAGGTAATTGTCCAGGAACCCATAAGCTAACTTGCAGCCCTCAGGTATATTACAGGGCCTGTTGTTTATGTTGATGTGTTCAGTGTTCAATTGCCATGTCAATTGGCTTCTGTAGGTAGAATGGAGTTGGCCACAATCTTATACTTTGTCTCAAACAGCAAAATGTCTTGGAATAAGACATTTTGCACCTGATAGTCTATTCAGCAATCCAAAAACTCTTTTTTTAGATGTTGATCTGTTATACTGAACCATAGTAAATAACAATATTCTAATTTTGCCATGAGTTCCTCAGCTTTAGCTACCCTCCCCATGAATTCATTAAACCCAATTCTTCATTACATTAGGAGCCAGATGAAACTTTCCTTAAGAGAAATGACATCCATTGTACATTTAAAATCTGGTTATTCCTAAAATAGCTTGCATGGAGTAACTGACGATATCGTGCCCTTGTTCACTAAGCTGACTTTATTTGTGGATGCTTGATAGTTTAAGAAGGGAGGCAGTGTCTGAGACAGGATGTGGTCATGAGCTTGTCTACAGGAGCCAAACCAATTATGTTCGATGAGTCTTATATCCCTTAATTAGGGCTATAAGTGTTTCAATGGGACAATTCAAAAATAAGTGGTTTAGAGATTGTGGTCAAAGATGGATATAAAGATCTCTGCTCAAAGAAGGAAAACATAAGATGTGTGTCAAGTTGTACAAATTATGACACGCTGGGCATGTCCAGTGAGTTTCTATAAACAATAATTTTTGCTGATGACTATAATAATAGCACAGCCAGGTAATAATTTTATGACTGTACTTGAGACATTGGAAAATCTTTCTAATGGGGTGGAGCGTGGCTTGTGGTGGAGGAAATGAACATCCCAACCTACCAAAGACCAGATGTGAGCATAGCAATGAGTACAAGATAAAAAGGAGGGAAGGCTAAAAGATAAAGGAAGACAAGAAATGCACGTGCAAAGGTTTTTTAAAAAGTGTTCTAGTTTCTGCTATTTTCTACTCCTGCTGACTAGAATGGTATGCCTACTTGCTTGTTTTTAAATTAAAACACTAGCATGGAAAGATAACTTACAGGGGTGATAACCTGTAACACTAGAAACATACAGCACCATAAGGCATAAAATGAATGAAAATATTGCTATTTATTATGATAGACATAAAAATGACACTGAAGTACACAAGGCTTGCAATCTAAGGCATATCCTAATAGAGATTTTGCCAGGTTCTATACATTCCTCATACTGTCGTCACTCACCTTGGTTTTTATTATTAAAAAAAACCTACAGTCTATAGATGTGGAAATGAAAAAACTAAAAAGTAGAGAAGAGATGCTTCTTAAGTACACAGTATAATGGTTTGACACATTTTAATATTAGAAGCAGAGCACAAACTGGTTGCATATTTATTTACACTC
This sequence comes from Anolis carolinensis, assembly GCF_035594765.1. NCBI lineage: Eukaryota > Metazoa > Chordata > Lepidosauria > Squamata > Anolidae > Anolis > Anolis carolinensis. Next base: position 65,450,220 of record NC_085841.1, read on the forward strand.
AATTCAAGGTGGAAAGTAACACATTGGTAGAAAAAAAATACAAGAATAAGTTATCAATAACTGTTTGCTGCCTTTTCACAACATGAAAATTTTCCACCTGTGAGACAATCAATTATTTTTACTACCTCCTGTTTTCATTTCTTTAATAACCATGTGTGCAGGCACTTGTATATGAAAGATATTTTTATTTCATGTTGATTGAATTTGCTAAAAAAAATTGTGGCAGAATTCATTACATTTTTAACCCTGCAAAATTTCCTTTGGAAATTATATTCTTCATATCAAGTTATTGATCTTTTTATGGTCAGTTGACAAATCTTGATGCTATTACATTTATAGAATTTTTCTTTCCTGAATAAATAGTCAATGTCAAGTAGAAGACAAATGCCCACACTACATCTCACACAGAACTATGAATAATTTTAAACAAATGTATTGTTGAAGGCGTTCACGGCTGGAATCACTGGGTGTTGTGTGATTTCCAGGCTGTATGGCTGTGTTCTAGCAGCATTTTCTTCTGATGTTTCACCTGCATCCTCTGAAGATGTCAGCCACAGATGCAGGCAAAATATCAGGAGAAAATGCTGCTAGAACATGGCCATACAGCTCAGAAACCACATAACACCCTATTTTATTTTTTATTTTTTTTAAAAAAACAGGAGAACCTCATATGTTTGCGTCATTAAAACAGTAATATACAGATGTGATCAGGAATGCATTCACATCCCTTAGGAATTTTTTCAAGAGGCTTTAAGGAAAATGCTCATTAGCTTACATAGATACTCCATAACCTTTTAAGTAGCCATCCATATACTGTCCAACTTTGACAGTGAACGTTCTCCATTCAGTTTCAAAAAGTCTTGATTATTTTGAGCTTTTCATCACAAAATCAATAGTTTGTCATGTGTTAGGTTGAAATTTTGTAGTGTATTCTCTAATTTATCTGTCAGCAAGTATGGATGACTTCATTTTTTTCTCTAAAACTAAACATCACCATCCTAGACAAATATTTACTCAGGAGTAAGTCCCACTGCAATCAACTGGACTTACCTCTAAAGAAAGGATGGCCAAAATGCAGAGCTCAAATGTTGCTTTTCTGACCCTCACTTGCCCCTAGATTCCACAGACGGTTCTTTTACTGGCAAAAAGTGTGAATTGTCTACTATCGGAAGCTCTCGGATGTGTCCATTTATTTTTGAATAAATTACAGGCCCTCCCTGAACTTTTTTTTTTTTTTTTTTTTTTTTTTTACAAACGAACAGGGGTTTTTTTCAAAGCCAGAAGTGTACTTCCAGTGAATTCTGGTCTTTTGATGATTGTATCTAATGGATTGGAGTATATTGTATTGTATTACATTGTATTGTGTTGCATTTAAGGGCATTTGGCGCAGTCCATGAGTCATTCTACTGGCTCCCAGATTATATGTTCCTTCTCATCTAAAGTAAAGGCGAAAGGATCATTTGCCTCAACAGCAAAGGACCTCATCACACAGCCACCACCGGCCAGCAGTGGCACTCCTCTTAAGGGTGAGGCATGGAGCCATCGTCTTGCCTCGCGTCACCTCGTCTCACCTTGCTGGGCAGCAGGGCAATCACATGGAGGGAAGCAAGGAGTGTGCATATTGCCAATGGAATGCGGCTTCTCCCCATGGAGCTGGAAACATGGGATGCTTCTTGTGTTGCCAGATCCACGCTTCACCCATACTTTCCTTTCTCAATGTGATGAGGTGGTATATGTACCTGTGTAGTTCCTGGTGGGAAGAGCTGTTCAATAATGAAACAGGGTCACTTGGAAGGTAGTTCCTGGTGGGAAGAAGTGAACTTCTCCTTGTTAGAGATCTTTAACCAGAACTTCAATGGCCAGCTTTCAAAGATGCTTTAGAAAATATTTCTGCATTAGAACAAGGTTGGATTAGATGGTGTTTGGGGTCCCTTCCAGCGGTATGATTCTGTGGTGTAAGGTTAACTCAAAAACTTTTGCTTTTTGTAACATTGATTCCTCCCATTTTATATATTGCCAGATAAGAAGGCCACTAAGAAGGCCATTAAGGAATGGGAATGGTCAACGATGCCCTTCAACACTCTGTGCCACACAATCAATGCACATAAAGTAGACATTAGGGATAGGGAATGCATCCCTCCTTGCCCCCCAAAATTACAGAGCACGTCAGTCTTCCTGGTCATTCTGGCTCTGACCACAGAACAGCTGTCCTTGATGAAAAACTATAAAAGAAGATTGGAAAGAGAACCAACTAAACAGGCATATATCCACTAGGCTTGTTCGATCGATGGAAAAAATGTTTCAATTCTCGTTTCTAAAGTAGGGGGTGCCGGCTCTTCGATATAGAAATTATTTCTTAATGTTTCACCCAAAATTTTCGGATATTTCCGAAAATTCATAATGTTTCTAAAATGGCGGACGCGCATGCGCAATCGCCAAAAAACAGGAAACCGGGAGGGACTTTTCTGGGGGTCTCCCGCCCTCATTTCTTGAGCTATTCTCATCAAATTTGGTACAGTGGGAGAACACATTCCACACTCTTTGCTCAACAAATTGCAGAATGTTTCCTGTCTCCTATGATTTTTGGCGAATTTTCATAACTTTTTATAATACACTATTTTTCAATATTTGAAGAAACCTGTTCCTGGTTTGAAAGTCTTATTTCCTGTTCAATTGGGTTCTTAGCACTATAAAAGTCCCTCTTCTACTTGTGTAGACTTTGGATTAGAAATGCAGCACACGCCAAGCAATGCCTTGACAGGATTGGCAATGTCCTTTGGAAACTATAAATTGCCTTTGAACCTTTTGATCAATGGTGCCACTGGCTGACCTTGTGATTGCAAAAATGAAACTGGCTGAGGACTTTGGATTAGAAATGCAGCACACGCCAAGCAATGCCTTGACAGGATTGGCAACGTCCTTTGGAAACTATAAATTGCCGTGGACCCTCTATTGAATCAAATCAATGTCTGACTTTGTGATTGCAGAAATAAAACTCAGCCCAAGGCTTGGGAATAGAAAAATGGAGCATGAGGGAAGCAATGCCTTGGCGGGTGCCCCACATCCTTTGGAAACTATTTCTTCCAATGTACCCTTTAGGTTTGAAAACAATTTGTGTCTTTGTGATTGCTGCAATAACACTCAGCCCAGGGGCTTGGGATTACAAACGGAGCGGGAGGGAAGCAATGCACTTGCAGGAATGCAGACGTCCTTTGGAAACTATTATTTTCAAGTCCCCCCCCCTTTTTAGGATTGCAAAGAAGGGCTGATGTGGTGATTGCTAAATTCCAAAAAAGAAAACAGAAAGGCAAAAGGTCTCCCTCAGGAGTAGATGGAAAGCACCCCAAGCTCAGCACTAGCAGGGACGCAGACGTCCTTTGGAAAAAAAAAAGTTCCCTAAAGCCAGCCACAGCAAGGACTCTGCCCCAAGCCCCCAGCCAATTTCCCCCAAAAAAAACACAATATCGAACCAGCAACAACAGAAACATTCTACCCCCAGTCACTTAGCCCTCTCTCCCCCAAGCAAGCAAGCAGCTTCCCAGCGCGCGCGAAACACCCTCTCTCCTTGGTATCCCAACCCAGAATGGCTTGGCTCAGTTGGGGAGGGGAGAGATCCTCCACGTGGACGTGGAGGACGCTAGCCCCCACCTTTTTCAGCCATCGTGGAAGTCTCTGATTGGCCAGGGAGCGGTAGCTATGTTAGGCTGCGCTAGTCTCCCATTCATGTTAGGTTGCAGAAACAAAAAAAAATTTGGAAGGAAAAAATTTAACGAAAATTTTAAGAAACAATTAGAGAATGGGCCAACGATGGTTCGAATTACATTGCCAGTTGCGCCCAGGGAAAACGTTTCAATACTCGTTTCAAAAAACGAGAACAATCCGAAATAATTACGAAACGAGAAACATAACGAATATTTGGACAACCCTAATATCCACAAACTCTAGTCTGTCGGAAAAGAGTTGGAGAGAGACAATGATTTTCTGGCACATTACACATATTATAATACTAGTTAACACTCCAGCATCACAAGGGACCCCTTGATTGCGTAACTGCATTTCTTTTTTTATTCCGAGCAAGCATCACACTATAATCTTCGTACCATTCACATGGTTATCTATGAATCTTGCCTTTAAAGCAGCAATTTTCCACAACTTAAAAAATCTATGGCTATTAAGACAAAACAGTCTGCTTATTGAGGTCTGTCCATACCTCTGAGGCTGTCTTTGAAAGCTTATGCTACCAATCTGATTCTCTCAGTATCTAAGCTGTGACAACATCCTTTTGCATACTGATAGCCCTTCAAGATTTTAGCAGCAATAGCAGGAGGAGAACAGATTTTTCTTCAGTGACAATATATTGTTAAGCTGCTCCTGTTATTATGTAACTTTTTGAGAGGCTTCATTCTATAACTTTATAAAGAGTTCATGCTGTTCATGCTCGTATTGAATTGCATACACTTCAGTATCTACCACTATAGCAATAGAAAGCAGAAAATAGCAGCAGGGCAGCGTACCACTGGAAAAGAATGCATAATCAAGATATATTGCCATGAAAACTAAATAATTTCCTTGTAGGGTGTGTGTCTCCACTCCTGAAAGCTCATCTGGACTGTGTGCCAAGTAGTAGCAAATTTATAGAGTCAGATAATTTCAGTAACAGAAGATAATGGGAGAAAACACACACACTAAGCCCTCTCATAGATCAAGCCTTACTTATTCAAATAACCAAGACTGCCAAGGGAGCAATTTGCAATTTCATTTCTTCCTGGTCAGTTCCACTATTCCCATCAAAAGTACAGACAAACCATTATAGGAACAGGTAGGTTAGAACATGTCTGGGAGTGCTGCAGCCAAACAAACATCCCATCTAATTGACCTGTATGTGCTACACTCCTTGCTAAAATCATCCTGTTGCTGTGTGTAGAACATCATCTGCCAGAAGCTGAACACCTTTGATGTTGCTAATGTAAGATCACAAAAAAACTCTTTGGTGTTTTAAGAACATATGGTGTCAAAATCTTTCCACTTTCTGAGGTATGAAACAGATTAAGTGATTTAGAAACTGGTTAGCATATTTTTTTCTCTGCTTGTACATATAGATCTCTATATATAAAAGGCTTTTGGCGTTGCGGCGACGCACAAAACAGCCAAACCCAACACCCCCCAAACTCTAAAATTGGCAACAGAAGCCATCATCCCTGCCTGAAGTAAGATACAACACAAAAAAAATCACAACAACAAATGGCCAAAAAACGCAACAGTCCATGTGCGCATGCGCACGCACACACACAAAACTATCAACCCCCTCCCTCACCCTCTCTCCCCACACCCAGGGACTCCTGTGAATGCAACACCCCGGGCAAAGAGGCAAAAACCCGGCAGGAGACAGCACACCTCCCCCTCACGAGCCTAAACTACCCATCCTCCAATCCCCTCAGCTTACCCTTGCCCGCAGCCTCCTCCCACCCTTCCCTCTGTTTTACATCCTCCAAAGCACTTTGCGGCAAGCCCCGCCCCTTCTACACCCCGCCTGTTCCCAAGAGGACACTGCTAACCGTGAGTCCAACGGAGGCAGTGGTGTGGGGCTTTCACCCCACTGGCTTCCGGCTCTCCCTCCTGAACCGGCGATGGCGGCGGTGCAGACCCTCAAGGCCTCCCTCACAACCTCCTCGCTGCCGAACCCGCAGCCCATGGACTTGCAAGAGGGTGAGCTCCTCCTACCGCCTCCGCCACCCAAACAAAGCCAAAAGGAGGAAGGAGCGCACGATGAGGACAAGCAGGAACAGCCGAACCCTCCGCCACCTCAACTGCCCTAGAAAGGCAAAGGAGGACCAGGGACCTCCGTCCCGCCTCCCAGCAGAGCCCTACCGGTAAACGCACCCTCTCCCCTGTGCAAACCATGGGCCGGATGGAACTCTCTCAGGAGGGCTTTCATTCATTCCATTATAACAGAATGGGGCCCAACTGCATGACCTTTGGAGTAAAGTACTTTTCTCTTCAATGTTATAATTGGTCCACTTGATTACCATTTAATACCCTTGGAGCTTCAAAGTCTGGCTACATCCTACCTAGGAAATCCTTTCTGGGACATGTAAGCTGCCCCTATCATTCTCTCCTCACCTTTCCCCCACATCTATGTCAGGTATCCACAGGTTATCAGGTCTATCGGAAACTAGGCAAGCAGGGCTTTATACATATGTGCAATAATCTCCATGATCCATTAAACCATTTTTGCGTTCAATATTATAATTGGTCACCTTTATTACCATTCAATACCCTTCCAACTTTAAACCCTCACTGCATCCTCCCTGGGAAATCCTTTGTGGGAACATGTAAACTGACCCTACAATTCTCTCCTCACGTTTCGCCCACATCTATATCAACTATCTACACGTTCTCAAATGTGTTGAAAACTACGCAAATTGAGTTTATATATGTCTGCAATCATGTCCAAGGTGGAAGAAAGGACTTTTCTCTTCAATGTTGTAATTACTCCACTTGATTACCATTGAATAACCTTACAACTTCAAACCCTGCCTCCATCCTACTTGGGAAATCCTTTCTGAGCACATGTAAGCTGGCCCTATAATTCTCTCCTCACGTTTCGCCCACATCTATATCAGCTATCCACAGATTCTAAAATGTGTTCGAAACTACGCAAATGCAGTTTATATATATCTCCAATAATGTCCAGCATACAGGAAAGGACTTTTCTCTTCAATATTCTAATTGGTCCACTTAATTAGCATTGAATATCCTTGCAGGTTCTAACCCTGGCTACATCCTGCCTGACAAATCCTTTCTGAGGACATGTAAGCTGCCCCTGTCATTCTCTTCTCACATTTCGCCCACATCTATCTCAGGTATCCAAACGTTGTAAACTCTATTACAAACTACGCAACTACGGGTTTATATATATATTCAATAATGTCCACCCTGGAGGAAACCAGTCACCTTCATTACCATTAAATACCCTTACAACTTCAAACCCTACCTCCATCCTACCTGGGAAAATCCTTTCTTGGGACATGTAAGCTAACCCTATGGAACCCCTCCCCCCCCCCTGGGTGGTGTAATAGGTTAAACCCTCATCACTTCAACATTGATCTTCCTCTTCCAAAGACTGCACATAACCTCCTTCTTTCACCTCCACCTCCATGCGGGGACATCAGAAAACCCTCCCACAAAGATTCTAAAAAACATCAAAACATCCCACCAACGTCCCACGGCCAACGTCCTTCCACATGGCCAATTCTCTACCCAACAAAACATTCCTACAGCCCCAGCAACGCATGGCCGGGCACAGCTAGTATATATATATAAATATGTGTCCATACAAATGTAAATAATACAATGACTAAATAGATGCATGTAATTAGTGTGCATATGAAAAACAAGACTGAGTATTTCAACCAGATGCACACACATATCAGAAGAAAAATCAATTAGAGTGAGAAAATTAAAGGTAGTGCATCTCTTGATCAACAGCAACAAAACTGCTTTGTTTTAGAAACTTTTCAAACTGAAGGGTCTTTCCCTTTCATGCATCCTTTTATCTACTGCCACGCTAAAAAAATGGTCATTTGGCAATTGTTTGGTGGCCTATACAACCCAGTCACTGACCTCAGCTTTTTTTCAAGTTCCAGTAAGTAAGTACAAACATTGCAAATAATCCCCTTCTGGACGTCATATTCAAGACCAAAGCACTTATGGTGCATGCATGGTACATTAATTTTTAATAAACAATGAAAATCACATGCTAAGGGTCACAGCAGCCCATTTTAGGCTTTTTAGTGATTCATTTAGACTATTAATGCACACATGCTGGGAATGATTTTTTAAACCCAGTGTAAAAAAACAGATGTCCCCACTCAAAGGCAGTAAGCTTACATCTAGTGAAACATAATGGACACGGGTGGAGAAAAGTCTTAAGTGGAGCAGGGAAATGTGTTTTCCAGAGCTGTAGGATTGGAGAACATTCAAAGTATTATCACATATGTGTGTGTATGTGGAATGAACTCATGAAATGAAAGGCCACTGATGCCACACTGGAAATTCATTATTTTTTTACCATAAAATTGGGATAGGACACGCATGGCCAAAGCTAAAAAAAATTGAAAGGCTAAACTTCATGAAGATGTAGGAAAATAAAGAAAGCAGCAGTGGTGGAAGATATGTGACAATTTAGTTCACACCTCTGTGAAGGAAGGAGGAACAAAGGGAGATGGAAGGATGGAAAGATGCGTAGGGAGCCCATAGTAGATGAAAAGATTAGCCTCTATAGGAGAGGTAAAACTAGTAGCTCTTATTTCAGTGGGATGATGAATCTGCTCTAGATTTGATCCCTAACTTCAAAGGAGCTTTCCAAGGTGCTGGATCTCTTCAAGTTAAAAAAAATTGATATTATTAGATGACACCAATGCCTATCTGATCACAAAATAATGGCAAGTAATCAATGACTGTAATTACTTCAAAATACCATTAAACTGTGCTGTACTGGTAATGAGAGGTGTGTTTTATATGATTTTACTTTTCCTGTTTAGTTATATAAAAACTGTGTAAGGAAGATTCAGTTGATGAGTAGTAACTGAGTCAAGGTCACCCACCAAGCTTTGTTGCTATGCAGAAATTTGAATCTGGGACTATATTTTAGTACTTCTTATATTCCTGGTGTCGAATTTGAACATACTGGTTAAAAATGATGCAACAATTAATGTGTCTAATTTCCATAATATGAAATGTTTTACAATAGCCTAATTTACATTCTCAATCTAAATGTCAATATCTTGAAAAGTGAGCTACACTGGATTGGTAGGAAGGAATATCGCAGACATACACCATAGCTGCAAAATACAATTTGCAAAATAATCAGCCTAGAATGCAGCATGATTTATATCTTTCTTCAGTTACCCTATCTGATGGCAAACTATTTAATGCCTGCAGACTGAAAGCCAAAACCAAGGTCACAACAACATATGTTGTAGAACTCCAATATGCTGATGATAATGTAGTCAGCTCTCATTCAGAAGAAGACCTACAAGCTAAACACTCTAAATGCCTTTGCAGGAGCATAGGAAAAGCTTGGCCTCTTACTGACCATCGAGAAAACCAAAGTGCTTTTTCAACAGGCACCAGCCAATCCCTCTGCAATGCCAGAAATACAGCTTAAGGGTGTAACATTGGAAAATATTGACCATTTCCACTATCTTGGCAACCACCTCTCCACAAAAATCAACAACAACGCTGAAATACAACACCAACTGAGCTCTGTGGGTGCAGTGTTCTTCTGAATGAAGCAGAGTGTGTTTGAGGATTGCGACATTCATAGGGAGACCAAGGGCCCATCCACACAAGGCGGGCCCTCTCAGACTTTTACCTGAGACATCAAAATGATGCCTCAGGTAAAAGCTAATTCAGTTGGGACAAAGCAGGGAAACTGCTGGGTTCCGTTGGCAAGTTTCATGGTTCTGGGATGTGTGGTTTTCTTGTTTACTTCACGGCCCCCAGTCCATTACCTTTTTATATATATATAGATTGTTCTCCGAACTCTGTTATATGCCTGCAAAATGTGAACTGTCTACGGACATCACACTCAACTCCTGGAGTGATTTCATCAGCATTGCATCTGAAAAATCCTGCACATCTCTTGGGAAAGCAGGCAGACATAAATCAGAGTGCTGAAAAAAAGCAAAGACCATCAGTACTGAAGCAATGATCCTCTACTATCAACTTTGCTGGACTGGCCATGTTGTCCGAGTGCCCAATCACTGTCTCCCAAAGCAGTTTCTCTACTCCCAGCTGGAGAACGAAAAACAGAAGGTTGGCAGACAGGAAAAGAGATTTATAGATGGGCTTAAAGCCAACCTTAAAAACTTCTGTGGCACACTGAGAACTAGGAAGCCCTGGCTCTTGAGTGCTCTAACTGGAGATCAACGGTGACCAGCAGTGCTGTGGAATTCGAAGAGGCATGAATGGAGGGCGAAAGGGAGAAACAAGTCAAGGGGAAGGCACATCAAGCCAACCCTGACCGGGACCACCTTCTTCCATCTGGAAACCGATGTCCTCACTGCAGAAGAACATGCAGGTCAAGAATAGGTCTTCATAGTCACCTACAGACCCACCACCAAGACCCTACGCTTGGAAGGCCATCCTATTCAGACACGAATGATCGCTGATGAACCTGGAGATTCCTAAAGAGAACACTTCCCTAGGAATCTCTTGTCCTCCAGTGAGCTTCTGTGGTCAACTTCCATCAAAGGTTTACCACGTAATAAAGCTGTAAGACATAGAGATTCCTAGAGTGGTGTTCTCTTGGGTTAAAAATGCAATTTTATTGGCAGGTTTTCATTTTCACAGAGATCCTCTAATCCCATCAGATGTGGAAGGCTGGCTGTAGCTTAATTTAAGTGCTAGAGTAAACATATTTTGATATTTTTTTCATGCTGTCAATCATCTCAAGAGCTTTTTGAAGACAGTATGGAATCCTGCCCTATTCTAGCTTTAACAAATGATTCTATCCAGCATAACATGCTGACTGTGTGTGATGGGAAATGAAGGCCTATATATCTGAGCCAAATGTTTAAGCTTGTAAGAAAAAAACCAGCTTTTCCTTTTTTTTTCAATGTTGTGACGCCCCTGGCTGCGAGGGCACTGGAAACCAATACACCAAGGCCAATAAACAATCTAATATCTTTATTAAGGAATTAAGAAATTCGAAAACGAGTAGAAAGTATAGTCCATCAATAGACCTTTCAGGAAAGGTCAAATATAGTCCAGTAGTATATTGTTCAATATATAATATTAGAGTTCAAAGTTTGTAATCCAAAACCGAAACACACTCAAACTTCCAAGCAGTTTGAGTGGGGATAAACATCCAAGTCTTTCACTAGAGTTCAAAACAAGTCCAAAAGCAAGGAATTGAAGACAAGGCTGGATACACGGCACGACAAGACAAGACTGGATTCACGGCAAGACAAGTCAAGGAACACGGCTTGGCAAGGCACGACAAGGCAAGAAGGCAGTGGACTTAAACGCAGTCCACACTTGGCTGGAAGCGAAGTTAATCCTCCAAACTGACACGCTGACTCCGCGCTGGCTAGCCAGCGCACAGAACTTTTAAGGAACTTCAAATCCCTTCACTGAGCAGGTGTCCAAATGCTCTTTTCCCTTGCTGCTAATCGCGCACTTCGTCTTTGTCCCGCTTTCTCCTGTCTGTTCGTTTGTACAAACATTTTCCTATCAAAGGGAGGAGAGCTGGGAAGAGAAGGCTCTGTTCCAAGGTCCTTTTTAATGAGCACTGAACTGGAATTGTCAATAGGGTCCATCTGGAACGGGGCAGAGTCTTGCTGAATTGGCACTAAACCTGTTTCCTCATCGCTGTTGTCCACAATGGAGTCAGGTTCACAGCCCAAGGGTCCATGAGACATCACAAATGTACAGTAGAGTCTCGCTTATCCAACGTAAACAGGCCGGCAGAACATTGGATAAGCAAATATGTTGGATAATAAGGAGAGATTAAGGAAAAGCCTATTAAACATTAAATTAGGTTATGATTTTACAAATTAAGCACCAAAACATCATGTTATACAACAAATTTGACAGAAAAAGTAGTTCAATACACAGTAATGCTATGTAGTAATTACTATATTTACGAATTTAGCACCAAAATATCACGATGTATTGAAAACATTGTCTACAAAATGTTGGATAAGCAAGTGTTGGATAAGTGAGGCTCTACTGTATTTAGATTAGCAATCATGTTAAAATTAGTATGAAGTTTAGATAGTCAACACAAAAATAATATCCTTTTCCTCATCAGCTTTTTAAAATACCTCAACCTGAATCAAACTGTTAGATATTGTCTGAGTTGTCTAGAGTTTGTGAGTGCTGTTTTGTAATCACTATTACTGGCAGTGAAATAATAAACCACCTTATATGCAGACACAAGATCCTATGCCACAAAAACTTCTCATTCAAGCCAAGTAGCAAAGAACTTTGGATTCTCTGGCTGAGAGAAGGCTGTGGGGAGACCTCTGTTCCAAATTTGGGTTCCAAGAAGTCATAAGCAATATAAAATAGAACCATCAATTATAACCAGCTGGGATGTAACTTATGGCTCAGGAACCTATTGGACACTCCATTTTCTCATTCTTTTCTACATCTGTAGCACATATGCAATGTTTATTAGGTACGTGATAACGTACATGATGGGTGAAATCAGAGATCCCAAACTCTTAAAGGTAGAATGATTTAGAAGCTACATGATCATGATGCCACATCTTGGAGTAACAAATTTTTGTTAAGATTTTCTGTTGCTGGAAAATTGTGAGTCTATTTTCATCACAACTAGCAATGATCTCTATGTGGAAAAAATACGAGAAGAAGCGAGTAATATCAAAGAATGGCTAGGGAAAAAATATTTCAGAGTGTGTGATAACGTGATACGATCACATTATACTTTTACTGGCCATGTATCTCTATGCAAGACACATGAGGTGGAGATTTTCCCATCCATGTCAGAAAAGGCTTCCCTCTGTTTAACTATGTATCAACCAACCGTTAAAGGTAAACAGCGAAGTTTTAAAAATAAAAAAAATATTTAATATAAGTAGCCTGATCTGTTGCAAATGAGGCCAAAAACCTTGCTCCTTTAAACAATTTGTCTAAATTGTTATTTAGACAATAAGAATGTCAGCTGATATATATTTTTCTCCACCCAAAATTCACCTGACAAAAATCCATCTTCTCTATACTTTCTCCTTTATATCTTACTGCACTAGCCACTTTTATGCATTGTCTAGGATCATAATGTGAAAAGGACTCTGATGTTTTAAAATGTTATTTCGTTCACGTCTTTGAAGCAGCCCACTGCCTTTGTCTTCTCTGTCTTTTCTTCCCTCAGTGCTATAATTTTCCCCCAGTGAAGTTTTCTTTCCCCCTCCTGGAATTCATCCCAGACATAAGAAATCACATAGTGAATGTACTGATGCACAGTGATAAGATTTATGCGCAAGGTTTTGCGGATGAATGGTTTAAGTATTTTATATTGTATTGTTTTAAATGTATTTATTGTATTATGCTAAACTGTTTAATTGTTTTAATTGCTTATGTTTTATCTTTTCTATTGTATACTGGCATTGAATCTTGTCAGATTGTGAGCCGCCCTGAGTCCCTTCAGGTGAGAAGGGCGGCATAGAAACGATGGAAATAAATAGATATGTGGCTGCAAGTTTAAACATATGGTATGTACAGTTCTTCCATAATCCATGCACCGCTTATTCATATCTAACTACTAGTCTCTTCTAAACTACTATTCTAAACTTGTTCTCTATACAGCATTATAAATGTTAGTAGAATAATGTAGCACTGGAAATGATCCTGTTGTGTATCAATGGGTACATTTAGTGACAAATCCTATCCAGATACTTTTAGAATTATTCAGAACTAATCCAATGCAAAAAAAAAAAAAAGATTTTGTGAAGGAAAACACACTTGGCTGCTGCCACAGGGCCAGGGCCAGACCGTGGAACCAGGGATATGATTTTGCCGAAGTCAAGAGGTTCTTTTATGAGCAAGATCAACACCTGATGGATTTAAAGTTTTATTGCGAACTTGCACAGAAAGGGATATATGGCAAGGATACAGAAAAAGCAGTAGGGACAGTCTCACATTCTTTGTTCAGCTTTGTACAGCAGCAGAGAGAACCCCTCAGTGTTTCACAACTACACAACACTACCATGGTCAAAGATCTATGTTGAGACACAATCCAGTGAGTCTTATTTATATATGCAAAGCCTCTTTATCTACATATGGTTTTGAACCTCTGTCCAAATTAGTGCACCTGTATGTCTAGACCTTATGACAGGCCATCCATCACACTTCTCTTTGAAGTTCATGTTTCCAACCCTTATCAGCTGTCCTTGGACATCTCCCCAGGTGCAGATGTTAATTCCAGCTGAAGCCTGAGAAGACAAGAGCTCCTCCCTAATTTTTCAGGTTTGTATTATCCCAGTAACTAGCAATATGTGCCAAACATGTGTGAACTTTAACTCTGTAGTTACTTGAGCTAGAGATGAAACACATCAGCTAACTCCTCGTTGCAGTCATTTTCTAGTTCTTTTACCATACAGATATCCCAGGATACGCTTCCATTCTGATTTTTCCACTCAGCTTAAATCAAGGTCAACTCAGAATGAATCCTCCCAAAAATTCTAAAAACAAGACCAAAAAACCACCCAATGTTTTACAACCATTGAAACAAAAAGGAATAGTAGCATATGAACAATTTGAAAAAAATGGGTTTCGAATCAGGAGAGTGTTATTCTGTATCAGCCAAGAAGAGATGCAAGTGAAAGAATTTTATAGAGACAGTGGAAGTAGACAGCAATTTACAAATAAGAACTTTAACATTTATTTTACAATGGAAACAAAAAGCAAAGCATGGCTTTCTTGCAGTACTATATGTATACTGAGACAGATTTTTTCAAATCACAGAGACCTAGGCAAACAGAAAGTGCAATGCTTAGCACACTAAACTGGTGCAGATGTATCATAAATCATTCAGTTGAATACCTCCAACATGTAAAAAACAGACAACATGGATTTGACAGGGAAGAGGGGCTTTATCCTTTTCCGCCAATGAATCACAATGGGCCAAGGCATTAACCAAAAGATTAAAGCAGTGGTTCTCAACCTGTGGGTCCCCTGGTGTTTTGGTCTTGTCCTGTTTTGTCTTTCAAGAACAGCCTTAAAACACTGTGGTAAGTAAATGAAAACTGCTTTACTTCAGCAAAACATAACGTACAGAACACTCAATGGAATAATGCAAAAGGAAGCAAGGAAGTCTTAGGGTAAACACAGTTCTTAGTCTGTTAAATTCCCAAATCAAATAGCAGTCTTACTTCAGACAAGGAAACAGCAATAAATCCTTAGGAGCAGTTTCCCAGATGCAGACTTGAAGCAGGCACAAGGGGACAAAGAGTCAGTTTGTTACCAGCAAGAGCTGGCTGCACCTCCTTTTGCTTTATAGCCATGAGTCCCCTCCCAGCTGCTAGGGCAGTTCCTAATTACTCAGCTGCATTTCTGGCAGCTATTCTAGCTGAACGACGTCTCTGCTCTGTTTCCTTTCACCTCTCCTGAAATGTGGGTACTTGCAAAATCTCCTCCTCAGATTCCAATTCACCCTCAGATTCATGAACACTTCCCTGCTCCCCTTCCTCTTCTGAAGAAGAGGAATCCCTAACAGGTCTACAACTCCCAGAAATCCCAGCCAGTTTACCAAGTATTAGGATTTCTGGGAGTTGGAGGCCAAAACATTTGGGGACCCACAGGTTGGGAACCACTAAACTAAAGAGTATGAAACATCTGGTAAAATGTCCTATGTCATATTTCTCTCCACTAGTTCCTAATAGCTGAAGTAATTTCCATTGAGAAAGCTTAAAGTGATATTGAAGGCACGGGTACTGGCTAACATGAGCTGCAGATAAAAAAATAAGCTACAATGGACAAAGTGTGCCCCTGGACTATGTTTTTCTAGCCCAGTTCTCAACCTGGGGTCCCCAAATTTTTTTGGCCTACAACTCCCGAAATCCCAGCCAGTTTACCAGCTATTAGGATTTCTGGGAGTTGAAGGCCAAAAACATCTGGGGAACCCAGGTTGAAAACCACTGTTATAGCCCAAAGGAAATATCAGGTTCTGTAGACTACAATTCAGAAAAAAGCAATAGCAAACTACTTCTGAGTACTTTTTGTATATCTGCTCACTACAGATGGGCAACGTCCAGGCTCCTGATGGTCTTCAACAGGACAGCTCTTCAAGCAAAGGGCATTTTCAAATAAAGAACTGCCTCTGGCATTCCTTTTCAGACAAAGGGCTGTTACCCTGTCAATGGAAATTGGCAACCAATTAATTCTGTTATAAATCCATGCCTTAGGCAGAATCAGATCATTCTGGTGCATGTAGCCCAGAATGAGTGGCAATATTTATTCAGAATTTCACACACACAAAAACCCTTTACTAATCTTAAGGGGCATGTCAGAGGTAGAATCTGAGGCATTCTGCATGTCATGTATTTATTCTAATCCTGAGATCTGTAGATGTGTTTGAATGTGTGTATGCATGCCTTCCAGTTGTCTATTGACTTATGATGATCTCATAAAATTATCATAGAGTATCTTAAGCAAGGAATACTCAGAGGTGGTTATACTAGTTCATCCCTATGAAACACAGCCTACAGCACCAGGTATTCATTGGCAGTCTCTCATCCAAGTACTAAACCAGGGCTGACCAAACTTAGCTTCCAAGGTCAGATGGGATGCGTTACCTTTGGCCCCTTTTTGTTTGTTAACTGCCATTAAGTTGATATCAACTTAAGGTGTTCCTATGAATGAGAGATTTCCAAGTCACCCTATCATCTAAGACTCAAGATGGTGGCTTCATTGGCTGAGTTTATCTATTGAAATATGATCTTCCTCTTTCTGACTGCTTTCTACTTTGCAAAGCGTTATTTTATTTGGGTTGCTGTGAGTTTTCCGGGCTGTATGGCCATGTTCCAGAAGCATTTTCTCCTGACGTTTCACCCACATCTATGGCAGGCATCCTCAGAGGTTGTGAGGTCTGTTGGAAACTAAGCAAGTGGGGTTTATATATCTGTGGAATGCCCAACCTGGAGAAAATGCTTCTGGAACATGGCCATACAGCCCAGAAAACTCACAGCAACCCAGTGATTCTTGCCATGAAAGCCTTCGACAGCACATTATTTTTTTTGATAGTGAGTCAAATGTTCTCACAATATGGCCAAAATATGGCAGTCTCAGGTTAGCCATCTTGGCTTCAAGTAGAGTTCAGGCTTGGTTTGTTCTACCCAATATATTTGCCTTTTCAGCAGTCCACATAAGTTGATTTTCTTCCTATTGGGTTTCTAGTAGTGATTTGAATGATGGACTAGAACTCTGGAAAGCTTGTCAAATCTTGGCCATAAAACCCTGCTGTAAGGTTTCATTGGGGTCACCACATCTCAGAAACAGCCTGAAGGCACACAACAAGAACTGACTAACTGTAGTTTCACAAATTCAGCTGTAAAGATATTTAAATATTTTCTCACTTCACAATTTGTAAGCAGAAAATATTGCATTCAGGTATATTTTGTAAGATTCATGCATTAGTTTTCTCCATATTTAATTCTTCTTCCCCCTTAGGGATGGACTGGATGACTCTTATGGTCTCCTGCATGAATCTATGACTACATGATTAATCATTATGACAGCAAAAAAAAAATAATAATTCATAGATACAGGAAGCAAATTAGCCAGTATTCTTTTTGGCAAGATGTAGCGATTCCACTCATCTTTTCAGTTCTAATCCCAATATTGCAACAGTTTTCAATGACAAAAACAGTACAAAAACAATAAATTCCTCGAACACAATTTATAGCCCAACTTTGGTTCTCAAGCAGAATTTTAAAATCATTATATTTAGATCATATTGATCTTTCTCTAAAACATGTGCATGATATAACTTAAAAGTAATACAACATAAACACAAAATGAAAGTGTAGCTAGATTACCACAAGGCCGGAGACATGGAACTGCCTTTGAGGCGCTTCTGTTAGCATTGAACTCAGCAGGCAAGAGTTTGGACTGGCACTGGTCCCTCAGGCCATATCTCATATAGGGAACTTTACTGGCTGCCTATCCACATCTAGACCCATTTCAAAGTGTTAATACTTACCTTTAATGGCCCAAATGGCTTGGGACCTGAGGATTTGAAGGAGTATCTCCGCCCACACTAACCTGCCTACTCATTAAGATCACCGACTGACTCCCTTCTCCAAACACCACTACCACCAGAGGTGAAGTTTATGTCAACAAGAGTTTTCTTGGCAGGAACATCTCAGCTGTGGAATGTCCTCCCCAAGGAGGTACCTTCAGCACCAAGATTTTTTCTTTTTTACATCCAGAAAAAAACTTGTTTATTCAAGTACTCTTTTTGAAATATTTCAATGTATTTTGCATCTTGAACTTTAAATTTTACTTATCTACTCAAAGGTAAGTCTAGATTAGTGAAAGACAGCATATTTCTAGTTAAGATGGGTGTAGGGACCTCATCACATTGGGGTTTAAATGGCCCCTTTCCCCTCTTTTGGACAGGGCCTGCCGAGCGTTATCAGATGATGCTGGTTTGGCTCCACCCCCATTCCTCCCAAAGTGGTGGAGAAGTGTCCAAGATGCTTCCTCTGTCACCCTGGAGAGGAAAGTGTATTTTGGGCAGCTCTAACAGAGCTACCCGCATTTTGTTGCTCTTTCCTCCTTCTGATCACTCATATGATGGAGGCAGAGCACGAACGTGCCTTGTCCTGTTCCCACCATGTGATGGAGGAATGAGGGAAGGCACGCAGTGTGCCCCAAGCGTCTGCCCTTTCACTGGCAACTGTGGGCAAAACAGCATGGCCCCAGATAGGAGTGTACCCTTAAGAATATGTTGATATCCTTAGTGTTAACTACTGTTGTTATTTTATTTTTTATAATTGCCTTAAACCCGTGGGCTAAATCAGGGTTGAGCCTGAATCTTGAAGTTCTTCCGTTATCATTGTACTGTAGCAATTCCCCCACCATTGTCTATCTTGTCAAGGTCTAATGGAACATGCAGTTCAGCAACTTCAGAAGGGCTACATGCTTCCTATCTGTGAATTTAAAAGAATTTTAACATAATTTTAATTTTATCTTGAATAGCAACCCCTGAAATACATTTTACATACTTTAGATGTACTTGCAGTGCATCTATTCTAGAAAGGATAACATTGGGTTTGGTTGTTTGATTTTAAAATGAAATAGGCGTATAAATCAAGGTCCAGAACCAGCAGAACTCAGTTCCAGGAGGATTAATTGTGAAATTCAGAATGGAATCTCCCTATGTCAGCTCAGATTCTATCAGTGTACAATTTAATTTAAATATGCCTTATTTTACACTTTCATGAATCTCATTTGCAATTGTCCTGCCTATTACCCTAGCTTTGAAGATTCTTTTTGGAGCTCTTCAGAATCTACTTTTGTAATCATGTGTGAACTTGTCTATCTCAATATCAGTCCTAACTCTAGGCTGCTTATGGACAGCTTTAAAATTTCCAGCCCCAATAAAGATCTCCAAAGCAGGCCACTATTACCGTCTAGGGTTAACAGTTCTCACGATGATGTCTGAAGTCTCAGAAAATTGCTATTCTCACTAATTCTTCAGAAAAGTAGGCAAATCTCACGATGAAGAAAGAAGCCTTTTTTTCTTTCTGTGTGTGTAGTGGTGGGACCTCTAAAGCTAGGTGGCCATCTCAACATATTCCCAGTTGGAGAAAAAACTCTGGCTCAGCAGAAGGAATTAATGTATATGAGAAAAGAGTGGATGGCCTTGAGGAGAGCCATTGTCTTCAGCCAATTGTGCCATTTAAGCAAGGAAGAGAATGAATTACCAGTGATGCATAGTAAAGACCTTCTTTTTGCAAATGTTTTGGTAACAGTGACATACGGGCTAGAAAAAGGTCTGGCAGTGAACCTCCATACAAAGAATGTAAGGCCTAGGAAAATACATATGACGTGTGTGCTATAGGTAATAGTCAATGGGATAAGAACCCTACTGGGAATGATGTTAACTCCTGCAATTCATGGTTGCATTTCTCTGCCTATACTGTCATTGTTAACTGAGGCCAGCTACAAAGAGCACACAACCCTTTTGCAACAACTCCACTGGATGCTAATTTATTTCCAGGAACAATTCAATGTGCTGATCATGACTATACATCTCAGGTCCAGACTATTTGGCAGATCGTATCTCCCTGCACAAACCTGAGCATAGTTGGTGGAGACATGAGAGAGAGCCTTTTCAGTTCCCTGGGTAAAAACTCTTAGTCAGGAAGGCTTTTAAAGAAGGTTTTTAAGAAAGAGCAAAGGGGTGCTTTATAGTTTTTTACTTAAGAGTTGTTATAACAATAACAATATCAAGCATCTGCCATCTCTCCTGCTCTAGATTGCTATATTACCTGACTAGTGGGGAATGTCCCCCAAATTCTGGGTTTATAATTATTCTTGTATATATTTCTGCAGTCAGCCGATCCATAAACAATTCCAGTTCCCTACCAAAGTTTTCATGTCCTCCATCTGGGGCCAATTCATAATATCATGAAGATTTATCTTTGGTCTCAATCTCCAATGTCATATAACTGATCCGGCAACCCTATCTCACATCCTTCCCCTGCAAGAATTGACTATGTATTCTTGCCCCCCCCCCCTAACCAGTTATTGGGGGGAGGTATTAAAGGCTTTAGTAAAGTCAATGGGACTGCACCCAAATAAATGTTTTGATTGTCTGTGCAATTAGTGACCATTCTGCTTTGTCTTTTCCTACTTTTTTCCTGAAATCATACATTGCATACTACTGATTAAGTCACTATGTAATATGAACTATGGGCTTTCAGACAAATGGGTTTCCTAGACATCACAAGTTTTTTTTCTGTTTGTCTGTCTCTCTGTGATGCATTGAAATGTCCCTAGGATTGACTCTTCAGTCTTCTGCCTATCTGACACTGATTTAATATCTGTCAAATAAAAGGAACAAGGCTTTAATGTCAATGTAATTAGAATGGAAATCTTTCAAATGCTCCTTATGGCTGTTCAACAAATAACCAAATGCACCAGGATCAAGGGATGAAAGGAAATTTCCTTCTGTAGCTTTTGCCTTGCGGTGCTGGAATAAGAGTGATGTGATTTTAATGCTTGAAGAACTCCGTCTCCTGATTTCTTTTTCTCCCAGCAGGCAATACAGTTCTCAGGTCTAGCTCTTGTACTTAACAAAATGGGGCATTTTGTTAGATGGGCTCACACTTCCCCTGCAAATGCAGGTTCACAGTTTGGGGGTACTTTTGGATTCTGCTCTGAGCATGAAGGCCCAGGTATCTATACAGAATTGTTTGACAGTATCAGCAATGACCAGGAGTGTTTTTGTGCAATTAAGCTAGTGCACCAAATGCACCAATTCCTGGAGAAGTCAGATCTGGCCATAATGGTACATGCCTTGGTTACATCCCGGTTGGACTACTACTGTAATGTGCTCTGTGTGAGGCTGCCTTTGAGAAGTGCTCAGAAATTTCAGTTGGTCCAGAGCATCAGGCTGACTGGGGCTGGTTACAGGGAGTGTACAACCTCTCTGTTGCAACAGCTCCACTGGGTGGCAACACATTTCCGAAAACAATTCAAAGTGCTGGTTTTGACCTACAAAGCCCTATATGACTCTGGTGCAGGTTATCTGAAGGACCGCATCTCTTTCTATGAACCTGGGAGATATCTACGATCTAATGGGGAGGGCATACTCTCAGTACCACGACCCATTCTAGCACGCTTGGTGGGAACATGGGAGAGGGCCTTTTCAGTGTCTGCTCCTAAATTGTGGAACTCCCGCCCAAGAGAGACCAGAATGGCTGCTGGCCTTCCATAGGAAAGTCAAGACCTTCTTCTGCTAACAGGTGTTTGGGGAAGGATAAAAGGCACATTGCTGGGGACGTTGCGGGAACAATGGGTGGGATTTGTGAGTTTTATAGGTTATTTTAAGTTTATTTATTATATTTCAATCAGTTTGTACCTCAATCCACACTGTATTATTTAATTGGTTTTATTAATTTTTGTATTGCACTTTATAAACTATGACCAAAGGGTGGGATTGTTAGCCGCCTTGAGTCCCCACAGGGAGAAAGGTAGGGTAGAAATAAAGTAAATAAATAAGTAAACAAAATGAAACAAATAACAAGATACTTCTAATTAGTAATTTCCCCAAAATAAGAAAGCGGAGTTCCATTCAATTATAACCTCTCTCTGTGCTGCTGTAACATTTTACTAGTTTTACATTTGGTTGTTGTGAGTTTTCTGGCCTGTATGGCCATGTTCCAGAAGCATTTTCTCCTGATGTTTCACCTACATCTATGGCAGGCATCCTCAGAGGTTGTGAGATATATTGGAAACTATGCAAGGGAGGCTTATATATATGTGGAAGGTCCAGGATGGAAGAAAAAACCCTAGAGGCAAGTGTGAATGTTGTAATTAATCACCTTGATTAGCATTTAATGGCATTGCACTAAAGAGAGATTACATGGTTCAAATGGTAGCTCATGCAAGTGCTTGTGCTGCTGCTTTCTGGTACTTTTAAAAGTAATCACTTTTGAAAACGAGCAAAGTAACTGTAATGTTATTGATCACAGCTTATTTTGTATGGGGCAGTACTTCTTCTGAAATATCAGGGCCATAGCTTGTGGCTATTCTTGCACCTAGAGCTGCTCCTAGAAGACTAGGTGGCTGCTGTGGCCTTTGCCTAGATTCAGTTGCAGTGCCAGCTGCACCCTTTCCTAGGGAAGTCAGATCTGGGCACAGTAGTTCATGCCTTTGTCAAATCTTTCAAAGCTACAGCTAGAGACTGCTCTTACAAAAAGTGAATGGGCTCCAGATTAGCTTCCAGGACCAATTCAAAGAAGTGACCTTGACCTATAAAGCATTTAACAGGTTGAGACCAAGATATTGGAAGGAACACTATCTTCCATTTGAGCCTGTCCAACAGTAAAGATCATCAGCAGAGGCCCTGCTTGTCTGTGTTTCAACCTTTATCTCATACATTTTAATATGTGTATATGTATTTATTTATTATTATATGTGTATTTAATATATATGTTTTTATGGTTGTATTTTAGCTATATTTTAATATGTGAATTTATTGGTGTCCACTTTATTGTACCCCACTTCAAGACGAAAGGAGAGGCGGGTAATAAATAAACTGTTGCTGCTGGTGGTGGTGGTGTTGTTGGTGTTGTTGGTGTTGTTGTTGCATCCATGACAGGGCTGTACTTGTAGCAACACAGCCGCTATAAACCTTCCTCCAACAAGAGACCAAGCTGGCTCTTTCCCTTCTGAGTTTCTGGAGGAAAGTGTAGTCTTTGCGTTTAGCTCTTATCAGTATCCTCTTTGGCTGTTTTAAAACTGTTTAAAGAAGATTTCTGACTGTTTTTATTGATTTTTAGTTATTTCTTTGATGCCTTTAAACTGTTTTATTGGTTCTGCAAGACCTCAAGGAACTTTGTGGATTAAAAGGCAATAAATATGTGCCTTGAGTAAATAATAAACAAATAAGCTAATTACTTTTTAGCAATAACCTTTTAATAGAATGTGACATGATACAGTTTATTTTGCTACCACAAGATTCTGCTGTATGTCTAGAAAGGTTGTGGAGTAAAATATATTATACAATTTGGTATATTAAATCACTTTTTATTATACTGAGTCACTGACATTTATTTTTCAGCCAAAATTCTTCAATTTTAGTTTGACCTAAGTGAAAGGAAGACATTTTGGTTCCCCTGGAGATGACAAAAATGGGTTTTCCAGACTGCTTTCTGTTTAAAAAAATAATGTCCCAATCAGTTGGACAAATTTTAGACTTTCAGCATGGGGAATGGTTTTAAATGTAATAATGCCCAAATATGGCCATCTGCTACTTTTATAACTTTTCTCCCACGAAAAGTGCATAAGGTTGGAGCTCTTCATAGCAATTGTTTAAATCTCTGCTTTGACCCTCTGATGTGTGAGGAAAGAAAAGGCATTTGGCCCACTACTGGGGGCAACAACAAAAAGTATCTGACATTGTTTTAAAATACTGCACAAATAAAAAGAACAGTACTTTTAAAAATAAGTATCAGGGGGAAAGCAGACAATAATTACAGATTGGCTTAAGAAATCAAACTCTCTGAAATAAACTTCCGTAAGGGTCAGCAATTAGAGCAAAGTAGAGCTCAGATTGCACTTCGGTCACACTTTGGTCCTGGAAATAGTTTAAACAAAATTGGGTGCATATGAAATATTGCATCCTTTAAGCATCTTGAACTCTTGGAATACCAAAAAACATCAAGGTTCACTTAAAATATGATTCCTTGTGTTTGAAATCTGAGAAAGCACTCTAGTCGCACTTCCAACTATTTTTCTGCTACAATGAATGCTACATGGAGCATGATTTCTATTAAGGACAAAAATTGTTAAAGAGAACAAGCTTTCTCCCAAAAAATAATTTCAAGAAGTTAATAGTTTGCCAATGTATACAATACATTATAAGCTGCTCCAACTTCCTTAGGCACGTATCAGCCAATTACAGATACAATTAATTAATGCTGAAAATATTTGATTTTTCTGGTTTATACATCACGTTTCTCCATTTTAGTGCAGACTTGATGGAATAACGAAATTTGAAAATTGTTCCATGATTAGTGTAAGTGCTGGGTAAATTACACTTTAGTGCTACTGTTTAGGCTAAATCGACACTGCCAAACAATGCAGTTTCAAAATGCAGTTTAACTGCATTGAACTGGATTATATGAGTCTATACTATACTAGTCTGTGTTACCGTATAATCCTGTTCAATGCGGTTAAACTGCATTCTGAATACATTATATGGCAGTGTAGATCCAGCCTTGGTTGTCCCAGGCTTTTGATGACACTAGGAAATGTAATAATGATACTCTAATCTTTTCTTACAAATAGTATGACTTAGAAATCAAATTGCATTTTCAATGTTGCTTTTTACATCTTTCCTGCCCAATTTGCCAGGATCAAGCTGAGACCATTCGTCATCAAAGAGCAGATTCTTTCCCTGAATACATAAATCAAATGTCATTTAAATGTATCATTACCATTGTGAGAAGTTGTCCCCTCTCCCTCTCCTCCCCCCTCTCTCTTTGGCAGCTTTCCTGTCCTCTTCCAACAGATGTGGAAGCCAATCTGAATCTCATCCCCCAACAGTATACCTATCAGGTTTCATTTTATCATGTTTATTCAATTGATTTCTTGTGTGGAATATAATGTGGATTATCTGCTTTGATAATCTGGATTATATGGCAGTGCAGAAAGGGCCTAAGACTATCCCCATCATAGCCTCCAGGATACTTGAAGATAGATATAAAAAGGGAAGTGTGTTAAAGCACTGAGCTGCTGAACTTGCAGACCGAAAAGTCCCAGGTTCAAATCCCGGGAGCGAAGTGAACACCCGCTGTTAGCTCCAGCTTCTGCCAACCTAGCAGTTCGAAAACATGCCAATGTGAGTAGATCAATAGGTACCGCTCCGGCGGGAAGGTAACAGCGCTCCATGCAGTCATGCCGGCCACATGACCTTGGAGGTGTCTATGGACAACGCCGGCTCTTCGGTTTAGAAATGGAGATGAGCACCAACCCCCAGAGTCAGACATGACTGGACTTAACGTCAGGGGAAACCTTTACATTTTTTACAATGCACACAGTTAAATTCTAGTATTCTCACAAAAAAATTATAACATAAAAGACATCCTAATTCTTGTTGCAAATTATGCTCCTAATGTACTGTAAGCACAAGGTGGACAGTAACAAGCTGCCCTGCTCACTGCAGCTGCTACCTACACTAGTCACTTCATTTTGCCCTTGTGTGCAGCTTCTTGTAACCAGAGGGAAAATCTAAGTTCTTAAGACATTCTCTTTTCAAAGCTCAATACTTTTTAGAAAGTAGTTTATTAAGAGAAAATGTAGTATTTTAACTAGAAAATCATTTTTTATTGCAAAGTTAATATTTACTACTAAAATCACAAAATACCTGGGTGAAATGGATGAGAATGTTCGACAAATTTCAAAGCATCTATTACCAACAAAAAACTGTCACATTAAAAACAAAAAAATAAGATATTTTACTGTATTACCAAGTAATATAATCTAATCTGGTTTCACAACGTAGGTTTAGAAATCTTATTGGGCTGATTTCATTCCATTTCGATTCCCATTTCCAGATGGTATAGCCCTGCCAGATAAAAATGTATTTGATTTTATAGAAATGTATAGAAATTAACAAAATGACACTACTTTTAAGATCTTTAGCTGATTTCAGAGTTGTAGAACTCCTTGTCTGAGCAAATCCACTGAGACACCTCCTTGATGTCTTTCCAGTGTATCCAGATAAACTTTTCTTATCCTTTCTGAGTAAGCTTCCTAGCAAAACAAAGCCTGATCATACCTTGCTACTTGTTGGCAGTAATTTCTGTTTTAAAACTGTTCACTTATATTAATTTAAATTCTTCTTTTTGATTACAACTTTGAATGTTAGATACCTTGGGCTTTGGGTTAAGATCTCAACATCAGAAAGATTTTTTAAAAAAAGAAATAGAGACAGCTGCCAATGTTAAACACACTTATCATATTTGAGTATCCCTTATTTCTGTGTGCTTTTTCTTTATCCATCTCTGAAATATTAGAATGTCTCCACACTCAGCATGGTTCAGAACTGAGAGCCTTTTCTGATGCTTACTGTAATCACATGATTTCAGTCGGTCACCCAGGGACTCAATGGAGTAGATTTTTTTTCCTTAGGCTTTTGCCAAACATATCCCTTTCTATTGGGTTTTAGCTGTTCCTTGTCCTGCTTCACTTCTTTCCTATTCTCCCATCCATTTCCACATTTTGGCAAATTTCAAGCCTTAGTTTTTATTGTTTTTGTATACCCAGATTACATTATGCGTCTATGTCTTCCATGTCAGATTGACTAATATTGGAGATGTGGTTAGAGTGAGCATAACTGAATGCACCTCTAAAGCTGAATGATTGACTTGTGGAATGTAGAGTTCTTTGGATGAAGTGTAAAACAGTGTGTGCATGGAATTTAATGCAGGTTGAATATGTCTTATCCAGAATTCCAAAATTTAAAAAATGCCAAAATTGTCCACATGGGTGGCTGAGATAGAAATACCTTTGTTTCTTGATGGTGCACTATATACAAATTTTGTTTCATGCACAGAACTAACAGAAATATTGTGTACAAAATTACCTTCAGGCTATGTGTATAAGTTGCATGTGAATTAGCATTTAAAGATATTATGCATGTACAGTAGAGTCTCGCTTATCCAACCTTCGCTCATGTTCTGTATTATCCAACGCAGTCTGCCTCCCACCAGGATCCACAGCTGTTTCTCTAGGCAGGCAAGGATCACAGATTTTTAAAAATCTTCACAGGACTGAAGTTTATACAGATTTAACTTCCAACAATGTTGTTACTGTAAGTTCATTTTATACAATTCTATCTTTATTTGTAGTCAATTTTTCGTAGTCAATATATTTGTAGTCAATGTTTTCAATACATTGTGATGTTTTGGTGATAAATTCGTAAATATAGTAATTACTACACAATGTTACCATGTATTGAACTGCTTTTTCTGTTTATTTGTTGTAAAATATTATGTTTTGGTGCTTAATTTGTAAAATCATAACATAATTTGACGTTTAATGAGTTTTTCCTTATTCTCTCCTTATTATCCAACATTTTTGCTTATCCAACATCCTGCCAGTCTGTTTATGTTGGATAAGCATGACTCTGCTGTATATGCAAATATGAAACAGTTAATAGTCCCAAGAATTTTGGATAAGGAAAACTCAATCTGTTGTGATTATAGACAACATATAAGACAAGAAAAATGACCTAGCAGTGAACAATTAAACTATAAGGTGGGATGGGGTGCAAGTAGCCTGTCAAATTATGGCAATCCCAGAAATATCATATGTTTTTCTTAGACAAGGAGTACTCGGTAGTCTTTTCAGTTCCTTCATCTGAAATATAGCCTGCAGCACTTGGTATTCATTGGTAGTCTCCCATTCAAGTACTAACCAGGATTAATCCTACTTAGTTTTCAAGATTAAACATGAGCAGTGCCTTTAGGTTATTTAGGCACAGTTAAAATATCACAGTACCCAAACCAGTACAAAATGGAAAAACACCAAGTACTAAAAGCTTTTTTAAAATGCCCAGGAGAATTTTAGAAAAAAATTTAACCTGATGCCAAAAGGAATATATCAAAGTCTTGTTCAGCCTCTCTAATGGCACTATAGATCAGGTGCCATCACTGGAAAAAAATATTTTACATTCTCTCACTTTGTCTTATTCAGCCGAGTACTTGACAAAGGGCATCATATGACAAATATAGGGGAGGCAGATTTCAGTATGGAAGGAGACCTCCCTCAGGCAATTTATCTCAAACTGTTCTGGATGTTAAATAGCAAAAACCATCAGCTTGCATTGGATTTGAAAAATACTTTTACAGTCAGGGCAGATGGCAATGTTCTGTCATAATATAAACATACCAGACCACCACTGAGTGCAGCCTAGCCATCTTGTTTTGAACTAAGTTTTCAAATCATTTCCAAAGGCATCCCCATGTATAATGCCAAGTCTATAATGTCTCATAGATCTTGTGTGCAGCTGTGCTCATGTGATAGTTCTTGATAATGCCATATGGGTCTTAATAATGATTGTTCTATGAAACTCTTGGAGAATCTTCTAGCAACCTCTGTGCAGCTGGAGGTTTTCCAGTACCTTCAGTCAAATCGTGGTAGTATCTGTTTTGTGGTTCTGGCTCTGCAAAGCTGGAGAAGAAAGCCAATATGGGGTATTTGTGGTTCCCCTTATTTTTCTTCGTCTGTATTTCATATTATTAGGTCATTGAGCTTCAGTTCAAAGTCTAGTATTTGCCAGGTTTGATGGTAGGTGATTTGAGAATGGGATACAGATGTGCTCAGCCCCCATTGATAGCTAACAGTTCAAATTGTTCTTAAGCTCCCTCCAGTGGCTGATTTGGGCAATTGTCACACAAAATATGACCTTCATGCCCTTTCAAATACTGAACTGCTTCATAGTGTTGTCATTGCTAAAAGGTACTGCAAAACACTGGTTAGGAATTGGGGCTGAGCCTTATTTGGTATTTAACCCCTCCCCCAATAAATACACATGTAACAGAAGTGATTCAAAATAAAGCAGAAGAGCGCATAAAAGAAATAGTTGTAAAACCTTGATCCATAGCTTCCCAAACTGTGCTCCTCCAGATATTTTGGACTTCAGTTCCCACAATTCCTCACAGCTGGTAAGATGGCTGGAATTTCTGGGAGCTGAAGTACCAAACACTTGGAGGAGCACAGTTTGATAAAAACTGCTTTAATCCATAACATTAATTACTGCTGCTGCTCAGTCGTATAGTCATTTCCGACTCTTCGTGACCTCCTGGACCAGTCCACGCCAGAGCTCCCTGTCGGCCGTCGCTGCCCCCAGTTCCTTCAAGGTCAAGGCAGTCACTTCAAAGATACCGTCCATCCATCTTGCCCTTGGTCGGCCTCTCTTCCTTTTTCCTTCCATTTCCCCCAGCATCGTGATCTTTTCCAAGCTTTCCTTTCTCCTCATGATGTGGCCAAAATACTTCAACTTTGCCTTTAATATCCTTCCCTCCAGTGAGCAGCTGGGCATTATTTCCTGGACAATGGACTGGTTGGATCTTCTTGCTGTCCAAAGCATTCTCAGGATTTTCCTCCAACACCAGAGTTCAAAAGCATCTATCTTCCTTCTTTCAGCCTTCCTTATGGTCCAGCTCTCGCACCCATAGGTTACTATGGGGAATACCATTGCTTTGACTATGAGGACCTTCGTGGCCAGTGTGATGTCTCTGCTCTTCACTATTTTGTCAAGGTTGGCCATTGCTCTCCTCCCAAGAAGTAAACGTCTTCTGATTTCCTGGCTGCAGTCTGCATCTGCAGTGATCTTCGCGTCTAGAAATACAAAGTCTGTTACTGCCTCCACATTTTCTCCTATTTGCCAGTTATCAATAGGTATAGTTGCCATGATCTTGGTTTTCTTGATGTTTAACTGCAACCCAGCTTTTGCACTTCCTGGCAGCTCTCACTCCATGTATTGCTGGAGTCTACCTTGCAGGATCTTGAGCATTACCTTACTGGCATGGGAAATTAGTGCCACTGTACGGAAGTTTGAACATTCTTTAGCGTTTCCCTTTTTTGGTATGGTTTTGTGCTGAAGTACAAAACACTTGGAGGAGCACAGTTTGAGAAACACTGCCTTAATCCATAACATTAATTACTAGCCTTCATTATTCTGCACATAAATCTTTCTTGATAAATGTTATAGTTAAACACAGCACATACACAACTGCATATTGAATCGTCTATGGCTGGGATCTTGTTTAGGTAAAGGTAAAGGTCTTCCCCTGGCACAGGCATGTAGTGGGGGGGGGGGGCTTCAGGGGCTTCAGCCCCCCCTGGAATTCTCAGGGTGGTCCACGAGAAGGCCTTACATTTATTATTTAAACTTTTATGTTTATTCAATCATGATCTGATCACCATGCTCAATATATCCCATATGCATGGGATATTGGGATAATGATACAAAAGGTTTGCTAGGGTAGATCCTCTCTCACTCAGACTCAGCCCCCCCCCCCCCCCCACAAACCAAAATCCCCCTCACGAACCAAAATCCTGGCTAAGGGCCTGCCCTGGCATTAAGTCTAGTCGTACCCAACTCTAGTGGTTGGTGCTCATCTCCATTTCTAAACTGAAGAACTAGCGTTTTCCGTAGACACCTTCAAGGTCATGTGGCTGGCATGACTGCATGGAGCACCATTACCCTCCCACCAGAGCAGTACCTATTGATCTACTCACATTTGCATGTTTTGGAACTGTTAGGTTGGCAGAAGCTGGGGCTAACAGCGGGAGCTCACCCTGCTCTCTGGATTCAAACCACCAACCTTTCAGTCAGCAAGTTCAGCAGCTCAGTGGTTTAACCTGCTGTGCCACTGGGTAAATTCCCTTTTGGAAAAGATTGGACATTTTTATTCCATGAGCTATTTCAGTTCATGGCTGAACTGTGATGCTATTGCATACACTTTTGTCAATGTGCATTCTCATTCAATGCATATCTATCTGTCTCTGTCTCTGTTGAAACTACTGGGACTGTTCCTTCAGTTGTGAATGTGGATGTCCATTTAATTGTGCACAACATTCCCATTCAACACAAGCATCACATAGAATAAGAAACATAATTTTACATGTGAAGATTTATGCTATGCAATTTCAGTGTAGCATCTTTGCCTATGCATTACTATATAAGATCATAATCAAGAGATGGTCCAAAATAATATTAAAAATTGGTGATAAATGGGTAATACCACACAGCAGCTGCAGACATCAAAGTACCAAGATACATTACTCAATGCGTGCTCCTCAGTGCTCAGAACTTCATTTGTGCTCCTTTTTCTAGTCTACCAAAGTTAGATACTGGGTGCTGCAAATGAGTTTCTTAATACAGTTGACTGTGAACACATTTACAGATCCTTCATGTGTGCATTCAGTCAAAAGATTTTCACAGCATCTTCTTATACCCAGGGATCTGCATCCTGTAAGAATAGCCATGTACAAAAGCCATGTACATATAACTGAAACTACCAGAAAGCATGCCACCATAATTACAGAAATGGGTGATAGCCACTGTATGCATTATTACTGTATTCAACTCTATAAACTTAAAATGTTACATTTCTAATTCAGAAGGAACAATTATGCCAGAAAGATCTGTCTAGTCTGCATCTAGTTTATGAAGAATAAGAAATGTATTGTTTTGAAGGTTATATTCTTTATATACTGCTGAAAATGGAAATACAAGTTCTTTTTGTATTTTTATTTCTTCCTTTTGTACCTTTTTGTAAACTACCAAAGTTTATCCATTCGCCAACACCTAGACAGAGTGAACATTCTTGCTTTTAATGTTTAAAACACAAATCATACTTGTTTATTATATTACCATTATTGTTGTTACTTATATCCTACTTTTGCTCTTAAAAGAGACTCAAAGTGGCTAACAATACTAAAAGCAATGCATTGTTCACTTTTAAATCTACAACACAGAAATACTAAAATAGAATTAAACATGGAACTATTAAAAGTAATAGTTAAAACCATTCAAACATGAAAAGCCTATTAAAATATGACATAAAACATTACACAGCATTCCCTGGATCAGTCTTTAAAATCCTCTTTTTTAAAAGCCGGCTTGAATAGAGAGGTTTTAGCCTACCAACTGAAGGACAGCAAGGAGGGGCCCATTCTGGCTTTCTTACTTAGAAAGTTCTAGAGATGAGGGGCAGCCACTGAGAAGGCCCTCTCACCAACTGTGATTGTGATTGTGGGGGTACCAAACATATTCTTCTCTCTTGGGTGTTAGTTGTTCCTTGTCCCTCTTTGCTTCTTTCCTATTCTCCCATTTACACATTTTGGCAAATTTCAAGTCATAATTTTTATGGTTTTTGTATCCCCGGATTACACTATGTGTCTAATGTCTTCCATGTCAGACTGACTAATATTGGGGATGGGGTTAGAGCAAGCATAGTTGAATGCACTTCTATAGTTTAATGATTGACTTGCAGAATGTAGAGTTCTCTGGGTAGAGTATAAAACTGTTTGTGCATGTAACTTAATACAGGTTGAGTGTTTCCTATCCAAAATTCAAAAAATATATAAATGCCAGAATATGAAATTGCCTCTGAGTAAAGAGGCATGTCCTATAAATATTACTAACCACTTAAAAAAATTCTGACATAACAGAAAAACTGTAGTTTGTACTCATCTGCACATTGAATTTCAAAATACCTCTCTGCAATATGATTTAAATGTGTACGGTAGAAACTAATCTACAATCCAGAATTCTAAATTAACAGCCCTCAAAGGCCTACTTTTTATCAGCTTCACTAATGTTCACAGCACTGAAGTTTAAAACTCCCCTGAAAACTACCAGTATTTCTTAAAAGCTCACTAAGACTGTATATTTGCTTTGGGCAGTGCTTCTCAACCTGTGGGTTCCGAGATGTTTTGGCCTTCAACTCCCAGAAATCCTAACTTGCTGGGATTTCTGGAAGTTGGAGGCCAAAACACCTGGGGATCCACAGGTTGAGAACCACTGCTTTAGGGTCTGGCACTGTGGCCTGGCCTGGGGTAGTTAAGCTTGACGTGCCATTATTAGTTCTGAATTTCCCTTACTGGACATATTAATTGAGGTACCTATTTCCCATTCAAGATATGTGCAGAAAAGATAATGCAGGAACTCACAGATAATGACTAAAGCTCAGCCTAGCTTTTTTAAAGACTTTGTTCAGAACCCAACTGTTTCATATGATGAAGTGCCATCCAGAACTATTTACTGGTGTGCATAAATCTGCCCCAAGCCCTCTCAACGTTCTGCTGTATCTCCAATAAACCCAATAAAGCTAAATTAGTGCACATCAGGTCAACATCCCACTAGCCACTTTGTTCTTCTGAAAGCCCTTTCTCAAAGATAATCTCTTCCTTCTGTTTGGAAGGTGGATTTTATTGCCACAGGTTTTTTTTAAAAGAAGAGAAGAAAGGAAGAAAACTCTAAAACAAAAGTAATGATTAAAACTGTGTGAACAAGCAGAGATATGAATTCATTGATCCTAGCTAAACCTTTTGGCTGTAAGCTCTTATTTGCTTCAGATGTGCAAGCACTCCAGTTCTTGGACACAACTGAAAGCAGAAAAGTCAAAATATTGAATGTAGTTGTTTTTGTGGTGATTCTGGTCTGGCCTGAATACTGGGAACACGAGCACATTGTCAGAGCCAATAGAGATTTCCATCAAGACATCCAAACCAGTGTGATTAAGATAAAGATTAAGTCAATATATAACCTTCAAACTGAACCTGTCCTCCCAAACCAAGGTCCAGGCAAACAGATCATGACGTCTTCCTTTGCCATTGCTGGAATACAGAAGTATAAGCTGAGATATCAGATGAAGAGAGAAGAAATTACTCAACAAAAAGGTTCATCTTAACCTCACTCATTCATTTACTGATGCATTTGCCAGCAGAAGCATTAGATAGGCACCGTGACCTCATGATTCATACAGTCCTGTGTTATGGTTAATGTCAATTGATGTTGGGGGGGGGGGGGGTTCAAGTAGAACTGAAAGCAGTGAAGCACTCTTGTAAATAGATCAGTTTTGAAGATCAAGAGGTGGAACAACACCTCTTTGATCCTTCAAAAGACTTGGGGTACTCAATTGTATATGAGTTCATCTCAAGGAAATATACTGCAAAATAGTTTGATATGGCCATGAATACATTGAGGCCATATAAAAAAACCCTATAATAGTAGAGTAGCAAATGGTGAGAGCCTAGTGAATCATGGGAGAATCTAAAAGAAGCATTGATCACTACCCTCCTCCTGTTCCATGATGGTGGAGAAGCACCAAAAAGCTTCTTTCACGTTTTCCTGGGATTAACTAAATTCCATCAAAGCAATTATATAGGGGGGGTGCAGCAATATGTCACAGTGACAACAACAGTGAATGTGGCAGCTGCAACAAAAACAACAGCTGTCAGTCTTTCAATGGACCCTCCTTCCTCTTTCTCTCCATCGTCTGGCCAAAGTCCAATACTTAAACTCCATGTTGCTTTCACACTCAGAAGCATCCACATTGTGAACTTTTATGTGGTTGCACATACCCAGTCCAAAGCATGAACAACTTTCACCAATAATAATAATCATCATCATCATAATAACAACAACAACTTTATTTTTATACCCCGCCTCTATCTCCCCAAAGGGGACTCAGGGCGGCTTACATGGGGCCAAGCCCGAATAAAAACAATAGCAATATAAAACACAACAATAGACAAGAGATATGCACAATTATAAAAATTTAAACATTATCCAATAAAAACAAATGACAAGAACTAATAAAACATGGATTAAAATAGAGAGGTTGTAAAAGTAGACTGGGTAAGGTGCACCATATAAATATTGTAAACACGAGGTGCTGCAAATTCTTGGAAGTACAAATTGGGATGGAAATAGACCCTGTGTCTACATCAAGTTGACAAAGGTAAAGAGTGCAAACCAGTAAAAGAATGGTCACAGATAAAGGATTGTTATGGGGATGAAAAATCTTTATCCAAAGGCCTGAGTGGAAACCCAGGTTTTCAAGCTCTTTCTGAATGCTACCGGGGTGGGGGCTTGCCTGATTTCCCTGGGGAGTTCGGACAGACAGGTGCCTCGGTTACCTCTTTTGGCATTGCAACAAAACTAGCGTCCAAGTTGAAGCGAATCTGAGAGACTTTGTCTGCAAAGTGGTGCACGAACGCGCTGCACCGAGTTGCCAAGTCTTCGGGTGCCCTCCCCCTCAGGAGGGTGAAGGAGCTCCCTGATGACCTGAAACAACTCCGATGGTCTGTTAGTTGCAGACGCTATGCGGGCAGTTGTGAAGATCTTCCTGGCTGCCTGCAAAGCCACAGAGTAG
The DNA here is from genome assembly GCF_035594765.1 of Anolis carolinensis. Classification (NCBI taxonomy): domain Eukaryota; kingdom Metazoa; phylum Chordata; class Lepidosauria; order Squamata; family Anolidae; genus Anolis; species Anolis carolinensis. Next base: position 65,485,379 of record NC_085841.1, read on the forward strand.
GCCTTAATAGCAGCTCTAGCCCGTGCTTGGTCAGCAACGCTACGAGTTTTCCGCCAGCTGCACTCTAGTCCCCTTCTTGAGCGCTTCATCACTGCCAGCTCCTCTGTGAACCAGGGAGCCGAAGTGACTCTTCACAATGAGAGGGGACGTTCGGGGGTGATCATGTCAATTGCCCTAGACATCTCGCTATTATAGCGATCTACCAAGGCATCGACAGGATCATCAGCCTCCATGACAGGAAGATCCCCAAGAGACCTCAGGAATCCATCTGGATCCATAAGTCTCCTGGGGCGGACCATCTTAATGGGTCCACCACCCCTGCAGAGGTTTGAGGTCACAGTGAGTCTTAAACTGATCAGGTGGTGATCGGACCATGACAACGGAAGAATATTTTGCTCTTCCACTCCGACCTCACCATCTGCCGCAACAAAAACCAGGTCAAGTGTGTGTCCAGCTTGATGAGTGGGACCAGATATCACTTGGGACAATCCCACGGTCGTCATGGCGGCCATGAAGTCTTGAGCTGCACCAGTTAAGGTGGCCTCAGCATGAATGTTAAAGTCCCCCAGCACTACCAGTCGTTGAGAGACCAACGCCACACCAGAGATCACCTCTGCCAGCTCGGGTGGGTGGTACATTAGCAGAATCCCCAAACTGTCCCAGGTACCCACCTTGAGATGGACACACTCAAAACCTGCAGATTGCAGGATGGCGCACCTGACCAGGGAGATGGACTGCCAAAAGACCACCGCAATCCCACCTCCCTGCCCCCCGGCTCTGGCCTGCTGTTGCACCCCGAAACCTGGAGGACACAGCTGGGCAAGATTCACCCTGCCAGCTCATTCAACCAGGTCTTGGTGATGCAAGCCAGATCCGCCGCTTCATCCAAGATCAAATCCTGGATGATAGCTGATTTATCATTGACGGATCTGGCATTAAATAGCAGTACCTTCAAACTGAGGGAACTGTCATGGAGGCTACCACTCCTATCCTTCTCCAGGGTCGCAAGAACTCTGTTGCGCTTATCCCTGGTATAAAGGTGACTGCTCCTCCTCCTCTTCCACACAACCTCAATGGTCTCCCCCCGGCTTCAGTCCACACACCCCCCACCCAGGGTGACAGGCAGGATAGAGCTCTCATTGGGATGCCCTAGTCAGCTGTCCGCTATACTAGTCAGCTATACTAAAGCACACACACCCATGGCTGGCATTTGGACTCCCAGTCACCACCTTGCACATTGTTCTCCCTTTTGTCTTTCTTTTCTTCTGCCTTCCCTCTGCAAATTACTGAAAAGGAGAAGAAACCTAACCTAAACATTAATTCACCTGGAACAGGAGGGAATACTTGCTATGCCACCTGAATGATTCACTACATCACTGGTTCTCAACCTGTGGGTCCCCAGATATTTTGGCCTTCAACTCCCAGAAATCCTAACAACTGATAAACTTGCTGGGATTTCTGCGAGTTGTAGGCCAAAACACCCGAGGACCATTGCATTACATGGACAGAAAGTCATTGCCATTACCAGACAGTATGGCATTATAGAAAAATGGATGAGAAATAGAAGATACAAGGGAAACATAAAAGTGACAAGGAATGTCTTCTCAGGATGCTGAATTCCTACATCCTCTTTCCAGCATGAAGTAACTTCAAATATATGATCGCTGAGGAGGAATATTAGTCCCTGATGCCAGTTTTAAATGCAACTGGATAAACGCTCAACTATATTGACCTTCTCTATCATAAGAAAACGATTAAAATACCCAGTACAATTTGTCATTGTTAAGTACAGTCATTTAGCTCTAGTGGGAAGAAGCTTAATAGCAACCCTGCTGATATTTTCAAAATGAGAAGCATCTAGGGAGTTTATTTTAACAAAACCATGTTGAGAATATTTCCTTTCCAAGGCCAAAGTGCCCTTGGTCATACCAATGCCCATTTGTTCTAACAACACTGTTGCCACTACTAAGATCTGGAGCCAGTTAGAGCTTTATTTACAGTCTTGGTTTGAATCACAATTAAAGTAACTTTTCCAAATGTTTGGGTTTGTAGGCGCCATCCAAATGTGTCCCTAAAGTTAGAAGAGTTTGATTGTGTTTTGTTTCCCTTGTTCAGCTACCTCAGTAGTCCATCTTAACAGGCATTTGCTGTGGAACCCATCCAGGGCATTAAAGACAACAAAGTATGTGCCGGGGGAAAAGAAATGAAAAAAAAAACCCCTCCCCCAAAATTTTCAACATCTGGTGGAAGACATGCTTAACAGAAAGAGGTTTTGTTAATCCCTTCAGCTGTGAAAAAGAATTTCCCTTTTCTGCCAACGTTACCAGTGCCAATCAGTATTAGAGGAAGCCAGACGAAAAAGCTAAGTCATAAATAGCTTTTTTTCAGTCAAAAATATTCAACCTCAAGTTGAAATTGCTCACTTTTCCAGGGTGAAAGTAGAATGAGGAGACAAACCAGCAGGGCAGTCCAAGGCATGTAGACACCTGAGGAAAAAACACAATTATGCCCCCTGCAGTAACAAGTAAATATTAAATGAATGATTATTCACCACTTCAATGAAACCTCAAAATGATTACTTCCAGCAGCCATCTTCACTCCACCTAACAGAAGGAATGGTTCTAAAGAAGATGAAATCAGAGTTATGTACATCTATTTCAAGCAACTCCAGTTTTCACCACTTTGGGTATACATGGGTTGGGCTCTTCAAGACATACTGTAGTGTTTTGCCATTGGTCCACACCTATTATCACCAGAGACCACAACACGATCACTGCAATCTTTCATATGAATGTGGAGGTGTGGGCATCAGTGGAAAACACCTAGTTTTCTCTAGACCCCACTGTCAAACTGCAGCGGTGGACAGGAGCCTATGGAACCCAGATTGAGAAACATCAATTTGGATCATGGATTAGCCACAGTGGATCTCCCTTGCATGCAGAAGATTCCAAGTAGATTCAAAGATAGGAAAGAACCTCTTGAAACTGCAGAAAACTGCTATATAGACAATACTGGTGGGCAAATGATCTCACCAAGTACTGATCAATGTTTCATATTTCTGTCTGGGGAATTCTGGGAACTGTATCCCAAAAAGTAAGGTTCCCAATCTCTGTTCCTATCTCCTTGGATAATATATTATAAACTGTTGGTTGATAGAGCTCCACTAGGGATACAAAGATGTGCAGGAATGAACAAATACGGTGTGGATCAAAAGATCCAATGGAGTTTCAATATTTAAAATCCCTTTATTTGTTGTATTTAATTTACAATATAACATATACATATACACAATATCATACCATGCATGTATGTATGTATGTATATGAAATAAAAGAATATCATATCACATTAAATTACATGTAAAATCTTTTCAAAAAATCTTTTAAAAGAATTTTTAAAACATCAGGCACCTTTGTTATTTTTTGCCCACCCTGTATAATAAAGGAGTATAACATCCTAAACTGGGTGATTCAATTTCTTCTCCATCACCAGAGTGACAGGTGGATTTAATGAGGGTCCTTTACATTATATTGATAGGATGATATTCATTGGGGGTGGGAGGAGAACTGGGTGCTTTGCTAAAGAATGTTTCCTTTGGCACATTTTTGAATGGCATGAGAAATAATTCTTTCTGTCCACTTTTAATACCAGTATTGTCTGGTTTAGTGGTTTGATTTAGTCCTGTGTGTGCATATGTAAAAAGTAGGTGTATTCATGACTGAAAGAGTTTGTTGCTCACACTGCGTTACATTTTACACATCATGTTTGTCCTGAAAAATAAAAGAAAAATATTGGGAAGAGAAGGGGTGTTGCAGGTGTGTTTGAAGTGGTGTGAAAATGTAATGTTGCAGCTTCATTACACATGGCTGCCTTTTGAAGAAAAAATAAGAGGCTTTGGTAAACAGAATTCATGCCCTATATGTGTTGTTTCTCCAAAATGATACAAACATTGACATTTTCTTGCATTTCCCTCCAACTGCTATGACTAAAACTATCCTTTATATAACAAATGTGCAAGAAAAAAGCCCCAGAGTTCAGCAGGTCTGGATAGCATCTTGAATTGGGGTTTGGAAAGGGCCATTTCAAAACATCCTAGAGCTGCCCAAAAAGTCATTACCTTTGATTTGCCAGCCATAATCAAAGGAAGCAGGAACTGATCTTATTTACCATAAAAGAGCACAAACATAACTAATTAGAGCTCATCTGACAGTGAAAAAGGAAGTATATTAACCAACAACCACTCCTAAAATGTCATCTATAGCCAAGAACCTGGCTCTTAGAACACCATCTAAAGCATCATCACTTTTAGAAGATTCACATGCACAGAATTTACACTAGAGACTTAGATCGACTATCTTAGAGCTTCTCACTGCAACAGCCAGAACAAATGGCCTTCAAACAAATTTTGCAATACTGAAACATACAATAATTAGAATTCTATAAAATGTCAAGGAACATATATAAGTTTGACCCTCCAAACCTGTAAAATTTGGAAGTCTTTTTCTGTAATTGTAAGTTTTTGTTCTTTAAATGGCCAACATCCACCATTTCATTTATTTCCAACATTTATATCCCACCCTTCTCACCCGAAGGGACTCAGGGTGGCGTACAAAATTAGCAACAATTCGATGCCTACACATAATTAAAATAGCAATGAAAATCCAATTAAAACAATTAAAACAATATAAAAATATAAAACATATGATTAAAATCCATTCATCCAAAATCCTCGTGCTGTAGCCGTAAATCAGTCCGAGTCATCTTTATCATTTAATCTTCGAAAGCCTAGGCACATAGCCATGTTTTCAGGGCTTTTCTAAAACACAAAAGGGTTGGGGCTTGTCGTACATCTCTGGGGAGGGTGTTCCACAACCGAGGAGCCACGATCGAAAAGGCCCTGTCCTTCGTCCCCACCAGCCGTGCTTGCGAGGCAGACGGGACCGAGAGTAGGGCCTCACCAGATGACCTCCCTGGTTAGGGGGGAGTCTCCTAATGTACAAATGAGTATTTCATGTTTCTTGATTTTCATTTTCAATCATCCATCTATTTCAAATTAACAACGAAATTATATTTTTAAGTGTCATTTAATTACCTCACTTCCAACATATCATAGAAAGTTATGCTGATAGAAGACCTGGAGATTCCTAGAGACATATCCTCTCTATTAATTTTCTATGTCCTCTAATGTCAGGACCCAGGCTGCAGAGCACCAATAACCATGCGAGAGACCAGAATCTATCTAATATCTTTATTAAAGGAATATATAAAGTCAATAAAAACAAGTGAAGAATATAGTTCAGAAGTAGACCTTTCAGGAAAGGTCAAATATAGTCCAGGAAAACAATGTCCAATATGAGATATTAAAGTCCAAAGTTATAATCCACTTCACCGAAACACACACTATTCGACAAGCAATAGTGTGGGGAACTGTCCATAGTCTTTGAGGCTTAAGGTAAATCCGAAGGAAACTGGAAAACAAGGCTTGAATCAGAGAAGCAAGGTCCGTGGTTTAAAACGCAAGGCAAGGCAAGACTTGAAACTTGGCAAGATCAAACTTGAAACAAGGCAAACATGAATCAAAAACTGAGTCCATAGAAGTCCATGGTACAAGGCTGGGCTGGAAACTTGATCCGGGATCTGGGAACTGGAGTACGAAGTCTACACACGATCTCACTCCCCAAGCCAACGAATTGACTCCGCAAGGATTCCTTTGCGGGCAAACACCTATATAGGATCTTGTTTTCCCGCCAAGGAACACTTTCTCTGGGGAACAAGAAACGAAACCTATACTGTGTCCAGATGCATGACTCCTTAAAGTTTCCCAAGGGAAGCAGACTTAATCAGCTAATTGTCTGGCAGCTATCCTGGCGCTCCGGCGAGTCGCCTCTCGAGCGCCCCTATCTTGATTATAATAATCCCAGCGAGAAAATGGGGGAGATTTCTGCTCAAGGCTTGTTTGGCTGACTTCTTGTGGGCAAACATCTTGCAGGTGCAAGGGCTCCAATTCTGGCTGAAACGGTGGGAAACCCAAGTTTTCCTCTTCATCTGCCTCAATAGTACCAGGAACGGGACTACATGGCCCATGAGTCATCACATCTAATGACCTCATCACACTGAGGTCCAATTTACGGGCGATAGCAGGGTGATTCGCAGTTTTGAGAAGTAAGCAACACTGAGCCTACTTCAGCATCCAGCATTTATCTATTCATTCCAATAAGCCAAGGAACTTCATAATGCTAAGAGCTTGTGCCTCCTTTTGTGTTACACCTCTTTTTTTAATATTGCAAGTCTTGCGCATGGGTTGACTTCTCTTTTTATTGATAGCTAAGCCACTTGGGGGGCTTTTTTAAGCTATAATGAAAATGTGTGTGTTCAATGCAGAAAAAAGAGGAGTGAATTCAGAGGGGAAAGGCCAGCAAATGTGCAAGAATGGCAGCAGTGCAAGATTAGACTAACCAAGAACTTCTTGTCCCAAAATCTGGAGCCAATATTGATTGCAAGCATAGCACATGGAGACAGGTATGACTACTTAAATTATGATGTAGGAGACCACATGTACAGTGCCAACCCATAACCTTTGAATGCAGTTTCTCAAGTCGCTCCTGACACACACAAAAAAGCCAGAGCCAAACATCTGTTGTCTACTTTTGGACCAAGTATATGCCACTACAAGTCTACCATATGAAATATATCCATTCGACATGATAGTATGATAAATAAAGGCAATCCCATGTCAACATCACTGTGTTGTAATAGAGGTATAAAAATGCATGGATGGCACAAACAAGACTTCAAAGGTCTGCAAGCACATCAAACCTACAGGCTTTCAGTAATGTCACCAGAGAGGGTTTCATCAAATGAGATGCAGCAGTGTTTTAAAAAGGATATGCTCAGGAGGTAATAAAGGTCTGAAAAAGTGCTGTATGTAGTTACTTTGGATAGAAGAAATTTGCTTTGTGTCCACAGCCAACATGTCTTAGGAGCCACCACTCCATGCTTACTTTGCCATCCTCTGTTCCAGAAGTGGCTATGTGTCATGTTGATATTAGAAGTTGGGAGTAAAATTCTGGACCATTTGGAAATAAAACATGACAAGTAATAAACTACCTATTACAGTTGGGTAACATATTAATAATTCATATGTATTGTATCAAATTAGAGTGATTTTTTTCTTTCATCACTAACAACCTCTAATTACTTTCAAGTGTTACTTTAAAAATATTTTTGAGGCACTATAATGTTTTATGCCACTCTACTGATCAATACGATTTTTTCTAATTAAATAATAAGAGGGTAATAGAAAGGCAGGTAACAAACAATTAAAATATTTTCAATTCTGGAAAAAGCAACAGTGGTGGTTACTGTTCAGACATTATAACAAGTAATGGGAATGGATTAATTCCAAAAACTAATTTCCATGCTATGATTGCCATGCCACAGCTGAATATTAGCCATCTTTCTTGCTCACATCAAGAAAACATGTTTTTAAAACAAAACAAAACCTAGACATGTAATGCATCAAGGCAATGTTCTCAGTGGTACAACTCTAAAATAGATTTGTAATTCTGAGACAGAATTTGGCTTGTGCTAAAATATTACTTTTTTAAAAAGTGTCACAAACAAAACTTAAAATCCATTTTGCTTTAAGCTGGCTTTAAAAAGATTGTTATTAGACCCTGGGGATAAACGCTGACAAATACACTTGACTTAACATGATCTCGACTTGCAAAAGTCACACATTGTAAAGTTCTTGAAGTGAATGGTTTCTTTTAAGGTCTTCAATTAGTAGCTTTTAATCATCAAATCATTTCCAGGAAACCAAGTCTGAGGGAACAGGACCCCTTCTGAGGAATTTCAGGTATGAGTGACCCAGCCATTCTCACTTTCACCCCCACCAAAATTATCATTTACTGTTCTATAGAAACACTCACTTACTGAAAGGCTAAGATAAATATGTTCCATTTTACTGCTGTCGTAAAGTCTATATCTGTAATAAAGTCTGTAATAAGAGCACAGTCCTTTCCCCCTCAAACACTTTAAACAACCCAGCTTCAAGGAGCGTTAGGAGTGTTTAACCAATTTGTTAAAGTTGCCTTTAAGCATAGCTTTTATCCCTGAAGAGTCCTTCAGTTACAATTTTCAAATAAACAAATATCATTTTTTAAAGTGTCTTCAGAACTTCACCTCCCAACTTGTTCTCTAGGAAAATGCTGCTAATTTGGCTTTTCTAACAAATAATCTTTGCTGCCCTTATAGGACATTCAGTCTGTGTGGGTGGCAAACATTATTTCTGGACAACACTTCCAATTGGTCAAGTTGGCTGAAGGATTATATAGTCCAGAATTATACTTCCAAGATGAGTAAATTATTGTGGGTATCATAACATTGCATGCATCTTACCTTCTTTTTTTCCTTTTTTGTTTTGCTTCTACAGTACCTATATCCTGATGTCCTACCAACTTGGTGCAATTCATAAACATGCGTATGAATTAAAATAATGCTGTACTAAATTGTATGCCCAGCAGAATTGGGCACATGAAACTCATTGATAAAATGTGACTAAAAATCCGTACTAAAAGCAAATATACCTGACTTTTTCCTGATTTTTTTTCATAAAAGTTGATTAATTTAAATATCAGTTTTCAATTGTCTATCAATAAAACAAAGTGTGATAACTAAACCACATAAAGACATATCTCTGTTAGTGAGATCTCTGACAAAGAGATTTCATCCACACTTTTTTCCTCCCTCTGTCTAGCTAGATTTTTTTTAGCAGAACTGGCATTAGGAAGCTGACGATGGAGGGATGGAGAAACACAGACTTCCAGAAACAGGTTGCAATAAACATTGCAATTTGTCAACTCAGGGTTTGTTTACATTGGCCCTATACCCCAGTTCCAACCAGAAGTCACTTCTGGATTTAACATCCTGCTTCTTATTAGAAAAAAACAGGGAATGGTCCAGAGTTTCAACAAAGGCCCTTGGGAGGGGCAGAGCATGTTAATAATACCGCTAAATCCAGCAGCGATGCTCTGAACCAGTTTCAGATTTCGTAACCATGTAAATGTGCCCTCAGAGACCAGGCCAACTCTTAGTTATGACTTGGTTCAATGTCTGAAGTGAAAAATATCTTATTTATGCCATAAATAAGGAAGAGCCAAATATTCTTCTATTGTCATGGACTGACCATCATCTGATCAGTGTTAGACTTACTGTTGTGCCAAACCTCCGCAGGGGTGGTGGACCGATTAAGATGGTCCGCCCCATGAGACTTATGGATCCGGATGGATTCCTGATGTCTCTTGGGGAACTTCTTGTCATATCGGCTGATGATCCTGTGGAGACCCTGGTCGATCTCTATAACACTGAGATGGCCAGGGCTCTTGACACGATCGCCCCTGAACGTCCCCTCTTGCTCCACAGAGCCAGGTCGGCTCCTTGGTTCACTAGGAAGTTGGCTTTGATGAAGCGGGCGAGGCGGGGACTAGAGTGCAAGTGGCAAAATACTCAGAGCATCACCGACCAAACACAGGCTAGAGCCTCCATTAAGGCCTATTCTGTGGCGTTGCAGGCAGCCAGAAAAGATTTCTCAACTGCCCGCATCGCATCTGCAACTAATAGACCAGCAGAGTTGTTCTGGGTTGTCTGGGAGCTCCTTCATCCTCATGAGGTGGAGGAGCCCCTTGACAACTCGGTCACTCGATGCAGCGAGTTCGCGCATCATTTTGCAGATAAAGTTGCTCGATTATGCTCTGACTTGGACCCCAGCTTTGATACAGTGCCTGATGAGGTACCTAGAGCACCTGTCAATTCCATCTTGATGGATTCGTTTCAACCTGTTTGGCCTGATGACGTGGACAAGATCCTTGGAGCAATGAGATCAACCACATGTGTTCTAGATCCTTGCCCTACCTGGCTTGTAAAGCTTGCCGGGGGGGGGGGGTGGGTGGGGTTGGTCGATTGGTTTTTGAGGATTATCAATGCCTCACTGGAACAAGGGCATTTTCCATCCAGCCTGGAACAGGCAACTATTAGACCAATTCTAAAAAAGGCATCCCTTGATTCCTCTATTCTATCGAACTATCGACCAATTCTTACGCAAGGTTCTGGAGCGGGTGGTGGCCTCCCAACTCCAGGGATTCTTGGATGACACCGATTATCTTGACCCATTCCATTCTAGCTTCAGGCCTGGTCACGGCACTGAGATGGCTTTGGTCGCCTTGGTGGATGACCTCCGTAGAGAGCTTGACAGGGGGAGTGTGTCCCTGTTGGTTCTCTTGGACATCTCAGTGGCTTTCGATACCATCGACCATGGTATCCTTCTGGGACAGCTTTCTGGGATGGGCCTTGGGGGTACTGCTTTGCAGTGGCTCCAGTCCTTCCTGGAGGGCTGATCCCAGATGGTGAAGCTGCGGGACACCTGCTCGGACCCCTGGTCTTTGACTTGTGGGGTCCCGCAAGGTTCTATTCTGTCCCCCATGCTTTTTAATATCTACATGAAACCGATGGGCGAGGTCATCTGGGGTTTTGGAGTTTGGTGCCATCTCTACGCAGATGACACTCAACTCCACTACTCCTTTCCACCTACTTCCAAGGAAGCCCCTCGGATCCTAGACCAGTGTCTGGCCACTATGATGGGTTGGATGAGGGCCAACAAGCTGAGGCTTAATCCTGATAAGACAGAGGTCCTCCAGGTCAGCCGTTTGACCGATCGGGGCATAGGGTGTGCTTGACGGGGTCACACTCCCCCTGAAGGTGCAGGTCCGCAGTTTGGGGGTCCTTCTGGATTCATCGCTTTCACTTGATGCTCAGGTGTCGGCGGTGGCCGGGAGGGCCTTTGCACAATTAAAACTTGTGCACCAACTGCGACCGTACCCCGAGAAGTCTGGCTTGACCACGGTGGTCCACGCTCCAGTAAGGATGGATTACTGTAACGCGCTCTACATAGGGCTGCCCTTGAAGACAGTCCAGAAATTACAGCTGGTACAACGGTCGGCAACTAGGTTACTAACTGGAACTGCTTACAGGGAGCGGTCAACCCCCATTCAAGCAGCTTCACTGGCTGCCGATAATATTCCGGGTCCAATTCAAGGTGCAGGTTATTACCTATAAAGCTCTAAACGGTTCAGGACCTGCCTATCTTCATGACTGCGTCGTCCCCTATGAACCTATGTGATCTCTGAGATCTTCCGGGGAGGCCCTCCTCTCGCTTCCGCCTTCCTCACAGTTACGTTTGGTGGGGACGAGAGAGAGGGCCTTCTCGGCTGTGATCCCTCGGCTCTGGAACTCCCTCCTCAGGGAGATTAGGTTGGCACCCTCCCTACCATCCTTTAAGAAACAATTGAAAACCTGGATGTTTGAGCTGGCCTTTGGAGAGACAGCCATTGGATGACCAGCCTCATTATAATTCTATTCTGAATGTTATTAGGTTCCTTTCATCGGGGTATTTTAATCTAATGATTTTATCTTATATTGCTGCTATAGTGCCCCCCCCCCACCTTTGACGTTGACTGAATTGCATTGGTGGTTGTTTGATATTATTACTGTTGTAATAACCTTTGTTGTAATTTCTGTTTTATCATCTTCTTGTGTTTTAAACTGTGTATATTGTTAATGTATTTGCGCTGTTACTTTTGTAACATTGTGAGCCACCCCGAGTCCCCATGGGGAGATGGTGGTGGGGTATAAATAATAATAATAATTATTATTATTATTATTATCTTTCCTTTTTTTCTAAAATGGTACAGATTTGAGACATTCATTTTTGAAAGTTTGCATTTTATGAATGGATTGATTAAAAGATAGGTGACTACTTAAGTAAATATTCTTTAACAGAACCCTAGAGTATAAAAAGAAGGGTTGAAACTCTATGGAGAGGGAGATGCAGGGTGGTGGTGGGGAAGAGAAGGGTTCTAATCACATCTTTCATGCTTATTTCTATGTTTGATGTTTTTATAGCTTTGATGGTTTAATCTACAGTTACATGTTTTTGATTTAAATATGTGATATATATTTTATACATATGTGAGGCATTGAATTTTGCCATTTATTATGTTGTAAACCACTTTGAGTCCCCCCCCCCCCAGGGGTGAGAAAAGTGGTATAGAAATGTAGTTAATAATAGTAATAAATAATGTAGCCCCACCTGGGCCATTTTTGTGGCCCCCAGGGTATCCCAGGGGTCAACGTATTTGCAGATTCTTCCCCCTAAATCCCCCAAAACTATCTTCAGGGGATTATAAAAGACATGTCTACATGTTCCCTCTATGTGCCACAGCAGTCAAAATGAAATTTTGGATGTTTGGAGGTGGTGGTGATGATGATCATGAAAAAGGAGGAGGACGTATAGCCCTCCAGGGACCTCATCACACTCTTCCCCCCCCCCCGGTAACATTTTGGGGGTTAGAGGATGGCCATGGAGTGACTGAAGTGGCCCCACAAGCCACACACCCACCCTCCTCCTTCCCATATGATGAGAAGGGAAGGGTGGAGGAATTGCTATGAGGTGCATGGTGCCCTGTCGCTTCCCCTCATAAGACAGGGGAAGAACAAAAATTGTGCTAAAAAGTAGAAAATTGAAGTAAACTTACCTATTTCATGGACATTGCCACAAAGATGCCACAAAAATGCCAAAAGGGGGTGTGGCCAGTCATGTGAAAAGACACATTGGTATCAAATTGCTGAAAAAACCCCGTTTGATGAGATTACAAGACTATAGCCACTAGTCTTCCATAATTGTCCACACCTAGTTTACAAGGTAAAGAGATTCTAGTTTGAGACTACTGTTGTTCACTAAGCATGCTACTTGCATATATGCCCCATGCAGTTCAAAAGGCCTAAATAAAATAAAATATTAGCCAAAAGTGAAATGTTTAGTATTGAATCAATAATACTATTGATGTTTTAAATTATCTTGCCATCACTTTTCTCATTGAATTTCCTGTCAATGTTGTTTTTAAATGAATCCTTTTCATTCTGCCTAGAATTTGGAAAAATTGCTTCTTTGAACTACAGTTCCCATTGTCTCTCTGTCAGCATGGGCTTGTTGTAAACTACAACTCCCCAAACTACCAAAATCCAATTAATGGTCTTTTATTGGAACTGCTGTTTGAAACAACTGGGTGTTGTAATGTTCATCATAACGTTCCCAAGCTTTCAGGGCCCTATAGACCCAAGTTGTCGTTTTTAGCCAAAGTTTGCTTCTACCTTAAGGCAATTCAGAATAAGCAAGAAAATGCTATCATGGCTCCTTCCTGTTTAAAAAAAGTCTCACTGTCTGGTACTTGCTTTCCAGGCTAAATGATGAATACAGTTGCTGTGTGTATTTCTCCAAGTTATTAAATTCCAGCTTATGAGATCCTGGGTGGAGGAGATTGCCAGCTGGTAAGGAGGACAGCATCGTGGCAACCTCTGGAGGACAGGCATTTCATTGCTCTGTAAATGGCATATCCAGATGTCTCTCATTTAGGGAATCATGGAGACTGTTTCAAAATTTCTGATTGCCTCTGTCCAAATGTGTGGATGGGCATATGGATTGCCAGCCCACATACTGGCAAGGAACATGGCAGGGCAATGCTGTCTATACGGCTGTCTTCCCGCAGTCAGAACCACATAGCTGTCCTGTGGATAAACATCTTCCTTCCCCACGACTCTCCAGTACTGCCAACTGCAACATTCAGCCAACACTTGGGAACCTGCCATGCAGACATGTCCTCAGGCATTAAGTCTTGTGCCCAGTTCTCTACACTCAAGACACACTGTGACTAGGAGGCAATGCACAGAATAGGCTTGTTGTGTGCCTATTATGCATCATACTTTGGCTGCAGCAGCTCCTGTTTTGATTTCTATATCTCCACAATGATTAGTAAGCCTGAAACAAGCAACAATCCGAGCCAGCACAGCCAACAGTGATGGATATTGAGAGGTGTAGTAGTTCAACAACAGGTGTATGCCTCAAGTTGCCCACATCTGCTACAATGATGAGAGATTATTAGAGGACAGGCAACTATCCTGAAGTATTAAAGACATCAATACAGCCAGCATGCCCAGTGGTGCCAGTCTACCTGCTAAGAGGGTTGTTCCTGCCTTGTCAGAAGTTTGGTTTACTCTAGAAAGAGATGTCAAAGTACTCTAGTCAAGTTTTCTTTTAGGCTGCAGTTTTGAGCAAACACCTTTAGGAAGAAAATGGCACTTAATTCTCTAAGATGTATTTCTGTTCAATGTCATCCTATTTAGTGGAAGTGTTTTACACTCTTTCAGTTCTGTGGCTCACACTGTCCCTTTTTCAAAAGGCATCTAGAAGCCGAATCTTCCAATGACTTCCAGCAATGTTTAGGTTGCCAAACCCATACCACTTACAAACCACCATACTCTCTTGTTTAAACACACACAATCCAAAGAAATTCAGACCAAAGCTTGTTGAAGTGAAGGTAAAGTAAGTGGAGCATTTGTTGTGTCTCTACTAAAACCTGACCATAAGTTCTCAGGAATGAGTGGTACTAGAGCACCCTGAATCTTTTCCCAGACTCACCCAAACTGTCATTGGGACTAAATGCATACATTCAGCATGTGAAGCAACACCCCCCAAATTCCCCTTCAACGTATGAGCAAAAAATGAATCATAAGCCAATTCTGTAGTGAATGCTCTGACAGGGTAGACAATCATGTATACATGCCACCCACTTTGTGATACAAAGTGATAATATGATCCTCGGATGTGAAAGTGAGTCTACCACTATGGTAGACCATGTAGGGAGAGGGTGTGCATTTAGCAGCTGGGGGGCCCCCATCGAAGTTATCCAGGGGAGGGGGAGATACGGGAAAGGGAGGCATAACTTAATTCGGCCTAGGGTGAGAAATAGAGTGCTTGTAGATCTAAAACGACCTCCTGACATAGTAAAGTTGGGTGCCAAGGTTGGCGGACCCTCCGATCTGAAGGTGGTGCTGCTGAACGCCAGGTCTGTCAACGGTAAAGCTGCAATCATCCAGGATCTCATTCTGGATGAGCGGGCAGACCTGGCATGCATAACTGAGACCTGGTTGGACGAGGCTGGGGGAGTTAACCTTACCCAGCTTTGTCCACCAGGATATACCGTGCAGCACCAACCAAGATCTGGAGGGAGGGGAGGAGGGGTTGCAGTGGTCTATAAGGAGTCCATCCCCCTGACCAGGTGCCCCATCCCTCAGTCTACCTTGTTTGAGTGTGCTCATCTGAGGGTAGGGAGCCGGGACAGTTTAGGGATTCTGCTAGTGTACCGACCACCCCGCTGCACTACAGTCTCCCTGCCTGAGTTAGCTGGGGTGGTCTCAGGCCTGGCTTTGGAGTCCCAACGGCTCATTGTGCTGGGGGACTTCAATATCCATGCCGAGGCCACTCCCTCCGGTGCAGCTCAGGACTTCATGGCCGCCATGGCAACCATGGGGCTGTCCCAATTAGTATCTGGCTCTACCCACAGAGCAGGGCACACACTTGACTTGGTTTTCTGCCAGGGATGGGAGGAAGGTGGCGGTGTGGAGGAGCTCACCATCGCTCCATTGCCATGGACTGACCATCACCTGATCAGGTTTAGACTCACTGCACCCCCCAACCTCCGCAGGGGTGGAGGACCTAAAATGGTCCGCCCCAGGAGGCTTATGGATCCGGATGGATTCCTGACGGCTCTTGGGGAATTCCCCGCCACCTCGGCTGGTGATTCTGTCGATGCTCTGGTCACCCTCTGGAACAAGGAGGCGGCTAGGGCAATAGACATGATCGCTCCAGAACGTCCCCTCTCGAGTACCCGAGCTAAACCATCTCCTTGGTTTACTGAGGAGTTGGCAGCGATGAAGCGAAAGAAGAGGGAACTAGAGGGCGTGTGGCGTTCGGAGCCAAGCGGGCCAAACCGAACACGGCTGTGTTCCTATCTTAGGGCATATGCCGCGGCAATAGATGCTGCAAAGAACGTTTTCTTTGCAGCTAATATTGCGTCGGCAAAGAACCGTCCGGCGGAGCTGTTCCGAGTTGTCAGAGGTTTGTTATATCCCGTCCCTCAAGACGGGATCCCTGACAACTCGGCAGCCCGCTGTGAAGCATTTGCTCGGTTCTTTGCGGACAAAGTCGCTTTGATCCGTTCTGGCTTTGACACCATATTAACGGCAGTCTCCGAGGATGTAACACGAGCACCTGCTTGTCCTATTTTGATGGATTCATTTCAATTGGTTCAGCCTGAGGACGTGGACAAGGTGCTTGGAGAGGTGAGGGCTACCACATGCATCCTAGACCCCTGCCCATCCTGGCTGGTGAGAGAAGCCAGAGGGGGATTGGCCGAGTGGGTGAAGGTGGTGGTGAATGCCTCCCTTCGGGAAGGCATATTTCCAGTGAGCCTGAAATTGGCTGTGATCAAACCGCTGTTGAAGAAGCCATCACTGGACCCCACTCAATTGGAGAACTTTCGGCCTATTTCCAATCTCCCCTTTTTGGGCAAGGTCATGGAACGTGTGGTGGCCGCACAACTCCAGGCATTCTTGGTAGATACCGATTTTCTGGATCCGGCACAGTCTGGCTTCAGGCCGGGGCATGGTACCGAGACAGCCTTGGTCGCCTTAGTCGATGATCTACGCCGGGAACTGGACAGGGGGAGTGTGTCCCTGCTGGTTCTGCTGGACCTCTCAGCGGCCTTCGATACCGTCGATCACGGTATCCTTCTGGGACGCCTCGCTGGGATGGGTCTCGGAGGTACTGTTCTGCAGTGGCTCCGGTCCTTCCTGGAGGGTCGGTCCCAGATGGTGTCATTGGGGGACACCTGCTCGGCCCCACAACCATTGACTTGTGGGGTCCCGCAGGGTTCAGTACTGTCCCCCATGTTGTTCAACATCTACATGAAGCCACTGGGAGAGATCATCCGGAGTTTCGGGGTCCGGTGTCATCTGTACGCAGATGATGTCCAGCTCTGTCACTCCTTCCCACCTGTCACTAAGGAGGCTGTCCAGGTCCTGAACCGGTGTCTGGCTGCTGTGTCGGACTGGATGAGGGTGAACAAATTGAAACTGAATCCAGACAAGACAGAGGTCCTCCTGGTCAGTCGTAGGGCCGAACAGGGAATAGGGTTACAGCCTGTGCTGGACGGGGTCGCACTCCCCCTGAAGACACAGGTTCGCAGTCTGGGGGTCCTCCTGGACTCATCGCTGAGCCTGGAGCCCCAGGTCTCGGCGGTGGCCAGGGGAGCCTTCGCACAACTAAGACTTGTGCGTCAGCTGCGCCCGTTCCTTGGGAGGTCTGACTTGGCCACGGTGGTCCACGCTCTGGTTACAGCTCGTTTGGACTACTTCAACGCTCTCTACGTGGGGTTGCCTTTGAAGACGGCCCGGAAGCTCCAACTAGTACAACGGGCGGCAGCCAGATTAATAACTGGGGCAGCTTACAGGGAGCATACCACCCCCTTGTTAAGCCAGCTCCACTGGCTGCCGATATGCTTCCGAGCCCAATTCAAAGTGCTGGTCTTGACCTATAAAGCCCTAAACGGTTCTGGCCCAATCTACTTGTCCGAACGTATCTCCTCCTATGAGCCAGGAAGATCCCTAAGGTCATCTGGAGAGGCCCTGCTCTCGGTCCCGCCTGCCTCACAGGCACGGCTGGTGGGGACGAGGGACAGGGCCTTCTCGGTGGTGGCTCCCCGGCTGTGGAACACCCTCCCCAGAGAAATACGGCACGCCCCAACCCTTCTGAGTTTTAGAAAAGCCCTGAAAACATGGCTATGTGCCCAGGCTTTCAAAGATTAAATGATAAAAGACGACCCTGGACTGATTTACGGCTACAGCACGAGGATTTTGGAGGAATGGATTTTAATCATATGTTTTATATTTTTCTATTGCTTAATTGTTTTATTGGATTTTCATTGCTGTTTTAATTATGTGCAGGCATTGAATTGTTGCCAATTTGTACGCCGCCCTGAGTCCCTTCGGGTGAGAAGGGCGGGATATAAATGTTGCAAATAAATAAATAAATACAATACACACAAATACCCAGTACCTGCCTTGTGCTTTCTGGTAATAAAACCTGAGGTAGCACTACGCCATGTAGCAGTTGTACAGAGACTTGGGAGAGACCACCAAGGTCATGACTACTCATATTTAGAATTTTAAACAGACTTTGAATGTGCTAACAAAGGTTAGAAATATATCTTGTTGCATTTCCAACTCATGGCTATGCTAAAGTGGACCCATTTTTTTTTTTTGCAAGATTTGTTCAGAGAGGGTTTGTCTTTGTTTTCCTCTGAGGCTGAGGGCGTGTGACTTACCCAAGTCACCCAGTGGGTCTCTGCAGTCAAAAAGGAAGTCAAACTCTTGTCTCCAGAGTCAGAGTCCAGGTCTTAAAACCACTATCCCCTAGAGCAGTGGTTCTCAACCTATGGGTCTCCAGATGTTTTAGCCTTCAACTCCCAGAAATCCTAACAGCTGGTAAACCAGCTGGGATTTCTGTGAGTTGTAGGTGAAAGCACCTGGGGACACAGATTGAGAACCACTGCCCTAGAGATTTTTCATTCTGCACTATTTTTAATTGTGTCTGAAACGATTTGAGAACATGCTGCAAGTTGCTACTCGTGTAAGAGAATTGGCCGTTTACAGAGATGTTGCCCAGGGGACACCTGGATGTGTTTGCTGGGAGACTTCTCTCATGTCTCCAAAAACTAGAGCTGACAGACAGGAGCTCACCCTGTCTCGCGGATTTGAACCGGCAACCTTCAAGTCAACAACCCAACCTTCAGGTCAGCAGTTCAGCCAGCACCCATTGTGCCATCACGGCTCCTATTACAGCACTATGTCCCACTTTAACTACCGTGGTTGCTGCATCCTATGGAATGTTAGGGTTTGTAGTCTACAGCTCTCTAGCACCGAATTTGAACCTGCCTTTTCCTAAACTGCAAATGACACAACTGCAGCGGATGAATGGAACCACAGCAGTTAAAGCAGAATGAGAGAGCTCTCACTATTTAGTATGGAACACTCAAAACATAGTGTGCATCTACAGTACATTGGATACAATTTAACACCACATGAACTACCGTGGCCCCATGCCAAAGAGTGTTGGAGCCTCACCAAAGGACAACTGCCAGGATGCTGTAGCACTGAACCTTGCCAATTAAAACGGGATCAAGCCACATCCACTTTACAGTGCAGAGACACCAACCTTTCTCTTTGCAAGCTACCAGTTCTCACACACTGAGTAACTCAGGATGCACATTTTGCCAAAATTGGTTTAACACAGGGAAAGGGCATGGGTGTGAGCAACGGGAAGGAAAGGGCATGTGACTGAGTGAGTGAGGGTGCATTGACACTTTCGAATGGGTGCAGGTTGACTCCACTTGAGCTGCCAGGGCTCAATGTTAGGGAATGTTGAGAGTTAGAATCATAGAACGATAGAATTGCAAAAGTAGCTGTGAGTTTTCTGGGCTGTATGGCCATGTTCCAGAAGCATTCTCTCCTGACGTTTTGCCCACATCTATGGCAGGCATCCTCAGAGGTTATGAGGTCTGTTGGAAAATAGTCCAGGGAAGGTCCAGAGTGGGAGAAAGAACTCTTGGAGGCAAGTGTGAACATTGCAATTAATCACCTTGATTAGCAAAATCTGACTGCCAGTATTTTTAAAAACTCTAAAATCAGGACAGTACATAAAAAACAACACTCTGAAAACAGGGGAATTCCAGACACGAAACAATCAGGGCCAGCTAACACCTCCCAACAAAGGATTCCCACAGGGAGGAATCAGCCAGGCCTTGAAGCTGCAAGGCTTTTCAATGCTAATCAAGGTGATTAATTGCAATATTCACACTTGCTTCCAACAGACAAGAGTTCTTTCTCCCACCCTGGACCTTCCACAAATATATAAACCTCCCTTGCCTAGTTTCCAACAGACCTCACAATTTCTGAGGATGCCTCCATCCTTGATGGAATATATTGATTTGGATTTGTAATTTTATGTCTGTTTTTAATAGAATTGTTTTGGTTCTGTCTTATGGTGTTGTTTATTATGTTTACTATGTTTAACTTTGTTGTATCGGCCACATGACCTTGGAGGTGTCTACGCCGGCTCTTTGGCTTAGAAATGGAGATGAGCACCAACCCCCTGAGTCAGACATGACTGGACTTAACCTCAGGGGAAACCTTTACCTTTTTTTTATGGTGTGTTATGACAATTGAATGTCTTTTATGTTCATGTTGAAAACTCTCCTGAGTCCTCTGGAGGAGATGGATCAGTATATAAAGTTTATTATTATTATTATTATTATTATTATTATTATTATTATTATTATTATTATTGTATGACACAGCAAACAAGATAGATATGCTGGATTTCATATCACAAAATCACAAGTCGAACACTTCCCAAGTGTTTAGGACTGTGTGATGTATTATATTATTTTATTGTATGACACGGCAAACAAAATAGATATGCTGGATTTCATATCACAAAATCACAAGTTGAACACTTCCCAAGTGTCTAGGACTATGTGATGTATTTTCGGATGATGCGCACAGATCCCAGCAGGGTGGCCTTTTGCAGTTGACAGATCGTAATTTTGTCAATGTCTATTGTTTCCAAATGCCGGCTGAGATCTTTTGGCACGGCACCCAGTGTGCCGATTATTATTATTATAGATGTGGGCAAAACATCAGGAGAGAATGCTTCTGGAGCATGGCCATACAGCCCGAAAAACTCCGGCCATGGAAGCCTTCGACAACACAGAATCACAAGAGTTGGGAGAGACCTAAGAGCCACCCGCCACATATGCAGGGAAAGCACAATCAAAGCACCCCGTACAGATGGCCACCCAGCCTCTGCTGAAAAGCCTGCAGAGAAGGAGACTCCACTAAGCTCCGGGACACTGCTGAATCTACAACTCCCAGGATAGCAGTAACTTCTGAAGTGACGCCAAGCAGCATTAATTCTCCGGTGGAGAGAGATGCATCTTGAGGCAGAGTGATGCAGAGAGGGGGAGCTCGACGCCCGGGGGCTGGTGCAGGGAGGCCGGCAAGTGCCTTGTGTGGGTGGCCAGAGCAGATCGCCGGCGAGAAACCCGTGGAAGGGAAGGGAAGGGAAGGGGGCGGAGAGCAGGAGGGCGCTTTGCTGCCCCGTGGCGGCGGTCGGAAGCAAAGGAAGGCGAGAAGGGGGCGCTTCTCACTCTGGAGGATCAATGCAGTTCGGAACCCCTTGAAATGCTAGGAAGCCTGGGACCTGGAGCCAGCCAGCCCTCTGGAGCAGGGGAAGGCTCAAGCCAGACCTTGTCAAGCTCCGTCGCCCAGGATCCCACTGAAGTGGTGCCTGCCTTCCTTCTGGGAGGGGGCGGCGGAGGGGCATCTTACCGTGAGCGCGGAGAACTTCTGCGTGGTGGCCAGCTCCGCCGGCAGGAGCAACCCCAGCGGGAGCAGCAGCAGGAGCAGCATCCTCTCCTCCTCCTTGTCCCGCCGGCTTCCTTCTCCTTCGCCTTCGCCCGGCTCCCCTCAAGTAGGCAGCCCGGGAACGCTCGCCTCCGCTGCCCTCGCTCTCTCCGGCGCTGCCACCCTTTCCCGGGAGCTTGGCCGGTGGAGAGAGTGGCTCCTTCCCGCTCTGGTCCTGCTGCCTCTGCCTCGGCAGATCTGGACCGGCTCAGAGCCCACTCGTGCCTAAGTGGCAAAGCGGCTTGGGTTTGCCCTCCCTCGGTGCGCAGCTGTCATCTGATGCTCCTCCGGGGGGAGGGAGGGAGGGAAGGAGGGGGGTCACAAAGGGGGGGGGGGTAAAAGCGACGCCAAGCTCCCCACCCCTTTCCTGGTTCCTCCCCCTCTCTCGTTGGCGCACTGGCTGCACCTTTTGGGAATCTGGGATGATTTGGGCAGGAGCAGATGGGAAGGTGCGCTGGGGATCTCCCCAAATCTGGCCTTCTTCTCTCTCCGTCTAACTCCACACTCCACGTTTTCCTCCTTCATTGCATCTACACCAGGCATGGGCATACTTCGGCCCTCCAGGTGTTTCGGACTTCAACTCCCACAATTTCTAACAGCCGGTAGCCTGTTAAGAATTGTGGGAGTTGATGTCCAAAACACTGGAGGGCCGAAGTATGCCCATGCCTGATGCACACCATAGAATGAATGCAGCTTGACCCTACTTTCACTGCCAGGGCTCAAGGCTATGGAGTCATTGGAGTGGTAGTTTTTTTTTTTGGGGGGGGGGGAATTACTGCACCCACTCTCTGGAGTCATAACCTTTTGGAAATAAATGGCAATCATAACCTTATCAAAAAAGCAAATATGAATTTATTTATTTATTTATTTATTTATTTACAGTATTATATTTCGCCCTTCTCACCCTGAAGGGGACTCAGGGCGGATCACATTACACATATAAGGCAAACATTCAATGCCTTAACATAGAACAAAAACAAGACAAACTCATGACCTCTTGGCCAGAGTGATTTGTTGCAGCTGGTTGCAGCTGGTTGCTCAACAGCCTGCAGCACACCTCGGCCCCTGAACATGTGGAGACCACCATTTGAAAACCATTAGTCAAGAAAAGCATGACCTTATTAGAAGTCAACCTTTTGAACAAGTGATAGTCACAAGCATTCGTGTAATGGCACACAGGTAACTCAGCTGTTAAACTGAAGAAGCATGTCTTTTGACCTCATCACGCTAGAGCTTGGATCCACTTTAAATCCACTTTAGGGAGGGAGCTTTAAAGAGCTCAGCCAATCTGGTCCTGGGCTTCACCAAACTACAAACCCCAGAATTCTCCAGGAAGCAGAAACCAGAGTTAAAGTGGATTCATGCTCTAGTGTGATAAGACACCTTTGAAATGCCAAGGACAAAGACATGCCACTGCAAAAATATATTTGGTTAGCAGGGGATGGTTGTTTCTTTAAAGATGAAATTGTAATTGTGGTTGTAACTGCCCAAAACATATACACTCCCTTGAAACCTCTTAGTTTAAAATGTGCACTTAGAGATAAAAACAAAGTATTATTTGAAAAATAACATATCCTGTTTACTCATAAACATCTTGTATTAATTCACCATGCAGGCACATTTCTTATTAAAGTTCAGTAACAGATAGTATGTAGCTTCTCTATGTGTTGAGTACACAGGGTATCATTCTTAATCAATAGTCCATAGTCTTTAAGTATAGTTGTACTCACTGAAGTCCATAAGCATACATGCATCCATTGAAGTCTCTAAATGCATACATGCATCCACCTCCACTGAGGTCTGATGCAAACTTATAACATTGAAATCCAACAGTAATTGCTTTCATTGAAGAACGAACACATACTGATAACAAAATGGAGTCCTGAGTCTGAACATGCTCAGTACAATCACACATCTATAACTCCTTCCATACCAAAAAGGTAGTCAAACTGGAAAATCAACCAGGTTACAGGTTAGCAAATATATACATCAACAAACACATAGTGAAAGGCTTGAAAGGTTGCTATTTCCAACAGTAGTTTGACAAGTTCTTGAGCCTTTGCTGCCAATGAGTGCTGGAGCCTCACTAAACTGCAGCTCCCATGATTGCATGGTTGAGCCAGGGCAGTTAGAGCAATGTCAGATTGCATTAATTCTACAGTTGTAGATGAATCCTTAGGACACAGACACAGGAAGAGAGATTTCCCTAAAACATTCCAAAGAATGTTCTGACAGCAAGCCTCGAGCCATGGTTGTTCAAGGGGTGCCAGCGTGCATTCATTCGACAGTGTAGATGCACCCCAATGTGGGTATAAAGGGGCATGCTTATGAGCACCCCAAATATACCCCCTTTTAAGCCTCAAACTAGGTATTTTAGAATTCACTGAATGTGTCAACACAGTAGAATTCTTTTGACACTAACACTTGAACTGTCATGGCTCGATGCTATGAAATCCTGAGAGTCGTAGTTTTACAAGGCTTTTAGCCTTTTCTGCCAAAGAGTGCTGGAGCCTTACCAAAATACAAATCCCAGGATCCCATAGCATTAAGCCATGGCAGTTCCAGTCTTGTCAAGCTTCATTAAATCTATGGGACATATGCACCCACGGAATACCAAGGAGACAGAAGAAGGAAAGCTGAGGGGAAATAGACAGGAGGATGGTTTGTGGTCACTGCCCCACAGCTTTTTTCCCCCTGGCTACCATCTGCAAAAGGTCAAGTCATGTGCAAACACGTAAGCGTGGGTTTGTTTGGAGTCATGCTGATGGGTTTTGCAGCTTGCGTTTGCAAAGGGTTTTAAGAGGTGAGCACCAGGCAGTGGGTTAAGTCCCTCGGTGTTATTTGCCTTCCAGCTCTAGTGACATTTGGGGCTGTTGCTCGGTAATTCCAGACCTTTGGGATAAGCAAGAGGATTTGGTCTGTGCGTGGCCTGACGTGGACAACTATCTTTTCACCTCGTTTCCCCTCCCAAACAGGGCATTGTTGAAATACTTCAGCTTTGACTTGGTAGCTGCATAATGCTGCGGATAAAACACTGAAGCCTTACAAGCCTCTCAAGAATAAAAATCATGGCTGTTGTACTTTTTCTTCATAGAATTTTACTGGCAAATTTATTACACAACACTAAAACAACTTAAACTCTCTCCCTCTTAACAAACAAAGACTAAATCTATACATACAAAGATCTAACAACAATCGTAAAAACTATTATCAGTATGGAAGGTGTGTTCATATGTCTAGCTAAAGTCAAAAGCAGATTGAGCAAAGCCAGTATTCCAAAGAGTACCACTGAACTTTGGAGGAATATTATTGTCTATGTTGTGATCATATAGTCCCTGGGATTGGGATTGGATTTTTTCAAATCACATGTACGCAATGGTAATTTGTACAATAGTGCAAAAGTTCATGTCTCAATACAACCCATTTATTTCTCGTATCAGAAGCGAACCGAGGGTACAGTTGTAATGTATTTTAAAACAAAGTTTAAAATTTAGCATGATACTAAATGCCCTTTGACCAGTAGCTGGCCACTTGGAGTGCCTCTGATGTTGCTGTAAGAAGGTCCTCCATTGTGCATGTGGCAGGACTCAGACTGCATTGCAACAGGTGGTCTGTGGTTTGCTTTTCTCTACACTCGCATGTCGTGGACTCCACTTTGTGGCCCCATTTCTGAAGGTTGGCTCTGCATCTTGTGGTGCCAGAGTGCAGTCTGTTCAGTGCCTTTCAAGTCACCCAGCCTTCTGTGTGCCCAGGAGGGAGTCTCTCATTTGGTATCAGCCATGGATTGAGGTTCTGGGTTTTAGCCTGCCACTTTTGGACTCGCACTTGCTAAGGTGTCACTGCGAGTATCTCTGTAGAGCTTTGAAAACAATTTCTTGATTTAAGGCATTGGTGTGCTGGCTGATATCTGAACAGAGGATGGGCCAGAGATGTCTTTGCCTTTTTATTATTGGCTGCTACTTCCCGGCGGATGTCAGGTGGTGCAATACCAGCCAAACAGTATATTTTCTCCAGTGGTGTGGAGTGTAGACATCCTGTGATAATGCAGCATGTCTCATTAAAAGCCACACCCACTCTTTGAATGAGTTGAGATGTGTTCCACATTGGGCATGCGTACTCAGCAGCAGAATAGCAAAGTGCAAAGGCAGATGTCTTCACTGTGCCTGGTTGTGATCCCCAGGTTGTGCCAGTCAGCTTTCATATGATATTGTTTCTAGCACTCACGTTTTGCTTGATATTCAAGCAGTGTTTCTTGTAGGTCAGAGCACGGTCCAGGGTAGCTCCCAAGTATTGTGGTGTGCTGCAATGCTTCAGTGGGATTCCTTCCCAGGTAATCCTCAGGGCTGAAGATGCTTATCTGTTCTTAAGGTGAAAAACACATCTGTGTTTCAGATAGATTAAAATCCATCTAATCCAGCTAAAACAACCCATTGTCATAGGGTGATAGAAAGGCCTGGAAATGGGATCTGGAGTTAGAGACATTAATGTTTTCATAAAACAAAAATGAACCTGCTGTAGTAAACTGAAGTGGTTTAGAGATCTTGTGTCTTTTGTACTATTCTTGGCAATTTGGGAGCTTTTCTCTTCTAAATGGCTGTGGAAGATCAAAATGGTGTTTGGACTTCAAATGAGAAATAATATTATGAACATACATAACACATTTCAGCTTTCAGTCGTGGCTTCCACTTGTCCAAGGGTCTCTTTTCTGTCCTAGCTGGCTGCTGCAACTTTCCCAGAAGCAAGAATGCTAAATAACAACAAAACAAAACTGGAAGTGGTTGGAAATCAACTTTTGGTTTCGAAAAACAGGCACTTTTATCTTGAGCAATGTGGGGGTGGCTATGACCGGTTTAAAAAGCAAATTGTCTCTAATGTAGTCATTTATGAAATGCTATTTCCTCCTTTTGTCAGAATTTTGTAACCTACTAATATTGCTGTAGCTTAACTCCAAAGGTCAGGAGTGGAAATTCTGCAGGACTTTTGTATGGCTTCAGAAGCCTACTCTAATCTCTCCCCCCTCCCCCTCTCTCATTCTTTCTTTCTTGCCCATTTAGGTAATTCGATTATATTAGAGTACAGATGGGCAAAATATTATTTCAGAACACTTTATGGCAATAGTATGACATTGGAGCTGTAGATGTTTCAAGCTTCTTACCACACTGGCAGTCCACTGACATTTGTGGGTGCACTACAATCAGAAATACAGAGCAGAGCACAAGAACCACCACCCCCCCCCCCCCAAAGAAGTAATTCATCTATTCCTCCCCAGCAGTGCCCTGTTCCTGCTGCAACTTGTCGATTATCTGATAACTTTATTTGCTTTTTTAAAAAAGCATAAGGGGCCTACTTCCATGACCCAAATCTTTTCCTATTTCTATATGTGATTGAGTGGTAGTGAATAACAATAGATTCTTAGCCTCTGTCTTACCAAACATAAACAAATAGCAGCTACATCACTTCTTCC
The DNA here is from genome assembly GCF_035594765.1 of Anolis carolinensis. NCBI lineage: Eukaryota > Metazoa > Chordata > Lepidosauria > Squamata > Anolidae > Anolis > Anolis carolinensis. Next base: position 65,512,257 of record NC_085841.1, read on the forward strand.
ATCTCTTTTTTATAATTTGCTACATAAATGCTAAATTAATATTCATTTTTTCTACAAACCTGAAAGGATGGGTTGAGTTTGGAATAGTTACTTTTTGCTACAACTCCCTGAATCTTTCAACTAACTGCCAGTGACCAGTTCAGGCCTTTTTTCCACTTCTGGCTACAACAACTGAAAAAGATCCCGACTGATTTGACCAGATGAAACAGCTGACATTTCCCAGGATGCTATGATAACTGTGGCTTCAAGGTTGGAACAAATACACGACTTTCTTCTCAAAGTGCCTAGCAAATTTATTATGGTAAATAACCACAGGTTCCCTTTGTAATCTCTCTAAGCCTGATCACAATAGCTTCCTTACCATTAAGAATAAGAGTGCTAGATGACATACTAACAATACAACATATTTTTGTCAGCATAACTACTTTATAATAAGTACAATGAACAGCGCCTCCACTAATCTTCTATCATATTGCTCTATAACCTGTGCGGTGTGCATTCTAACTGTTGTCCATTCTATTTCATTGCTCATGGCTCTTAGATGCACAAAGTGGGCTCCACAGCACTAGGAATGGGTCCTTGAGATTGACTGTGTCAATGTCCATTTCCATCTGTATTGAGACATACGTAATTGTATCATCAGTCCTATTAGCTGTAAAATCTTCCAGAACACTGGAATCTGTTTATCCCCTTAATCAGCCCTCCACCACTTCAAGGAAAGTTGAATCAAACTTTACCACACATGCTGAGACAACAGTTTACTAAGACAGCCATGTGGTTTTCATTGCAGCCATGAAGTTCTAAGCTGGAACCATCCAGAATATTTCAATATGGATGCTGAAGCCCCCAAGACTACAATCATGGTGTCCTGCAGCAACTCTGAGGCCACTTTGACCAAGAAAGACAACAAAACTGCAGGGAAAAATGGATTAGCACTATGCTGATTTAAAGAAGGTAGGCAAATAAGTTGAACTATACTTGGGTACAGGAGTCCATAAAAGCTGGCTCTCATGTGTGGGGGTAAGCTAGCATCCATTATTGGGGATGAAACCTCATGAATGCTTTTTCCCTGACAAAGAAAAACAAAGGGACTGACTAACTTATTGAAAGGCAAGAAAGAAACAAAAGGTCTGAGAACATAGTCCTAAGAAGGAGAGGTAAAAACAAAGGGCAGGCATTAGCAGACTCCCCTCTGTCACTTTATACAAGTGTTGATGCCCCTCTGCTTCCAACAATCATCACTGTGCCTGTTCTGTCTTTTTGGACAGTGCATCCAGCCTTCTCTTTCTTTCTCCCTCCCCCCTGCCTTCCTTTCCACTTTCCTTCATTTTTCCTTTCTGTGTAATCATCTAATTTTAAGTGACTTCAACTTTCAAATGTCAATCTTGATATGGTGAAATCCATCTAATTTGCTATTAAAACAAATATTCCTTATCGATTCTCCTTATGTAGGTGAGAAGGATTAATCTTTCCACTTCCCCTTGACGTGTGAACCGTCACTTTAATTAGAACTCTATCACAATAAGTAGTGGATTTGCCATGGATTGTGGCAAATCTGATGGGGCCCAGCAGGGGAAACCCATCACCCCACATCCCGTACTGCCTGGCTTTCCCCCTTTCACCATCTTATGGGAGGAAGCATCCACAACCCAGATTCCCCCCATTGTTCTTTATGCAACACAGGAAGCCTCCAATGTTGTCACAGTACTGGTGGCTTACAACATTCCCTCTTCACTTATGTCATGGAGCCCTGCCAGAAATATGTTGTGGATGGGAGCCAGTGGGCTCCATGGCTAAAGAGGGCTGAAAGCCGCATAGGATGGGCAGGTTTGCCCGTATGATGAGGCTCTTAGGACTTCTATCTTAATTTCCACAATTGAAAGTGTGTGATGTGTTTGAATGAGCAACTCTGATTGCTGCTAATGCATAATGCTAAATAACATCACCAGGGACTTCCCACATGGAAAATCATCCTTACATTTCAGGGACCAGGATAGTTCTGACCCAGTAACCTAATGGTGGACCAATAACAACCTTAAAGGCAGTCCTTCCTTTGCAAGAAATCATACTTTGATCCCTTTTCTCCTCTCAAACATGAGTGCAACTACCAGATACAAAACCAGGAAACCAACACTGACAATGTAGTAGGTTCATATTGCTGCATTCCTATAGTGCTAGGGACACTTCTAAATGTTGCTGTTTGTCCTTGGGAGAAAACTGCTGATCATTATTACCTTGTTCTTGCTGTTGACATGATTGTGTGCCTTCAAGTCCTTTTTTAACTTATAGTGACCTTATAGCCTAAAGGCATCAGATCCTGTTCATTTTAGAAACAAAGTAAGGTCAGCTCTGCTTTGTATTTGGATGGGGAGCCAGTAATGGATACCAGGTATTGTATGCTGCATTTCAGAGCAACCAACTGTGAGAACTGCTTGCCTAAGTAAACTGGATGAAATTCATGGGGCCGTCATACTTTAAAAGATGACTTGAAAACACACACAAGATAATATAAATAAAGACAAAAAATATATAAAACAAGCCTATTACAGTGGGAGTTTTTTTGGTAAGATTTGTTCAGAAGGGAGGAGCCCCTAGTGGCACAGTGTGTTAAAGTGCTGAGCTGCTGAACTTGTGGACCGAAAGGTCACAGGTTCGAATCTGAAGAACGTTGTGAGCACCCACTGTTAGCCTGCCAACCTAGGAGTTCAAAAACATGCAAATGTGATTAGATCAATAGGTACCGCTCCAACGGGAAGGTAATGGCGCTCCATGCAGTCATGCTGGCCACATGACCTTGGAGGTGTCTACGGACAATGCCGGCTCTTCGGCTTAGAAATGGAGATGAGCACCTACCCCCAGAGTTGGACATGACTGGACTTAATGTTGGGGAATACCTCTTTTTTTTGTCCAGAAGGAGTTTCCCTTTGACATCATCTGAGGCTGAGAGAGTGTGACTTATGTAAGGTCACCAATGAGTTTCCATGGTTAAAGCAGGGAGGTGAACTCTGGTCTCCAGAATCATCGTCCAATGATCAAACCACTACACACTAAAATTATCTACCCAGCCAGTTTTAGTTTATTGTTACAAGTATATGCCACCATTTATGTGCATGTTGGGACATCAACAGTGGCGGCATATGGTCATTTTAAACTGTTGATATCATGATCTTATTGGATAGGCCTTTTAGATGTCATACTGGTTTTCATCTATGCCTTTTACTTTATAGATATATGCCTTTTAATTCACAGATGATGAAAGAAAAGCTAAAAAGGAGCTTGACCTACTTTCCTAGGATCATAGTACCAGAGTCTACTAGCAGCCAAGGAGAAGGTCCTTTCTGGCATTCCTATCCCACATTCCTGTGAAGTTGGTATTGCTGAAAGAAGCATCTCCCCTGAATATCTCAGATCTTGAAGATTAGAGAGGTTTCTTTAGAAACATACTTCTTTGTGCTTCAGCCATATAGGACTGTATAGTTCATAAACAGGATTTTGAATTTTGCCCAGACTTGTGTCCTCCCTGTAACCAACCTCCTTTAATAAACTGGCTGCAACTCTTTGGATGAGCTGCAATTTCTGAACACTCTTCAAAGAAAGCCCCATGTAGAGCACATTACAATAATCCAAACAGGATGTAGCTAAGGTATGCACTGCTGTGGTCAAGTGAAGCATCCCAAGGACTGGGCACAGCTGAACTGGCACTGCTGGAGGAAGCATGTGATATATTTTTATGGATGCTAGGAAGCAACCCCAATTCAAACTAAGCCCCAGAACACCATCTATCAACCACCTGCTCTGCCGGTGATCATCTGAAACTGATATGGATAATCCTTCCCATTGGAAACAATATACAGCATTATCCACATGGTTTAATTAAAAAGAAACTAGCAGGAAGTAGCCTGGTGCCAGTCTTCATATGCAAACCAGTGCAGATCATTTTTAATGTGTGAGTTAACAATAAATGTGGAGACTGAATTAAAAAATGCAATGTGACTGGGAAAGTTAATTAAAAAAAACTAAATGATTTTTCACAGACTTCTTTGATTCTACAAATCAGTTGCTCTTAGTACTTTGCTTCTAGGCTTGCCCACATTTTTAAAGGGAAAGCCATTGTTTAGAGCTCCACTGAACAATGTGATGCTTTCAGACCAAAGGGTTAACAGCCTGTTGAAAATGAAATATTTGTTTTAAGCCTGGCAGGAAACAATTTGCCTTTGGAATGTTTCAAATGACTTTCCCTCCCACTTTATCACAGGTGCTTTAAAGCCATTCCATAGCTGGTTTTCAAGCTCTGAGGCCAATGGTAATAATGGAAAACTTCTTTAATACTCTATTTATGAATAGCCTGTTTACAGTGGAGCTCTCCCTCAACAATAGTAGGGACTACAAATAGGCAAAAAAGGTCCATAAAATACTTACCAGCTCACATTTTAGACTGTACACTGCTGACATATACAAATATAGATTTCTTGGGAATCTAGGCTTTCTGTGAAAATTCCCGCACTCTGGGCACCCCTTTCTCCTATCAGGAAGCTTACCAGTTAAATCCAAAGTGGGATTCGTTCATCCGTTAGCTATTGTTGGACTACAAGTCCCAGCAGCTTTAGCTAACATGGAGCACAATCTCTGGAGCTGCTCCCCAACATTAACCAACCATATGATTTCCTAAGAAAATTTCTTTTTTAAAGACTAGGACTTTTATTAGATTTCAACCAGTCTATGTCTACTTTGAAATCTAATTGAATGAGTGAGACGACAACGATGATGTCTACTTTTCCTCGGTTTTTCCAAAAAATGTGAACACTATTGCTAGTTCAGAACAAAATCCATAACACTCATTTATCTGACATTTTTTAACAAAGCCCCTTCCTTCCTCACATGTAAATTCCATTCAGTTCTCTCAAACGTTGAAAATATGTTTTCACAGTTCTTTGATTCCCATTGATAGTCAACTAGAAGCACAAACCTTTGAACTGCTGAATTTCGGCTTGGAGAGAGTCCCAGCTTGTTGCTGTCATTATTTGTTGTCAGGTCAGCTTTGAGTTGTGGTGACCCTATGAATGAGAGACTTCTAGTGTATACTCTCCAAAGGCACAGCAGTGAAATGAAGGAGGCAGAGAAAGGAATGTGCAGTTAACAACAAGTGGGAAGAAAGTAATGAACAATTGAATAGGAATTGTCTACTAAGATAAACAACCTGCCAAGAGTTCCTCTCTGGCTGGTTTTGATGCTAGACAAAAGATTGGTTTCACACAGCTAAAGAAAGCCTTCTTTCCTCTTTGTGGGTTTAAATCCCTGACAGGTTTTATAAACACTCATCTGTAAGACCTTTTACAGCTCTCTTGCCATGACAAGGATTTGTGTGGCTTCTCTGGATTCTTTTTATTTCTGTGGAGGGAACTGTGTAAAGGAAGAGAGAGTTGGTGGTTAGAGTATAAACTCGGATACATTTGACAGACACGCACTACATAAAATATTTGGCAAACCACTGGTTTCAACAGACTGCCCTGTACCACAAGTACCATCAGCTCTATCATCAAAATGTGTGACCTATCCTAAACAGCTTATTCAGGTTCATCATTCAAGGGCAGAAAAACATCAATTTCTTCTTATTATATATTTGTATCACTGGTATATGTTTGGAGATTTTTCTCTCTCAAGCAATAATCTGTCCTGCATAATCTCTGCCTGTAACAGAGATGTTGGAGGAAATACTGATGAAATTTCAGTTTTCTGCATATCTGAAAATGTTCTTGGACCTTGGTTTCAGCGGAAAGTGTTATACTGCTTCACAATCAAAGGAACTGTACTTTATCTAAAATTTAAGGTGCATTTACACTATATAATTTCTCAGGACTATAGCCAGAAAAGGAGCCACCACTGGCACAGCATGTTAAAGTGCTGAGCTGCTGACCTTGTGGACCAAAAGGTTGCAGGTTCAAATCAGGAGAGTGGAGTGAGCACCCACTGTTAGCCCCAGCTTCTGCCAACCTAGCAGTTCAAAAACATGTAAATGTGAGTAGATCAATAGGTACCACTCCGGCGAGAAGGTAACAGTGCTCCATGCAGTCATGCCTCGGAGGTGTCTACGGACAACACCAGCTCTTTGGCTTATAAATGGAGATGAGCACCAACCCCCAGAGTCGGACACAACTGGACTGTCAGGGGAAAACCTTTACCTTACTTTTACCTATAGCCAGAAAAAATTCGTGGGGGAGGGCGTGGTTGAAACTTTATTTTAGCGAATCATGAAGAGTAGTTCCATAATGCAAAAAAAAAAAAAAATAGAAATCAGGCTCCATCGATAAACTTCAGTGGATACTCAAGACAGATAAACTTCAGTAGACACTCATGGGGATTTGGTTAATCAGTTAAAATCCATGAGTAAACCAGGTTTTTAAAAAACCTGAAACCCCCTACCCCCCACCCCCCACCCCCTTGGCTACAGCCCTGGAATTTCTGCAGTTTGACATCACTTGAACTGCCATGGCTCAATACGATAGAGTATTGGGACATGTAGCTTGGTGAAGCACCAGCACTTTTAGCAGAGAAGGCTAAGACCTTATAAAACTAAAATCCCCATTCTTCCATAGCATTGAACCATGGTAGTTAAAGTTGTGTTAATCTGTGTCAATTCTACTGTGTAGATGCCCCTTGATATGAAGCACAGAGCTCTGCCTTTCCTCACTGAGCAGCATTTCTTGTTTCCTGTTACTTGTAAAAATTACACAAGTGTAATGCAATCCCATGTTGATTTGCTTGGGAGTCATTCACACTGAGCTCAAAAGAGCTTCCTCCCAAATCAAACTATGCTGGATTTCTGTGTTGATGTCTACATTTTGTACACTACTCAGGGAAACATCAGATTGTACCAAAAAAAGTTAGTTTTTAGGATCACAGCAGTCATGAATTTCTAAGGCCCAATGCTTGTAAGTGAATGGGGACAGTGCTTGGGATGAAGGGGAGATCTGGTGGGTTTTCATTTTAATGTGAATTTTCCTGATGTCAACTTTATATTCAAAACAAATATGAGTAGCCCCTTTTACTTAAATTTAGTTTTGAGTAAAAGAAAAGGTTTGAATTTGTTTGACTTTGTTCAAAAAGTGTTCATAAATTTTGCATGAAAAAGTAAGAGTGAGAGAAGCATAGTTTTTGTTAAGACCATAATTCTATGTGGAGGAAGCTGTATGTGACTGAATCAAACCCCAGTGCAATAAAGTTACTTATTTGAAACATTTTGTGTGTATGTGTTTATATCTATTTTGGTGTAAGAGGCCAGTAGTATTCAACAGGTTCTCAAAGAGTCTGAGAACCCTCCCCCGCCCCCCAAAAAGGTCAAAACATTTAATTAGGCATAAGTATGTACTGCCTGTGTTAGAAGAAATGTATACATAAGTACCTGTGCTGCTTTTTGGGTTTTTCCCTTGCAAACTGATGCATAAGAAGAATCAAGTGGAAAATAAGAAATGAAGAAAAGCTGAAATTGATTACTACATTTGCCCATCTTTGCACCTAACCAGCAAACAGCCTGAGGGCTATTGCAGGAGACAGCTGGAGAAAATAACACTTGATGCAAATGGTATTTCATCCAAGGAGTAGCAAAATACTATATTGCACTGAAGTAGGAAACAGCAGAAATTTGACTACAACTTGTGGCATTGAACTAAATGAGTATTGGATCACAGCTTATGGGGAATTCTATGCCCTTTAGTAATTTTTTGTACTAAAGGGCATAGAATTCCCCACAAGCTTTTGAATTCTGGTACCATTTCAAAACTCTACATAAACGAGGAGGATATGGGATTGTATCACTGTTCAGTTCAAGGCCATTAATTTCCTTGAGCAAGTCACTACCTCTTAGACCTCTTCCAAACAGCTGAAAAAATCGCACATTATCTGCTTTGAACTGAAATATATGGCAGTGTGGACTCCGGGTGGTTCCAGACAGCCCCTTTAATGCGGGACTTCCCGCATCATAAAGGGGGCTGTCCAGACAATGTTTCTGGAAACTACAAATTAATTTGCCACAAACCAGGAAAGCCCTGGTTTGTGGCGAATTAATTTGATGGTGGGTTTATTCCACGCCTTCCAAGAAGGTGCAGGATAAACCCACTACTTCCATTGTAGCCCAGAAAACTGCAAGGACAACAACCCCCCCCCCAACCTCTTTAAAAAGCATCAAAAAAGTAGAATAACTTATCCAGCCGGTATTTCCCTTCTGCCGGTCCTCTCTTGATGCTTAGGAGTGACATGCCAGGAGAAGGTGAGGGGGAGGGGGAGGAAAATCGCTCCTGCCTCCCCCTCCTGGCACATAATTCCTAAGTGACAGGAGAGGGCTGGCAGAAGGAAAATGCCAGCCAGGTATGTTATTTAACTTTTTAAATGCTTTTTAAAGGGGTTTGGGGAGGGGGTTATGATGTTTGGGTGTTCTCCCAAAAGGTACCGGGAGAACATCTGGACACCCAGCCACAAAAGTGCAGGTATTTGCAGCTGGTATGCAGACTACAGTCTGCCCTGACCCAGGTTTTTTAAACCCAGTTTTTTAAACCCAGGTTGAAGCAAACTTTTCTGCGCCCTCAGATAACCCAGTTCAAAGCAGATATTGTGGGATTTTCTGCCTTGATATTCTGGGTTATATGTGGAAGGGCCCTTAATCTCTCAGGCCTGTACTATGCTCTCTCTAGAAAGGGCTTCTTAAACTTTTAAAACTTGCAACCTCTTTTCCCCCCAATAAATGTTTATGTGACCCTGCAGTATATATGTAACACCCCTAAGCAGCGTGAACACTGGAAACCAACACGGAGGCCAATAAACAATCTAATATCTTTATTAAAGCAATAAAAGTTCCAAACAAAAATAAGCAGAGTATATAGTCAAGCAGTTGACCTTTTAGAGAAGATCAAAATTAGTTCAATAAAATGAAGTTATATGTCCAGTATTAGAGTCTAAAGTCTATAATCCAAATAACCGAAACACACTCAAACTCTTTGGAAGTTTGAGTGGGGAAAGAACAAGGTTTCGCAGGAAGATTCTTGAAGTAAAGTCCAGAACAAGGATTCAAGGCTAGGCAAGGTATTTCGTGATGGATCTGGAAACACAGTCCAAACTTGGCAAGGAGTGGGACGCAACTCCCAGGCTACTCATGAGTAACCGCGCCAGTGGGCCGCTTGGAAGCTCAGGAACAAGAGACGATGTTCTTTAGTCAATAGTCACGTTGACACCGCGACAGGAAAAACTCAGCGCAGAACTTTTATTGAAGTTCAAGAGCTCCTCCCAAGCAGGTGTTTGACTCCCCAAATCTTCCCAGAGAACCGAGCTGTTTCAACATTGCACCAGAGGCCTGCCTCCCCGAAGCTTCCCAAGGGAACCGATTTAGCCACAATCGCCTCTCTCCGCTAATCTCATACTTCTGCTTAAAATCTGTCTTTGGGAGCGATCTGTTTTGAGAAAACCCCTTCTATCAAACACCAAACTTTCTGGAGAACCAGGCTCCGTTTCAAGGGCATCCCTAATTGGCTCTGGCACGAAAATGTCAACAGGAGACATCTGGAAAAGGACAGACTCTTGCTGAGATGGAAGAAAACCCAAGTCCTCTTCAGTTTGATCTATGGTGGCTGCGGGGTCATGGGCCAAAGGTGCCTGAGACATCACAATATAAGTACAGTAGAGTCTCACTTATCCAACATAAACGGGCCGGCAGAATGTTGGATAAGTGAATATGTTGGATAATAAAGAGGGATTAAGGAAAAGCCTATTAAACATCAAATTAGGTTATTGATTTTACAAATTAAGCACCCAAACATCATGTTATACAACAAATTTGACAGAAAAAGTAGTTCAATACACAGTAATGCTATGTAGTAATTACTGTATTTACGAATTTAGCACCAAAATATCACGATATATTGAAAACACTGACTACAAAAATGCGTTGGATAATCCAGAATGTTGGATAAACGAGTGTTGGATAAGTGAGACTCTACTGTATATAAAATAGGTATATAAATCAAACTTTTTTTTAATATAGTGGGCACTTGGTATCCACTCGTGTTGCCTTCATCCCCTTATATACAATGGTGCAGTGCATGTGTATATACAGCAAGTGAATAAATACAATTATATATAGGTTGGATCTTGTGATAAAAGTACTCTTCCAGGACAAAGAAACCAATAATTTGTGGGAATGTGTTCTTTGTATCTGGGATATCAATAGCTCAGTGTAATTTCTGGTAGCTATCTAGGCAGCAAAGTCACAAACCTGTGCAGCCCAAGATAATGTGGGAGGATGGAAAGAGATAGTAATCATGGACTAACTTTCTGAGATCTAGTTTTTACAGTTGAGAAGATCTGAGATATCAAAAACACTGGGGCCTTGTGATTAAGGGTGATAATGACATTTGCTACTTTCCTAAGCTTCTGTATTCTCTCAGAGTTTAGCTATAATCCTCAGAGCAGCCAAGGTGTATGTGTGGAGCTGGAAGATTTTCTCAGCCACATATTACATGCATGCCTTCCAGCTGTCCCATTTGGTAGAGACAGCTCCAATTAATCCTCTGACATCTCAGTTTTCCACACCCCAGGTTTCATCTGTGAAATGTTGGAGATTATAATATTGTGAAATATATATGTGCAAGTGTGTGAAAGAGAGAGAAATTGCAAACAAGGTCTTGTTTGGTTGTTTTCTTTACACAAAACAGAGCAAGCATGGATGCTCTGAGGCCTATTGACTGTGAGTGTATGCCCCACCAAGCCTCCATTGCTCAACCTTTTCATGATTTCCCATGGCTAGAAAACAAAATTAAACCCTGGTCATTCACTACCCCTTTTAAGGAAAATGAGTTTTCATTTTAAAGCTATCCTGGGGGGCCTTGAATATTTGGGACATCTGAAAGATTTTTTTTCCAAAGCCAGCATAAATTTTAATGATATACTTTGATATATTGCAAATGACAAATGGTAAATTCCTACAGATCAGTATTCACAGGTGCTGGTAGTACTCACAGGCTCGGATAGTCAGTGGGCATTAGTTTTTTTTCTAGTTCCCTTAGTTCTAGGTCTTTTCTTCTAATGTGCTCAGCTGTATTTTGCGATTAAGCAGCTCCAGTAAGAAAAACATGGTATGAGAAAGAGAGGACTACATTTTATTTCTGGTGGAATGTTAATTATTTCACACTCCACAAAATAGTTGGGGTTTTTTTAGAACATAATTTGTCAAAATGAAAGGCTAAAGCGCCCATAAATCAAGAATATCTGAAGTTTGCAGTTATCCTTGGTGATTTATGTTTCATCAATAACTCACTCCCACTTCAAACATTCGTTGAGAGGAACACTGTTTTGGTTCCTTTGACATTCCACGCTTCAGGATTTATGTTGCTATATGTGGTTCAGTCTTCTGTTACAAGCAATCATCTCTACATCTGAATTAGACTTGCTATTTTCTGGGTTTTTTAAAATAGTTTTTATTTTTTTAAATGCTTGTTTCAAAACATTGATACATGATTATCTCTGTTTTCTGTATGGAGTCTTGAATACTTAAATAAATAGTAAAGTGACCAATACAAATTTATCCAGATACATTTCCACACATGTTTAACTTCTGTGCACATCTGAATGTGAATATCTCCTGTTCTCATTTCATCACTTCAAATAATATTTTTGTACAAGGTCTGGTGGGCGAATGGCATAAGCATTTTGAACTGTTTTAAACTTTGTATATTGTATATTATAAATGTTTAAACTGTTTTAATGTTTTATTTTTGTACTATGGTGTATCTGCATTAATTGCCAGTTTTGTAAGCTGCCCTGAGTCCCCTCGGATAAGAAGGGCGGGTTAGAAATGATGGAAATAAATAAATAAATAAATGAAGATGTACACTGAAATAAATATCCACATCCTGATGCAACAACTCATGTGTTAATGCTATTTTAAAATCTGATTATATTTAGGCCAAAGCTGGCCAGAAAAAAACAAATCACCTTCGTGTCCTTGAGACATTATAAACAGACTGGTCTACAACTTATTGTTAGCCCCCAATAAAATAGCTCACCTGCATCAGGGGTTTTTATCAACATGTTGATTCAACAATTGATTCAGTAAATCAACTCTAGTTAGAACTAACCAATGGAATTCCAGAATCCATCTTAAATCTTCAAGGACAGTTCCATACATAGCTAATAGTTGCACAGAAGTCATGGTCATACCAGTGGATTCAAAAACCACCCCAAAAAGAAATTCTAAGCACAGCCAATAGATAACCTGACATCCAACAGTTATGTGGATCCAGGAACTTGCATCTGTTTCAGTTAATGTTATATATATATTTCTAAATGTCTTGCGATTATCTTGGCTTAATCCTGGGCAGATTTGGAAATATGTGTATGTGCCTTTCTGGTCATAACAGGTAAGTGTGAATCACACAGTGAAATGCAGGCTGAAATGACAGATGTCTAAAGAGACCAAAATGCTGTTTGAGAAACTGCTTGATGCAGGACACAGTATCAAGATGCTTTTAGGAAGCTTCTCTACAAAAATTGGGAGTTGATCTTTGGAAATGAATCCTGTTATTTTGCGTAAGTCTAAAGCAAAAGAGGATGGTGGACAGTACCACTTTCCATGGGACCATTTGAATCCTGTGATAATCAGTCGCACCATTTCCCTAGCACATTCCCTGGTGGGAACAATGGAGAGGGCCTCCTTCATGGATCCTCCCAAAGTTTGGAATTCCATCTCCAGGGGGGCTCTGATGATCTCCTTCTTCATCACCTTCTTCTGGCAATTGAAAACTTCTTTATTCTTACCAGTTCTTGGGAATGAATTGCAATAGGCTTGACATAGTCTACTATTTTCTTGATTTCTCTTATTTCAATTGACCTTTGAATGGTTTAATTCTAAAGATACATTCTAAAGTAATGAAGAGAGATTTTACAACATTTTGATCAAGACATATCTAGGCCTAAATCCAGTTTTAAGTCCAAATTTCAGAAAATCCATTAAGTCAATGGAACCTACATAAATGCCAATTCTGGTTGATTCATTGGGTTTAATCTAGCTGAAATTATGGATTTTCCATACAAGATAGGCAAATTATAACAGGATGACAGCAGCTTTGCCTAGGACTTATTGCATAATTGTGATTTGCCTGCCTGGTGTGATAACACTCTATAATTTGATTTAAACCTTACATCCCCTTCTCTGTAAGTGCTATAATCAGTGGGTTGGGTTGCCAGTTACCCCATAACCTCATACAAGTCAGTCAACAGCACTGCTTTCTTGACAAAAAGAGGAGGCCATGTCTAACCTGAACCCATTAAAATCTGTCATTCTCTACCTACAAAGGTGATTCTTTAATTACAACAGTGCAGGTGTTTCTCCCTCCCCCCTGCCCACCATCACTTCCTTGCAATGAACATACAAACTATGAAGCAGTCAAAGACTTCTGAAACCCTCTGGCTAAGTATGACATCGCTGTAAAGAAACCTCTTTTTCAAAATTTAAAGTGAGGTTTGGAGGGAGAGACAATGCTGTACTTTGGAGAAGCATTCCTGTGCCGTTCGCCAGACAATAAAAAAAAGAAAACTATAAAGCTGAAACGTGCCGTCCTTTATCCGGGCGAACTGCAAATCCCTATAAGCTGTCCTAAAAATATTGAACGACTGAGTCTGGAAAACTTAAAAAAAAAAAAAAGGATGTTTATTCATACAAGGTTGTAAACCTGGCACAGATCTTAAAGTTACAGAAAATGAAACAAATTTCTATAGGTTTTAGTTACAGAATTATCCTTGGTTCCAGAAGGCAAAGGTGATTATAAAACCACTATACCCTAATCACGCTGTCTATTTTAGAAGGAGAAACTCTTTCCTTCCCTATCTTTACAGCAAAGATTAGTTCTAGAAGCGACGGAATAATCCTGCTCCTCTAACTAGATTTCCTATTCCAGATCAGTATAATTCAATACTTATCTAATTTGGATAGGCTTAGATTGGCCTGGTTTTGAGGATGATTTGTCCCAGTTAGCTTTGCACAGCTGCAGCACGTTGGAAGACTATAGCCAAAATGAGGCTCCAAAATGGAGACTAGACCCTGGTAAAAAAGGGCGGTCCTAAGATGTTGTACTCTTTGACCAATCATTGCAAAGAAAACTGCAGCCAGCTCTTGCAGACTCCAAGCCACTTTTCCTGGGCTTTTGCAGCCAGAGGCTGAAACAAAATGTAAAGGAGGGAAACCAAACAAACGACCAATAGGTAAGGCAAACCATCGTCCTGGGGGACGGAACACTCCCCGCTTAAATTCCCAGGATGTGGGAATTTACCACCTCAAAATACAAACACATTTGCACATATGACAATACAAACACTAGAACTTTAAACATCTCCAATAAGCAACACGAGGTCACTAATTGGTCTGTCCAAAATGAACACTTTGTCTCTGTTGCAAGTCTTTAATTGAACTTTCCTGACCTTACCGTCCGGGCAAGGAAAGGTCTTTAATACAATGCCCATGGGCCACGCATGGCGGGGCAAGTCTTTGTCCTTTAACAACACAACGTTGTTAACCTCAATGTTGTCCTGTGGGCTTTGCCAGATTCTTCTAGCTTGAAGCTGGCTTAAGTACTCAGCTTTCCACCTTTTCCAAAAGTGGTTGGCCAAGGACTGCACCTGTTTCCACAGGGCACGGTGAGTTCCGTCCGGAACTGGCAACATGATGTCCTTCCATCCTGGCACCTTTTGTGTCAAAATAAGTGCAGGAGTCAGTGGTTGTAAGTTCTCAGGGTCACTGGTAAGGGGAACCAGCGGCCGGTTGTTGATAATTGCGGTAACTTCCGCCATAAGTGTCACCAAAACATCATGCGTCAATGACCTATGACTCAAAAACATGGCATTAAGGATTTTGCGACTAATACCAATCATCCTCTCCCAAACACCACCCATATGGGAGGCGTGGGGAACATTGAAAGTCCACATAATTTGTTCAGTATTCGTAAAGTTCTGAACCTTTGGGTCTCTCCCAAACCTAGACACACAATTGAGTTCTTTGGTCGCACCTACAAAATTGGTGCCACAGTCCGACCGAATTGACTTAATTGGCCCTCTGAGGGCTATGAACCTTTTCAATGCGTTTAAAAATGATGAAGTGTCCATTCCTTCTATGACTTCTATATGGACAGCTCGTATTACTAAACAAGTAAACAAAACTGCCCACCTCTTGTTATTTACAACACCACCCCTGGTTTTTCTGGTAACAATTTCCCAAGGACCAAACACATCGATTCCCACATGGGAAAAGGGTGGGTCTGTCAAAGTCCTATCCTGAGGTAGTTCTGCCATTAACTGACTTTGACAGTTTCGCCTAAGGCGCCTGCATTTAACACATTTGAAAATACAACTGTTGACCAACCTTTTGGCATTAACTACCCACAGACCTTCATTTCTAAGGGCTGCCTCAGTTAGAGTTCTACCCTGATGATGGATCCTTTCATGGTGATGCCGAACGAGCAGCAATGCAGTGTGACTATTAGGGGGTATGATGATGGGGTTTTTAATGCACACCTTGAGTTTAGCCTTGGCTAACCTTCCTCCAACTCTCAAAATACCCTCCTTGTCTAGAAATGGGTTTAACTCATTTAGAAGACTTTGATTAGGGATGTTGAGCCCTTGCTCTAGCCTAGCTATTTCCTGCTTGAAAACAGATCTCTGCACTGACTTGAATATGACGCTCTTAGCCTTTATCATATCCTGGACCTGTAAAGGCTCACTATCTTTGCAAGCTAAACGATGTATAAGCCTAGCAACTGCTCTAAGAAGACTGTGCCACTCCGAAAAACGTTCAAAATGGTGTGGTTCCAGGCAAGATCTTTGGCCCATCTTGATTTCTGTGGTCATCTTGCAAACTTTCACCTCTGGAACGGACTCGGGCAATTCTGTATTTTCGGTGGGAGAAAAGGCTGATGGAAAATTGACTTCGGTCAAGCATCTGGGGCCTGTCAGCCAACTTGAACTTAACACTCGTTGAGCTGAAGCTCCTCTGGAAGCGATGTCAGCTGGGTTGTCGCTGGTGGCGACATGGTGCCACTGGCTAGGCGTAGAACTGGATAGAATGTTGTTGATTCTATTAGCCACATACACCTTAAATTTCTTGGTCATGTTGTTAATGTAACCAAGCACAATTGTACTGTCTGTGTGAAAATAAACATCCTGGAACAAGTTTCCTATCTCTTGCTGTATGATGCGCCATAGCTGTACTGCAAGCACTGCTGCACACAGTTCCAGCCGGGGTATAGAGGTTCCCATAGGAGCTATTTTAGCCTTTGCCATGATGAATCCTGCGTGACAAAAATCTCTGTCCTTTTGTCGCATGTATGCCACAGCTGCTATAGCTCGCTCAGATGCGTCACAGAAGATGTGAAGTTCTGTGGTGGGTTCTATCATTACCTTGCAGGGCACAAATTTTCGGGGAACTGTGATGGTTTCCAGGCCTTCAGCTTGGGCAGTCCAGTTTGACCAAGCTGTTTTTATTGATTGAGACAGCTCTTGGTCCCATCCTATTTTTTCTTGGATCACCTGTCTGAACAGAAGTTTAGCAGTGATCAGGACAGGAGCAGCTATGCCTAAGGGATCAAATATCCCATTGATGGCGGAAAGCATCTGTCTCTTAGTGTTCACAAACTGAAATTTAGATGCTCTTAACGAAAGATGGTCCGATTTTACATCCCAGAGAAGTCCTAAACTAGACTGGGAGCTTAACCCTTTGAATAACTCATGAACATTGCTTTCCGCTAAGTCTTCGGAGGGAAAGGCTTGCAAGATTTGTCTGCTGTTGGATAATAGTTTGTGCAGGCGAATGTTGGCACCTTTTAACAAAGCCTGCAGCTCGTGCACTATTTGGATGGCTTGATGAACGGAGTCAAATGAAACCAGAAGATCATCCACGTAGAAGTTGTGGTTAACTATGCTGGCGACTTCTGGATTGAACTGGTGCCCAAACTCATCTGCGGTTCTTTTGAGGCAGTAGTTCGCAACGGCTGGAGACGGGGTATTTCCAAAGACATGTACGCGCATCTGAAAAACCCGAACGTCACACAAATTTTGAGTGTCCGCGTACCACAAGAACTTGAGGTACCTGCGATGATCAGGACGAACTAAAAAGGCGTAAAACATCTTGTGGATGTCTGCAATAACAGCAAACTCTTTCTCTCTAAATCTCAAGATGACTCCGAGCAAACTGTTTAAAAGATCTGGTCCCTTTAGCAAAACATTATTAAGAGAAATGCCTTGGCATGTGGCACTGGCATCGAATACAATTCGGATTCTTGTTAGGCTTTTGGGGATGCGTGACTTTATGGAAAGGCAGGAACCAATTTTCTTCATTGACCTCACTTTGATCAGAGACCTCGGCGTAGTTACTTTGGAACATGTCTTCCATAAAGCCAACGATTTGCTCTTTTACCTTGGGGTCTTTCTGCATCTTCTTCTTCAGTGACCAGAGTCTATTTTCTGCCACATGCCTGTTGTTTGGCAAAGTGGGTTTTTCTGCTTTAAAAGGCAGAGGGGCTATCCAATTTCCCTCTGGACTCCGGGAAACTTGAGAGTTCATGATCTCTAAAAACCTCTGTTCATCTTTGGAAAGCGTTGTAGTTTCATCCCTTTCGGAGACTTCAAAGATGGAAGAATACTCTGGTGTTATCCCCTGACAATAGACCGAGATATGACTCAAACAGCTATGCATTAGTGTGGGGCGACTGCCTTGAAGCACGTGCGCTTGATGAGTGCCCACCGACGATGGAGGGTGCATCCTATTTATGCACACTGGGCCTGTAACTGTCCAGCCTAGTGGTAGCAGCTGAGCAATGGGCGCCCCTGGAGGTCCCTTAACTTGGTCGTTCACATAGAACAAGTTCGGACAGTCCGCACCAAGCAGAAGGGCAATGTCCACATCTGGACGGAAAGCAGGTAAGGCGTTCTTCAGCCTTCGCAAGTGAGGATGGGCTTCCACGACTTCTCTGGTGACAATCTGCCTTTTGTTCCGGGGAATAGAGGAACACTCAATGAGGTCTGGTAACTCGAACAGTCTCTTCTGGTCACAAGAGGAGACAACAAAGCCGGATGCTATGCGACCCTGCAACTTCTTCTTCCCTACACAGGTGGACATGGTGTAGTCGACCGTCTGGGTTTTTATGTCAAACAGTTGGAAAAACTCTGGAGTCGCCAGGGAGGCGTCGCTTTGTGAATCCAAAGCCACGTAAAGTCTCTTTTTAAGCCAAGGTCTTCTGGCTGGATATACATCTGCTAGGCAGATGGGATGGCAGACTCTGAGCTGGTGCGCGTCAGAGCATAGTTTAGTGCAGGCGACCGATGGAGCATCCTCCTGCATCCGTGACGCGGCCTGCGTGTTGGTGGCTTCAGTAGATGACCCTTTTTTGGAAAACGTGTCCCCTTTGGCGTGGGAGACAGCGTCAGAGTTGTGCATCGCGGTGCAATGCTTAAGGCTGTTACACCTTGCGCATTTGACGTCCTCTTTGCAGTTGGATGCAAAGTGAAGAGTTGCTCCACAGCACCTAAAACATATGCCCAGCTTCTGAACAATCTGTTGTCTT
The DNA here is from genome assembly GCF_035594765.1 of Anolis carolinensis. NCBI lineage: Eukaryota > Metazoa > Chordata > Lepidosauria > Squamata > Anolidae > Anolis > Anolis carolinensis. The sequence goes on from NC_085841.1 coordinate 65,530,847, forward strand.
TCTTTATAAGGCTTCTTGCCAAATTCCCGGCAGTTGGCCAAACTGTGAGGCTTTTGGTGAATGGGGCAGAGCACCTCCTTCACCTCTGACTTGGATTCGTTGGCCCTGTGCTGAGTTTCAACAGCCTTAACACTAACCGGTCTTTTGGCCTCTCTGGGTGGTTTTTTCTCCACTTTAGGTGCCTTCTCTGGCTGGGTGGGGAGGCCCGTTTGTGGATCATTCCTTTCTCTGGCCACCCTGGTGATGAACTGGACCAAATGAGAAAATGGAGGGTATGCCTGGGAGTGGGCCTCCTTGTAGTTGAAGACCTCCTGTCCCCAGCGTTCTTGCAAAGTGAAGGGCAGCTTGGTCAAGATCTGCCTCTGGGACAGGTGCTGATCGAGGCACCTCAAACCGGGCAGTTCTGGATTCTCCTTGGCCGACTCTAATTCCGTAAGGAGATCGCTGAGGTCCCACAAGAATTTGAAGTCTTTGAGTTTTAAAGCTGGGAACCTTTGGAGCTTGTCCATAAGAGATGCTTCAATCTCTGTGCTGGCCCCATACCTCTGCTGCAACCTGGCCCAGGCCTTTTCCAGAGCTTTGTCAGGATCGGCTACGTGGGCTGCGTAGATCTTCTTAACTTGTGAGGATGAGGCTGGGCCCAACCATGCAGCCAGAAGAGTCAGTTCTTCCTCAGGCAATAACTTTAAGTCTCTGATTGCTCTCTGGAAGGTGGCCTTCCAGAGAAGAAATTCCTCAGGCTTGTCCGAAAACTTTTCGACACCCTTGTCCTTAAGATCTCTTCTGGGGCTTCTGATGATGGAGACAAGCTGGGACTCTGGCGTCGAAGGGAACAATTGAGGAGTTTGCTGTTGTGGAGTGGACTCCCACCGTGCACCTTGCGTCAACCTTTGGCCTCTTGGAGGGATGACATCGACCACTGACGAATCGATGGCTCCCTGTGCAGCTGTCTGTAGGGGCCAACTAGCACTCGGCCTTGAGGCCCTGATTGACTGACCTAGGGTTTTAGCAGGAGGCACAGGTAGCTCGAGCAAGGGTGAGCTCCCCGCTATGACGCTCTGCTCTGCAGGAAACTCAAAGGTGACTTTGGGGCCCTGCTCTGGGTAAGGAGAGAAGTCTTCCTGTTCCTCATCCGAAAACTGGCTGTTCATGCTGCCAAGGTGCGCAAACACTTTGGCAGAAGGATCCTGTATTGGTAACTGGCTTACATTTTCTTCTGTGAGTGGCTCAATTAGGGCTTTGGCCAAAGTCTCAGCCCTTACCCTTTTGGCTGCGGCATCCATCTTTATTCTAAGCATCTCTATACGAGCCTGTTCTATTTGCATTTCGCTTTGTCTATGGGCCTGTTCTATTTGCAGTCGTTGCTCTTCTTCTTTAAAGGGAAGGGTGAGATCAGCTGCCTTAGCATCAGCCTCCGCCCCCGCCACTTTACTCTGCAGCTCCAGACGTGCAGCCTCCTTAATGTGCAAGGCAGCTAGGGAAGAGATGGCACTCCCAGCAGCAGAAGACTTGTTAGAGTGGCTGTGTTTAGACGATGCACGCTCCCTTAGTTTAGATACCTGGCTAGAGCGGTTGGACTTAAGACTAAGTGCCACAGCAGGTGATTTTAAAAGATTGGTCTCATGGCTGCATAAGGAAGCTAGGACTGCCTTCACCCTATTTTCTTTCTCATTAGTGTCAGCTAAAACACTCACTATTTCTAACTCTGAATCCTTGGCGTTAATGCGCTCGAGGACCTGGACTATCTTAGACACCAAACCCCTCCAAAGACCGAAGGTCTCTTCAAGGTCTGTCTGTAATATGGATGGCACCCTTGTAATACCCAAGCTCTCTATTCTGCCCATTAATGTTACAATGCGCTCCCATGCCGAACCTAACCTCACATGGAGGAGCTCCTTTTCATCTATTAGATGGGCTAGCATCTTGGCTGAAGGGTGCTTTATCCTTTGGGGCCTTTCATTCCTAATTTCAGCCTCAGAAGGAGATATACCATTTGTATCATCTTGAAATTGCATAGACATTATATATTAAGTAAATTTACAACAAAGGCAAATGCAATATACTTGCAAGTAAATTTACAATAAAAGCAAATGCAATATATAATACAATGCACCGCACTTAACCATAGCAATATATATCACTAAGTAACTATACTTTACAAAGATTGTGACCTTTGGCGCCAGACTTTGGTGGGCAAGCTGCAAAATGCCAACTGACAGCAACTTGCCACTTGATACCTCCCTTGCCCGAGTGACGTAAACTGCCAAAATGGCGACTTCGCCAAATTTTCAAGCACCTCGTGCTCTGCGGCTCGAGGCCTGCCGCCGAAGGAGCACCGAGGCTGGCTTTGGAAAGGAGGAGAGAAGAGACGCCTCCTCCCCGCTGTGAAGGGAGGTCACCACCGCAGGACGATGAGACAGGTCACCGCCGCAGGTCGATGAAACAGGTCACCACCGCAGGTCAATGAGGCAGGTCACCACCGCAGGACGATGAGGCAGGTCACCACTGCCGGACGATGAGGCAGGTCACCACCGCCAGGCGACTGTCCCGGCCGAGATCCTAGCCACTGTGAAGACTCAGCCAGAACTTTCTTTCGGAGTTGCCAGGCTTATCTGGGTCCCGGCCTGGTGCTTCTGGACTCACCACCTCCGTGTGAGCCCAAAGACTACTGCTGGAGCTCCGCGGCTCGATGCCTGCCGCCGAAGGAGCTCAGGGTAGATTGCTGGGTTTTGCACAGCCGTGCAATTGCAAAAGCAGCCGCGGGGCTACTCGAGCTGAAGAGCAGGATACTGCAGAGGCTGAAGGAATGGAGCCCCACTCTCTCACTTGCCTATCGGCCTGGCAGCAAGCTTCACTGCAACAGACCAACAAAAGTCTCTATGGCCGTGCAGGCTAGCTCAAGCGGAAAAACCGCTGATCGTCCTCAAAACTGTGCCGTTCGCCAGACAATAAAAAAAAGAAAACTATAAAGCTGAAACGTGCCGTCCTTTATCCGGGCGAACTGCAAATCCCTATAAGCTGTCCTAAAAATATTGAACGACTGAGTCTGGAAAACTTAAAAAAAAAAAAAGGATGTTTATTCATACAAGGTTGTAAACCTGGCACAGATCTTAAAGTTACAGAAAATGAAACAAATTTCTATAGGTTTTAGTTACAGAATTATCCTTGGTTCCAGAAGGCAAAGGTGATTATAAAACCACTATACCCTAATCACGCTGTCTATTTTAGAAGGAGAAACTCTTTCCTTCCCTATCTTTACAGCAAAGATTAGTTCTAGAAGCGACGGAATAATCCTGCTCCTCTAACTAGATTTCCTATTCCAGATCAGTATAATTCAATACTTATCTAATTTGGATAGGCTTAGATTGGCCTGGTTTTGAGGATGATTTGTCCCAGTTAGCTTTGCACAGCTGCAGCACGTTGGAAGACTATAGCCAAAATGAGGCTCCAAAATGGAGACTAGACCCTGGTAAAAAAGGGCGGTCCTAAGATGTTGTACTCTTTGACCAATCATTGCAAAGAAAACTGCAGCCAGCTCTTGCAGACTCCAAGCCACTTTTCCTGGGCTTTTGCAGCCAGAGGCTGAAACAAAATGTAAAGGAGGGAAACCAAACAAACGACCAATAGGTAAGGCAAACCATCGTCCTGGGGGACGGAACAATTCCTTAAAGATGCAAATAAAGTAGCTGGTGTTCTTTGAGTATGTATAAAAGAAACACTGAATATTTTTATCTGTTGTATAAAACTCTTTGGAATACTTCTAGAAATTAGTGCTTGTTTTCTGTTTAACATGAAACGTTGGTCCTAATGTAGGATGACATGAGGAGATGAAATACTAATATTAAACGGAGAGTTAATTAGTTTTTTTAGCATGTCTGTGCCAAAAAGTCTCTCCCTTTTTTCACCAGCAAGCCAAACACATTATGTATTTTAAAGCCCCCCATGGAGTTCCCAGTTGAACAGAGTTTTCAATTTAGAAGGATATTTCCTTGCAGACTGCTTAAAAGTGGATTTGATAGAATTTTAAATTCATCTCCAATTAAGTGATGATATCATGGAAAGGAGCTGAATGAAAATCATTATATAACAGCAAAAAAAAATCCTGAGGTTCCAAATGAAGATAATAAATCAACAAGAAGTTGAAAACACATGAGGTGGAGATGGACCAAGAATGGTTTCACCAGGTGCTGAGCCAATGGAAAGAAATGATGTCTGGGAGTTATAAATTTTTGGCAGAGATGTCTGGGCTCTTATTGTCAAGAAGGCAGAAATGCCCACTGTTGCTCTTCAGTCTTTTGCCCCAGGTCTGATATCTTAAATAAATTCCAATAACTAAACTTTTAGTGAGCAAAGTCTCTTTTATGAATGACAAGTGTCAGTATCCCTCAGTAACAAGCTGGAAGGAGTTGACATGAGGCAATATGAAAATGCATAGACTTTGGAAGACAGAAAGACCACCACCACCTGGGCAAATGACAGACTGAATCTTGCATCTTGGGCAGTATCTTCACTTACATTGTGCCCCAGACTTGTCACAGAACCATGGTGGTGTCCATACTCACCAGGCTTAATCTCCATGGAGAAATGGTGGAAAGATTGGAAGGGAGAAGATCTCAAGGATTCTTTAAAAAAGCAGATGAAAGACTTTTCCTCCAACCTGATTGCCACCAGTCTGGCCTAAGAGGGAGAAATGCAACAGCAGGGTCTGCTGTGCTTAATCCCCTGTCACGTTTCATTTAGCTGTAAGCCTGAAGGCAAATTAATCATTTGTATGCCACTTGACATTTATACCCTGCTTTTCTGACTGAAGAGTAGGGTATAAATGATCTAAATAAACAAATCTGCAACAGTCTGTGTCCACCCTACATTCTGTGATCTGACCATCACAGTCATGTCTGCTGATGTCATTATAGAATACCTGAATGATCAACAAGAAGGAAGTAGAGTTGATGCTTGTTGATCACATAGCTAGTTGACCCATTCTGAACTCAGCAGATGCAGCCACAGTGGCCAGGTTCTCACTGGGAGGCAACAGAGATGGTGGCCTCTTCCCTACACTGATTAATGCATCGGCAGGGTGATGGTGGTAGTGTGCATGTGGAAAACGAATTGGGTCAAATGAAACCTGGCCCAGCTGCCCATATGGCTACAAATCTTGAGGACACTAGAGAGTTTCCTGAATTTTCTATAATATCCCCCTAACTTTGTTCATTGCTGTTCATTGTGTTAAGTCATTGTACTGGATATTGTTGTGCATCATGAAGACTGCTAGCTCCAGCTTCGAGGTGAGTATATTTGCTTGGAATTTTAAAAAAATTGTGTAGACTCAAACTTGCTCATATATTGATATATCATCCATGTCCATGTTTTCCTTTGCTGGATGAGAATGGTTCCATTAAAGCAGATTGCTTCCCTCAGAAGCAAAAAGCATCAGATCAAGAAATCTTAATACTTCTGCATTGCTTAGCTGATTTGTAGATTAGTTTTCCCTGAATATTTTTTGTCATCCCTCGGATATAAGCCAATCTCTTCTCCACATTATTACAGTGAACATGCTATAAATTAAAGTGAAGGCTGCACCACAAGTTCCTGTTTAAAGAAAAGATATCTTGTGTCTCACTCTTAAGAACATATTTGGCATGGGTTTTCGGGGATAAAGTAAGACTCACAAACATTGTGTACTAGGGACATAGGTGTTTGCTAGAATCAACATGTTTTCTCTCCAGCAGTGGGAGATAGCCGTGCTGTGTCAAAATGCAGAAAAAAATGCCCCCCTTTTGGAGATTTTTTGGAAATCCCAAAAAGTAAAAAATGTTTGCTGCCCTCCTTTAACACGTTAAACCAGCTATCATAAGAAATAGGCACTGCTTCACTTTGCCAACACTAGGTGTTGTCTTCTACTGACTGAAACCCTATATTACTCTTTACAGAAAAGTTAAACTATATTTTATGGGGAAAGTTGTATATATGAGCAGAGTCTGGAAGAAAGCTCAAAGGAAACAATGTGCTTCTCTTTCCCTTCCTGGCTGGCTGTTAGATATGTATATGGGGGCAGATATCACATCGTGTTGAGTATTACTGCCAAAGAGAGAACTATAATATGCCTCCCATATATGTATCTATCCAAACATAACTCCCTGGCAATTGCAGCTTGAAACAGTCTTGAAATAGGATTCTGCTGCTGACGGAGTGGTTGGGCTGAAGGGTAAACCAATGCAGCTTAGTATCAGACCACTTCATGTAGCCATATAGGCAGCCACTGAAAACAGAAAGAATTGAAGAAAGACTTCTTTGCATGCTTCAGTACTCTGAAAGTACCCAAACCCATCTGATCTTGGAAGCTAAGCAGGATCAGGCCTGGTGGTGGATGGGGGCTGCTAAGGAATATCAGGTGCTGTTGGCTACATTTAAAGCAGAGGTAATGGCAGAAATCAATGGCTCAGTCATTAGCTGATAAGAAACTCGAAGATACACATACAAGAATACACACATGATCTTTTCTTGAACAGTTTCAGGACTCATGAAGGAGCTGTTTTGAACAGAAACTTACCACCTCTTCATCCGGGGCATTTTGCCCCAGTTTGCTGCTTTGCTTCACGGCAAGGATGAGACCTGCCATGCGCCATCACACAACACATGACAGGCCCTCAAAGTTGGGGAGAAGTGCCGAAAGGCACTTACTCCACAACTGCAGGGAGGAAAGTGTATTTTGGTTAGCTCTGATTGAGCTACCTGCACTTTTCTCCCGATTTCGCTGTGTGATGGAGGAAAGGGCAGCAGGGCAACATGCATTGCCGCCCTTTCTGTTATCTTATGGGGAGAGGGAAAGGGTGCCAATGCACCCTCTCCCATCACCTCCGTGTGATGAGGGAAGAATGGGTATCACAGGGTTAGGGTTAGGGTTAGGGTTAGGGTATCATGAGTTGCCCCACATGCCTTCCCTTTAGCCGGTGACTGCTGGCGCAATGGCACAGCCCAAAAAGGTCGTGTGAAGAGGTCCATTGAAGGATGAAGAGAACATTGGTGACAATGTAATGTTCTAGGCAGCTCCAATTCTGACATTTTCCTGAACTCCCTGGCCCCATGCTCGTCTAGCTGGCCCATTAAACCTCAGAAGAATCATAGAGACCCCAGTGTGCACTTACTTAGTATACACTGAATTTTGTATTATTTCCCCACCATATCCCATCTCTTCCTGATGATTTTTGTCCTTCCATCGATCTAAGAATTCCCCTACATTTACTGATGTCATTTCATGTTAGGCCTTGGTGATCCTGTTTTGACTACATAAGGATCAACATCTGCAGAGTTGATATCTATACTTCAGTTTTATTTCTGTATACAAAATACTTTCCTGGCATTGGCCCATTTAGCCACAAAAGAACCATGTGAAGAATTGTATTGTGAAGCGATTATACATAAAGATCAGTCCAACCCAGGGGTCCCCAAACTTTTGAAGCAGAGGGCCGGTCCACAATCCTTCATACTGTTGAGGGGCCGAATTATCATTTGAAAAAAACAAAACAAATTCCTATGCATACTGCACATGTCTTATTTGTAGTGCAACAACAACAACAACAACAAAGCAATACAATATTTAAAAATGAAAACAATTTTAACCAATGGAAAGTGTGGGCCTGCTACTGGCCAATGAGATAGTCAAGTTAATTAGGATTGTGTTGTTGTGTGCCTTCAAGTCATTTCAGACTTTGGCCGAGCCTAAGTCTAAAATTAATTATTTATTTACTGCATTTATTTACTACATTTATATCCCACCCTTCTCATCCTGAAGGGGACTCAGAGCAGCTGTATGTACACACAATATATTATATTATTAACATAACACAATATTAGCATTATATATTACTATATTGAACTATTCCACTATACTATTATATAATATGTAATATATAACATATAATTAATATTATTATATGGTATTACTATTAGTATTATATTGTATAACATAATATTATTATCAATATTATATTTATATACAATATATTATATTATTAAAACTGATATAAAAATATTATATTATAAAACTGAGGGCGGGGGCCAGGTAAATGACCTTGGAGGGCCGCATACGGCCCCCGAGCCTTAGTTTGGGGACCCCTGGTCCAACCAATTCAGCTAGATTGTTGAACACCTGACATGTTAAGCTGAGTGAGAAAGAGTCTTAAGTGTTCTCAGGCTGAGTAACAACATGGCTGTAGGTCTCTTCTGCCTCAAATACTATATAATTTATGGTACCGTGCTAGTCGTCTTATAAATGGATGAAGGAAAGGAAGACTGTTTTTAAAAAAACATGTTCAGCCACACCTATTCTAGTCCTGGATATCTGGAAGTTTTTCTTAGTTTTAATATGGTTTCATCCATCTGGATCTCCCCTATTTCATGATACAACATAGAAATGGTCCCCCGTGTCTCACTCCACATCATCATTGGATGGGCTTAGATATGTAGTCCTTTTTATTATTATTACTCACACTAGGGCACAATTCTTACAGTATAGAATACACTGCAGAATTAATATGGCATGCCTCCATTTCAGCATCATCTTGAAATAAATAACACCTCAGTTATTTTGTAGTTCTCGTCTTTCTGCTTTTTTGGATTCCACACAGTTGAACACATAATAACATAGTGTCAGTCCTGAACTTTCAAATGCATTCAAGGTAAAAGTGTCCAGGGGTAAAACTTGCAAACGTTCATTTTGGGCAGTAACCCCAAATCTCTCTTGGCTGTGACGTTCTATGTGTGACACTTCTAAATTCTGCTCAAAGCGAGTTCTTACTATTTTGGATGTGAATATGAGGAAAGAATTGAGCTATTCCGAAAAATATGGTTTCCTTCCCCAGACCATTTAAAAACATAAGTGAACGCTAGCATTGAGAATAACATCTTATATATCTAATAGCTGTGCAGCTGACAAGTGTCATTCTGCTTACATTCTGTATATGGCCTTTAATGAAATAATCCATGGGAGTACTTGTAATAGGGGTATTAAGAAAACTTTTAACATTGAGTCATACAATTGATTTATACAATAAGATATGTAGGCTTCTGAATGATAAACTGTGTCTTTATGTATTAGGGCAAGAAACAGACATCTGTAGGATGTATTTTCATAACCTAGGAAACTAATTGCTTACTACATTGTCATCACAATTCTGGTAAAAAGCAGAAGTGCAGTAGTTTTTTAACAATTTATTATAGGGAAATAAAGATAAATTTTTACTAGCTGACAAACACCTATTGAAACAAGATATGAAGTCTGAGTATATAAAATAGTAAATTAAATTTGATACAGGTTATACATTATAGTTATGCAACTATTACCACCATTATACAAGACTAATATTTTAAAAGTTACATACGTATAAAGTCAAAGCTTGGCATTTAGTAGACATGACTATCACCCTTTAATACTGCATTACATTTTTGTGAATCTAGATTTACAGGCAGTCCCAGAGTTACAAATATCCAACTTATACATGACTCATAATTAAGAACAGAGGTGAAACAACAGGAAGTAAGAGAAATCTACCTCTAGGAAGGAAAATTCAGCCTTGAAAAAGTTATCATGGGGAAAAGGTGTCTCCACTGAAGTTTTATCACCAATTCATGTTTCCACAACAAGCCAAATTTTTCAAAATCCAGTTATCACAGGGTCAGAAAGTGAGCTGAAATCTTCTAAACAGGGGCACAGATAGCAAAGAAAACGACCACAAGGGCGTTACCTCTTCCCTATGCTATCCAAAGCATTATATATATATATACACACACACACACACACACACACACACACGCTGTAGTTACACTTAAAGATGTACCTATTCCAACTTATATACAAATTCAGCTTAAAAACAAACTTACAGACCCTATCTTGTTCATAACTTGGGACCTGCTTGTGTAATATTTCATTTCCTCCATTGAAACAGCCACATTTTTTGAGGATGTGCTTTGGGCACAAAATATTCTGTTGTGATCCCCATCACAAAAGACTTCACTTTTTCAAGAGGGCCCTCCCAATTTTATGTCATTGAGGATGCTACATACCTCAATGGACCAAATGAACCATTTTAAGTAACCATTCTGCATTTGTGGGCAATTGTTATTCTGTTGTAATTTGGAAATAACAGTGATGTCACTAAAGTATTTGTTGCCTCTTTCATGTAGCAAATTATCACACAACAAAGATAATGATAGCACAATGATTTCACTTTAGTCAGTACTGCTGCATCCTATGGAATTCTGGTATATATTTTAATTGTATATTATATATTACATGTAATATTACTAATAATATTGCAGTATAGTCATATAGCCTATTCTTGTAAGCCGCCCCGAGCCCTAGGGGAGTGGCGGCATATAAGTTTGAAAAATAAATAAATAAATAAATAAATAAATAAATATAGTAATATATAATGCTTATACTGTGCTATGCTAATAATATAATATATTGTATGTACATATAACTTGTAAGCCACCCTGAGTCCCCTTCGGGGTGAGAAGGGCAAGATATAAATGTCGTAAATAAATAAATATAAATAAATTTGTGATTTGGTGAAGCATTAGAGCCTCTGTCTGAGAAATCTAAATGCTCCTCTCTAGCTTGCAAACCTCAAAATTCCATGGGATAAAACTATGGCAGTTAACGGAATAGTTGTGTTTTACGGCCAGCCCTCTGCATTCACACATGACCTCAAGGAAGTGGAAGAAGTTTTGTGAAAAAGTCCTTAACAACCACACAGTTTCCAAAAATTAATTGGCCCTCTATATTTGGGGATTTGACATCTGCGGATTGTATTATTTATGTCTTTGACTAATATCTCCGGAAATCATTAGATCCTCCAAGGTGACTCTATAATTAACTTCCATCAGAAGTTGAACATATAGTCATGCTGGAAGATGTAAAGATTCAAAAAGAAATGTTCTCTTGGGTTTTAAAAAAAATAAAATTGTATTCATATTTTCTATCATTTTCCAAAGGTCCTTCAACCCTAAGTATAGTGAATGTGGGGGTTCCACTAGCAGTTCAGTGCCATTTCTGCATAATATTTGCATGGGGGTTTCTGAACATAAGATAACATTTCCTTCAAAAGACATGTGCTGTATTTTTTTTAAAAAATCTGTTTTTACAGAGAATATATAGTTTATTGAACTGAAAAATGCTGTAGTCTGTGCAAAACATGTACAAAAAACAGCATTTCTTGAACTTTGACAAACATATTTTTATCACATTTCATGTCTCTTTGAATGTTTTCTATCCCTACTTATAAAACAATTAATAAGGAAGCATAGAGACATCTTGTCTCTTTAAAATTTCAGTGTGATATTGCAGAGTTTTTCTGCACATGCTCCAATTGCAGAGGACTAATAAAATTTCAAAAAAGGAGCAACAGCCAAAACCAAGGCATAATTCACGGCAGGGAAAGACACAAAAAGACATGGTTGCATTTTCATGCTCAATAGATTATCTTTTTTTTCTTTTTGAATACCAGTTATTTTAAAAAGAAAATAAATTGCAAATTTTCTAAGAAATCAAGTCAGTGTTCGGGTTGGAAGAAGATTATTACCATCAGGTTTGGAAAGAATGGATGGATGAGTTTCAATCAGCAGTCAAAGAAACCTCGGATGTGTTATTTCTAATAGATCTAGCATCTACAATAAGGAGTTTTTTTATGTTTACATTTCCCAGAGTTTGGGGCAGTTGCTACACAGGGAGCCAGTGTATTGCATTGGGCTATGACTCTGGAGAACAGCCACAGAGAACAGCCTGCTCAGCTATGGAAACCCAGTGAGTGACCAAGGGAGAGTTACACTATCAGCCCCCATCCCCCCCCCCCCAAAAAAAAACCATGATAAAGTCATCTTAAGGTTGCCAGAACACACAAATGACTTGAAAGCACGGTAGCAAAATGCTGCCAATGCAGCATTCAAGGAGGAAGGCACAAATTATGTTTAATCTGAGCTGGAGAAAAAAGGAAATGCGTCTTATGGCATTTTGCAGGGGCTGGGGATACATCCATTTTTGTGACACTCAATTCTAGAATTCCAGATGGGTAGAACAAAACATGTCACTAAACTGGAACATATATATCAGAAGAGATCAGCAAACACATCAGTATCATGCTGCTGATTTCTTCTAATTCCCCAATCCCTAAAGAAAGGAGCACATCCAAATTATGGCGCCAGCTCATGACACTGGAAAGTATACATATTCCTATTATTTGGGCAGAAGGACATATATCTTATTCTTTCCCAACTGGTTAGTATCTTCCTTCTCATCAGAGTTTTGACAGGACAGGAATGATATGGACATTGTCTTTGCCCTCATGATCCAGTGTTCAGAAACTCCTCTATAGTTTTGTAGCACATTAGGGAAATTGACTTCACATGAGGCTGACTGGTATGAGTAAAGTGGTGGACTATGGGCCCATCTACAATGACTGCTTAGCATAGTTAGTAAGTTAGCTCCGTGGTGGCTAAACCACACATGGAATTGATCTGGGTTAACAAAGACCAAAGCTACTTATTGCAGCCATGAACCACATTACCCAAGGTCACAGGTTGCTCTGAATTCACCCCCAAAATCCAGAGCAAACTGTAATTTTAAGCCCATGTAAACAATTGGGCTGATTCTGATATGGAACTGGCTGCAACTGTTTACACAGCCATCCCCATTTCCCTGGGCTCAGGCTATATAGGTTAGGCATGGGCAAATTTTGGCCCTCCAGGTGTTGGACTTCAATTCCCACAGTTCTTAACAGCCAGTAAGCTGGCTGAGATTTTTGGGAGTTGAATTCCGAGACACCTGGAGGGCCGAAGTTTGCCCATGCCTGCATTATATATCTGTGGGAAGTCCAGGGTGAGGGAAGAACTCTTGCCAGTGTAAATGTTCCAGTTAATCACCTTAATTTGCATTGAATGGCTACTAGCTACTTTCTGCCTGGGAGCATTCTTTGTTAACTGCCCCTAGTTCCCATATCTCAGAGTGTTGCATCTTATTTACTGTTATGATTTTTGAGTTTTTAATACTGGTAGCCAGATTTTGTTCATTTTCATGGTTTCCTCCTTTCTGTTGAAGTTGTCCACATGTTTGTGAATTTCAACGGCTTCTCTGTGTAGTCTGACATGATAGTTGTTGGAGTGGTCCAGCATTTCTGTGTTCTCAAATAATATACTGTGTCCAGGTTGGTTCATCAGGTGCTCTGCTATGGCTGATTTCTCTGGTTGAGTTAGTCTGCAGTGCATTTCATGTTCTTTGACTCATGTTTGGGCGCTGCGTTTGGTGGTCCCTATGTATACTTGTCCACAGCTGCATGGTATCCGGTAGACTCCTGCAGGGGAGAGAGGATCCCTCTTGTCTTTCGCTGACCATAGTATTTGTTGGATTTTATTTGTGGATCTATAGATGGTTTTTAGGTTGTGCTTCTTCATCAGTTTGCCTATGCAGTCAGTGGTTCCCTTGATATATGGTAAGAACACCTTTCCTCTGGGTGGATCTTTGTCTTGACTCTCATGGCTTGTTCTTGGCCTTGCAGCTCTTCTGATGTCTGTGGTGGAGTATCCATTGGCATGTAGAACCCAGTTTAGGTGGTTTAGTTCACCTTGGAGGAGGTGAGGTTCACAGATTCTTTGTGCACGGTCTGTCAGGGCTTTGATTGTGCTTCTTTTTTGACTTGGGTGATGGTTGGAGTTTTTATGAAGGTATCTATCTGTGTGTGTAGTTTTTCTGTAAACTGTGTGGCCCAATTGTTGATTGGGTTTGCAGATGACCAGAACATCTAGAAATGGCAGTTTTCCTTCCTTTTCCTTTTCCATGGTGAAGTGGACTTTATTTTAACTTTTCTAGTAATTAACAGCATTTCCTTCTCTCCATCCTTTTTAATGACTGCATAAGTTGTTTAAAAGCACTCTGACAGTGAGAACTGTTCAACAATAAAAGCAGGTAAGGGTGGATGGTCAAGTAAATTTATAGATTTAATTGTGACTCTTGGCATCACAATTCAAGAAGAATATTGACAAATTGAGAAGGGCAACAAAAATGGTAAAAGGTCTGGAAACCATGCTCTATGAGGAATGGATTAGAGAGGTGATTATGTTTAGCCTGGAGAAGAAAAAATTAAGAAGTGACATGACAACTACATTTAAATACCATATTTGAAAGGGTATCATATTGAAGATGTTGCCCACTTGTTTTCTGATGCTCCAGAGGCCAGGACATTGAGTAATGGATTCAAACTACAGGAAAAGAGATTCTACCTAAACTATAGAAGAATTTACTGAAAGCAAGAGCTGTTTAAACACCAAAATATGCTGCCTTGGAATGTTTGCCTTCATCTGAAGCTGAGAAAATGTAACCTGTTCAAGGTCACCTAGTGGCCTCCATGGTTGAGTAAGGATTCAAACCCTGTTCTCTAGAATCAGAGTCCAATTTTCCAACTACTACACTATAATAGCTGTGTTCATTCTTGATACCTAATAGCAATATTGCAGAGTCCAGAAATGCATACAATCTATCAGTGACAAGTCAGAGGCATCAAGAGACCTCTCTCCTTTCATGTTTTGTGCAACACTGATCTGCTTTTAACACCTCATAAATAATGAAGATCATCAACAGAACATTTTCATTGTTAGTCAAGTCAAGTAAGCCACAGTTCTGTTTACTCATGCAAGGAAATTTAAAGTACATATTGTCCAAAGACATAATTCAGTTCTCTGTCTGTTCAATTTATTTGTTTTATGCACTTCCAGCTAAATTTAAATTCTAAAAGCAGCTAGATTTTACCACTGTGTGAATTGCAACAATTCATTGTTCATGATCCATTTATCAATAAAAACATAAGCACCACATTATCAATAGATGTGGTGGGTTTAGGAAAATATGGAATCAGATCCTTGGTCTATCTTGCCCAGCATTGCTAGCTCTGACTAGGAGCCACAAGCAGGATTCTTTATGAAGCCTGCCTGGAAGTCTCCTCTCCGAGTACCAACCAAGCCCACCTTTCCTTAGCTTCTGAAAACAGACAACATTGAAAATATTCTTGGTGGTCTGGTGGTTGCGTACATCATCTTAAGAGAAGTCTGAACTAGTGAACAATCCTGGTAAAGAAGTAAATGCATTTATTATTTAGGCACATTTGTAAAATTGCAACATATAAAGTAAAAGTGTGCAAACCATAAAGTGATTATATAATAAGAATAGAAGTCACAATTCTATGATATGTGAAAAACAAATTACCATAAACAATGCTCTTATAATTGTATGGGTAAAGAAAGCTGGTATTTTTTAGATACGGACACATTTTACCTGCTATTGGGATCAGAGCCGGCCCTAGGTATTTTTCAAGTGTAGGCGTAACAGAATTGTGGCACCCCCCCCCCCCCAAACCAATCACTGAAAAATAAAAGCATTGGATAAGCGAAAATGTTTGATAATAAGGAGGGATTAAGGAAAAGCCAATTAAACATCAAATTACATTAAGATTTTATAAATTAAGCACTAAAACATCATGTTTTACAACAAATCAACAGAAAAAGCCGTTCAATGCCTTGCAGAGGCAGGCCGCAGGAGACAGGAGTTGCCTGGATGGCGCCCTCAACAAGATGGCACCACAGGCAACTGCCTAGTTGGCCTGGTGGTTGAACTGCCTCTGATTGGGATTTACCTATCTCTACTTAGGAGATAGCTAAACCATGAAAAATGAAAACATTCATGAGACTTATCCCACATTCAGATTTATAGTTCCGCCTACCCCTATAAATTTTTACTCTCAAACTGTAAAATAATCTAACATATCATTCCATTCTGATCTCTCCCAGGTTCAGTCCATGACAATTTCTCCCTGAAAATCAGCAGGAACTCACCTTTGCCCTTCACAGTAATCAAAATCTATAATGTCCAAGGCTAGGGATTACATGTCACCTAAACTGAATCTCTTTTCTCTTTGGCAGTAAAATATATTAATGATTATCAGCATTAGCATTTAAACACAACTGCAATCAAATTCAATAATCAATATCATTTAAATTAGCACTTTTTAAGCTACTTAATGGGCTGGCAGAATCAGGGAACAAGTGTGGTTTAATGGTTTAAGAACTGGACTATAATTCTTGAGATTATGTTTTGAATTTCCATTCAGCCATGAGATCTCACTGGGTGGCTATGGGCAAGTGACACTCAGTCTCAGAGGAAGACAATGGCAAACTGTCTTTGAACAAATCTTGTCAACCTTAGGGTTGTCATATGCTGTAAACAACTTGAATGCACACAACAACTGACAAAGTTCCCCTCCCCACATATTGAGGAACAACATATATTTGTACTGATGATGAACTCACTTCATGCTTTCCAGGTAACTTGCCACTGACCAGCTGCCAATAGGTCATATACTTTCACTGATCCACAGTCCAAAACTTTGAATTACCAATTTAAATTACAATTTATTGATAAGTCGTCACATGCCACCTAATGACAGGGCAGGTCTTGCATTATACACAAGTGTTCATTTATTTATTTATTTATTACATGCATTTATACCCCGCCCTTCTCCCCGAGGGGACTCAGAGCGGCTTACATTCTGCCACGAGGGCCAGCAACAAATATACTATAAAACAAAACAATTAAAACATGATAAAAAGTATACAAAAATTAAAACGCTGCAAGGCAGCGATATTGCACCATCCTCAGTCATTCAATACTGCTACAATTACAGATTTGCGACCCGATTACATCAGCCAATGAGCTTATTCGTTGAATGCCTGGGCGCAGAGCCAAGTTTTTAGTTTTCTTCTAAATCCCAGGAGGGATGGGGTTTGCCGGATATCGCTGGGGAGGGAGTTTCACAGCCGAGGAGCCACCACCGAGAAGGCCCTGTCCCTCATCCCCACCAGCCGTGCCTGCAAGGCAGGTGGGATCGAGAGCAGGGCCTCCCCGGAAGATCTTAAGGTTCTAACGGGCTCATAGGAGGAGATACGTTCGGATAGATAGGCAGGACCAGAACCGTTTAGGGCTTTGTAGGTCAAAACCAGCACTTTGAATTGGGCTTGGTAGCATATTGGTAGCCAGTGGAGCTGGCTTAGCAGGGGGTTTGTACGCTCCCTGTAAGCCGCTCCCGTTATTAACCTGGCTGCCGCCCGCTGCACCAGCTGGAGCTTCCGGGCCGTCTTCAAAGGCAGCCCCACGTAGAGTGCGTTGCAGTAATCCAGCCGGGATGTGACCAGAGCATGGACCACTGTGGCCAAGTCAGACCTCCCAAGGAACGGGCGCAGCTGGCACACGAGGCGGAGTTGTACGAAGGCTCTCCCGGCCACCGCTGAAACCTGAGGGTCCAGGCTCAGCGATGAGTCCAGGATCACCCCCAGACTGCAAACCTGCGTCTTTAGGGGGAGTGCGATCCCGTCCAACACAGGCTGTAACCCTATTCCCTGTTCAGCCTTGCGGCTAACCAGGAGGACCTCCGTCTTGTCTGGATTCAATTTCAATTTATTGGCCCCCATCCAGTCTGACACAGCGGCCAGACACCGGTTCAGGACCTGGACAGCCTCCTTAGTGACAGGTGGGAAGGAGTGACAGAGCTGGACATCATCTGCGTACAGATGACATCTTACCCCAAAACTCCGGATGATCTCTCCCAGCGGCTTCATGTAGATGTTAAACAACATGGGGGACAATATCGACCCCTGTGGGACCCCACAGGACAATGGCTGTGGAGCCGAGCAGGTGTCCCCCAGTGACACCATCTGGGATCGACCCTCCAGGAAGGACCGGAGCCACTACAGCAGGTGGTAGCAGCCTTTTGTTATGTGCCTTCCAGTAATTTCCAATTTACAGTGACCCTAAAGAAAACCATTACAGGATTTCCAGAATTTGAGTGGCCCGTGGTCACTCAGTGGATTTTCATGGTTGAGCAGACATTGAAACCAACAGATTGTATGTCCCAACTTTTAGAATAATAGAATCATAGAATTAGAAGAGACCACATGGGCCATCCAGTCCAACCCCACTGCCATGCAGGAAAAACATAATCAAAGCACTCCAACAGATGGCCATCCAGCCTCTGCTTAAAAACCTTCAGAGAAAAAGTTTCTACCACACTCTACCAAACAGTGAGATCCACTGTTGAACAGTTCTTACAGTCAAGGAATTCTTTCTTCTTGTAATTTGAAGGAAATAAGATTGTACAGGCAGTCCCCAAGTTATGAACAAAATGGGTTAGGTAGGTTTGTTCTTTAGTGATAACTCTTTCAGAAGTGAATTTTCCTTCCTAAAGGTGGATTTCTCTCACTTCCTCTTGTCCCACCCCCGTTTATAACTGTAAGTTACGTGTAAGTCAGATGTTTGTAACTTAGGGACTGCCTGTACTGAAATCAAGCTGGTCAAGTTGGACTATGCACTTATTTATTTCACTCTTCTGTCTTTTGGAGGAACATTTTTAATCATATGGCTCCACTGTGAATGAATGAGTGAGACTCAGGAATTTTTTTTAGAGAAAGATGACTTCATTATTTCATTGGATGTTCTCTGAAATACATTTTTGTGAGACTGAGATCCTTCATCTCCCCCACCCCCAGGATGTTAAAAACTATTAGATGTGTTGTTAGAAGTGACTCCACTGAATTGGTGTAGCTCTGAGATAGTTAAGATTCCGGTACCATTCACAGACTAATAAAAGGGTCAAAAGGGGAGTCTGCTTGATGATAGTAGAAAGAAATATTCCAGAAGAGGTCTCGGACAAGGCTGAGAACTAGGCAAGTTCATTCCAACACTGTCACCAACTCTTAAAGAGGTCATTAATTAAAAACCATCAAACTGTATTGAACCTTGTGGCCTAAAGATCCCATTAACTATCCAGTAATTGATTATTTAGAGGAAGGGTGTGATGTGTAACATGGGAGGGGGCAGTCCATAACAATTTTCTGCCTGAACTGAAAACACAAATGGTTCCGTTTGCTGCTGTCTTCTTTGTGAAAATATATGAAGTAGATTTATTTATAAATGCAACAGGTTTCATAATATAGTGAATAACTCTGAAATATGTGCTCTTTAATCATGGGGGGGGGGAGAGCAACCTGTATACTACAAAGCAGAGGATGAACAAATTCAGACTAAAGCAAACTAACTGATGTATGGAAGAGATACTAATAAAAAAAGATTGCAATCTATACATACTATGCAAAAATAAAGAAAAACAAACAAACAAGCAAATACTAAGTACAGGCACACTGAAGTTGCTACTTCTAATCAAACTAAATGGAAGAAAAGATTCGTAGTGGCATTTCGAACACTGTTCCTGTGTTCTTTATAATACATAATTCATTGTCTTCTGCAAGTATGCAAGGAGTTGTGTGTTGAGGCATTTGCCAGGGCCTAAGATCAGCAAAGGGGCTCTTTTATCTCTAGTTTTTCATTTGTAGCAATTGGTTTTACTTTATTATTTGCAGTATCTAACATTTAACCAAGGCCAAAGGTTGAAATAAATACATTTAGCAGAACTGATAATCACATTTTTTCCTTTCCTCTACAAGCCAAAATTATAAGAAATACTTGTGGTAATCTAGAAGGGAATTCCAGAAGAACAGAAGCTGTGCTAAGAAGCCCCTTCCTTCTCCTTGCAATGTTTATTTCCCAGCTTCTTTAGGTATGAAGGAAGATAGCATGTAAGATGGGCTGCAATTGGTATGTGCTCAGGCCAGAGATAAGCAATAAATAGGATGCCTTCAGAAACTTCTTAAACAAATAACAAATTAAACATTCAACAGAAACATAAGCAGACCAAATTCTCACAAACAGTTCTATATTATGAAAACAACACATACACACACATAAGAAAAGTCCTTGCTGTTACATTCACAGCTGCCTACATAGCACATTCCTAACCATGAAAATGTTAGAAAGCAGGGGAAGAAAGTAGGAATTTGGAGCAAGACCTGACTCTGATGGTGGTTTGACACAAACATATAAACTGTATTAACAAATAAACTGGTTCAGCTGCATAGTGCCTGCACAATTGCCCCAGGAACTGGTTCCAGGCTATAACAGTGGCCACAAATATCCAGTAGCTGCAGTCGGATAGATTCAAATGCAGGAATGGGCTTTTTCTTACCTAGTCCACCATAATGCGCTGATGTGCATCGTCATGACTATTCAGGATCAGCGCCAGACCAAGGCAAAACACTGGAAATGGAGACAAAGGCCCAGAAATTGAGCATTCCCAAAATGGTTTCCTCTCTTGGGGGAAGGGTTCATTTAACTTCCAGTCAGCTGTGTTTCCAGGTTTGTAGTGCATTAGTGGTAGCCCTATCCTGCTGAGTGCCCTGCATTTGTTCAGTTCTGGATTCCAGCCCTGCAGGATATACATGTTGGTTACAGTGGATTTTGAAGCTTGTTCCAGTATTTCTGGTACTTTTTAAAAAAATACTTTTTCTGTCTTAATGTATGCTGAAGTGCACATTGTGGGTGTACATTTTGCAGACATCCCAGCATCAAGATGCCTTCAAGATGCCTTATAGCAATGGTTTCTTAACCTGTGGGTTCCCAGGTGTTTTGGCCTACAACTCCCAGAAAATCCAGCCAGTTTACCAGCTGTTAGGAATTCTGGGAGTTGAAGGCCAAAACATCAGGGGACCCACAAGTTGAGAAATCATTGCCTTATAGTGCCTGTGCAGAAACATCTTTAGAAGACTTGTTCTGAGAACAGGCATATAGATTTCATTTAATAAGCCCTCCCACCAGCAGAACAAATAATAAAACAACCAAAACTATTTTGAAGTATTATCAATAAAATTCAATAGCTTGTATTAGTTTTACTAAAAGATTAAAGCAAATTTGCACAATTTTAAATTTACACAGTGTGTGCAGCTGATAAATCTCTTCAGCAGATCAATCTAGCAGCTGAAAAAAACAGTCCTTTGGGTGACTGAATGAATTGCTTCTAGAATGTCTAAAGCATTTTTAATGCTGAATTCAAACATTCGAAGTCAGTGGATTCTCCCATTTTGATCCCCTTGTGGAATGATTTCAGAGGCATCTCCTAATATTGTATGATCCCATCTAGTCAGGGATGCTATAGGGAGCTTTGTCATATGATCATGTCACACAGAACCAACACATTTCTTTGGGTTAGCTGACTGGGTACTGTGGGAGCAGAAGGGGCAGTGGGGAGATTGAGTACAATGGGACATTTTAACAGCTTTGCACTTTTTCACAGATGCAAATATGCACCAACAACAATGGTTGAAGTTTGTGTGTGTTTTTGCAAGAGGACATTTTCTTCAAAATTTACCCTTTCCCTTTGGATTGAGCCCTAATTATATGTTGCAAAATGTTTACATAAATACTTAACTTTTGTTTTGTGAATAACTGATACTCCCAAAACTTGCTAATTTCCTTCCCCCTCCACAGCCCTTATAGTCTCAATAATAAAATTCACTGCAAATTGGTTCAAATGTAGAGAAGTGGTACCAATATTACTTTTCTCTTTTTAAAAAATCTTTCTAGTTCTCCCACTTTCTTTTTCTATGTTACCAGATGTACGTGCATTTTATGTGGTTCTGGTCTCTCAACTGAATGCTTATTTTGGTTTCTGCATCCTAGAAATGAGCTCCCATATGTATACAAAAAGGGTTCCCCTCTTTCAGTTTTCCATTCCATGAGCACAGGACATGATAGTTCACAGGCCTAAACTGTGCAGGTTTATAACCCAATGATCAATAAGCTGTCAGAAACCTACTTCCTTCAATGGTCTGACAAAATCCACATTTGTTGATCTTTTGGGCACTGTGATGGCTCATCTGTTTACTCAGGGTTTGGCCTGCGGAGGTGGCAGTGGAGAATGTCTTGTTTATACCAGAAAGAACTGTCTGAAGTGCTGACAGAGATGAATGCATTTAGAAATGATACTCATTCATGCAGGCAAAAACACCTGCACACAGTGGGGTCCCAGTGGCATCTGACAAGGACCTATTTCTTCTCACCTTGGTGCACATTGATGATGCACATCAATGTATCTAGTTAATCTTGATTAAGCCTTAGACACATCCAAGAAAGTGGACCATTTTTTTGCCTGCTCCTATCTTATGAAATGCTTGCTGTATACCCCTTTGTGCTAAACTCAACAAAATTGTCTGTCTAGTGTTCTGTTTATGGGATGATTGTAGATGTCAAATTGTCCAAGAAAAGATATTTAGTCACCAAGACATTCCCTATACCACTACCACCTCAGAGTTGCCAGGAAAAATCCAGGAGAGGACTCATGCACCTATAACAGAAAAGAAAGTTTCAGCAAGTATTTGTCATGCAAGTAACACATGTCCTGTTTTTCACTTGGGAGCCTTACTAGTTCAATTGATTATTATCATTTCTGTATACATATATTTGTCACATGATTGTTTAGTCCATGTAAGGGTAAGTAAATTGTATGTTATAGGGTAAACCATGATTAGGATGTGGTTTGTAGTCTCATCAGGGAGGGTAGGGAAGGCAAAATGGGGGTCTCAGAGGCCAATAATTAACATGTTTCTCTCTTACTAAAACTACTAAATACCTTGAGTTAAAAAAAATAATAATAGCACTATTATCTCAGGTCACCTGGGCAACAATATGAATGCCTCAATGATACCCATCCAAATCTGCCTTTCATGTTAGATGAGTTCCAGTACTCATGAAGTTTATGGACAGAATCTCTGAAGAAATAGACTGTAGTCCAAGGAGAACTCTATTTTAACTCAGAGCAGCCATGGAAGAAATTGTGGTAGTAATTAAAGATTGATTAGCCATTCTCACCGAGGCAGATTGGTTGATCAACCCAATGCAGAGTGGCAATAGGCAGGGAAATCTCTCATTCCTCCAGATTACTATAAAGGTGTACCAGTTGGAGGGCAATGGGGGGTAGAACCAGGGAGTCTCTCTGAATGAAGGCAATGCATCCCAGGAAGAGATCATACTTCTGAATGTTATTCAAAGAGCATGCAGTTCATGCATTGTAATGTATTGATAGCATTCTGATGTGTGACTTTGCTTCTTCAGTGTATCTCTGTGTGGCACTGCTAAATAATTTCACACTATTTTCTAAAAAAGGTAAACCAGTTTTCATTTAAATTTACTAACAACAAGAACTTTCTTAAGAATAACTTTTTTAGTGAATATAGAAATTGCCAAAATCTAAAGAGCTCTTTTTATAGGAGTGATGGCTTTATTTTATTCAATATATTCTAACAAAATATAATTTCAAAGCGAGTCTATTTGCAAGTCAGAAATATTTTTTGTCTAATAGTGACATCTAGTGATTGCTTTCATAATTTAAACCCATCTACTTTCCTGAGTATAAGGTAAAGGTAAAGGTAAAGGTTTCCCCTGACGTTAAGTCCAGTCATGTCTGACTCTGGGGGTTGGTGCTCATCTCCATTTCTAAGCCGTTGTCCATAGACACCTCCAAGGTCATGTGGCCGGCATGACTGCATGGAGCACCGTTACCTTCCCACCAGAGCGGTACTTATTGATCTACTCACATTGGCATGTTTTCGAACTGCTAGGTTGGCAGGAGCTGGAGCTAACAGCGGCTGCTCCCGCCGCTCCTGGGGATTGAACCTGGGACCTTTTGGTCTCCAGCTCAGTGCTTTAACGCACTTCGCCACCGGGGCTCCCTTTCCTGAGTATAGTACAGACCATATGTTAAGGTGTTCTGTTCAGATAATTATTTTAATGAGATTGGATACACAAGATGTGTTTGTTTGTAGTCCAGAAGCCACTAATTGAAGAGTATTCTTAGGCTTCATCTTCACTGTCATATAATGAAGTATGAAATTGCATTTGTTGTTTATTCATTCAGTTGCTTCTGAATCTTCATGACCTCATGGACCAGCCCACGCCAAAGCTCTCTGTCGGCGGTGGCCACCCCCTGCTCCTTCAATGTTAAGGCAGTCACTTTAAGGAAACCATCCATCCATTTTGCTCTTGGTCAGCCCTCTTCCTTGTTCCTTCCATTTTCCCCAGCATCATTCTCTTCTACAAGCTTTCCTGACTTCTTATTATGTGGCCAAAGCCCTTCATCTTTGCCTCTAATATCCTTCCCTCCAGTGAGCAGTTGGGCATTATTTCCTGGAGTATAGACTGGTTGGATCTTCTTGCGGTCCAAGGCACTCTCAGAATTTTCCTCCTACACCACAGTTCAAAAGCGTCCATCTTCCTTCACTCAGCCTTCCTTATGGTCCAGCTCTCACATCCAAAGGTTACTACAGGGAATAGCATTGCTTTATCTATGCGGACCTTCGTTGCCAGTGTGATGTCTCTACTCTTCACTATTTTATCAGGATTTGTCATTGCTCTCCTCCCAAAAAGTATACCTATTCTGGCTGCAGTCTGCATTTGCAGCAATCTTCATGCCTAGAAATATAAAGTCTGTCACTGCTTCCACATTTTCTCCCTCAATTTGCCAGTTAACAATCAACTTGGTTGCCATAATCTTGGTTTTTTTATGTTTAACTGCAACCCAGCTTTTGCACTTTCTTCTTTCACATTGGTTATAAGGCTCCTCAGCTCCTCCTTGCTTTCAGCCATCAAAGTGGTATCATCTGCATATAAAAGGTTGTTAATATTTCTTCCAGCAATTTTAACTCCAGCCTTGGATTAATTAAGCTCCGCACATTGCATGATGTGTTTTGCATACAAGTTGAATAGGTGGGGTGAGATTAGCCCTGCCGTGAAATGGCATAGCCTCATATAATGCAGTTCAGTGTTGTTCAACTACATTTTACTAGTTTATTCTGACCACATAATGCATTCAAACTGCATTATATGGCAGTGTGGATGGAGCCTTATACAGTTTTTTCTCTCTCTAGTTCTGTCATTATCTTTAAAAGGAAATTCGTGCACAAAATATTTATGTTCTTGTGAATGTTGCCACTCTAAGGATGATGGCCTGTATTTCAAAATTTATCTTTACAGTATTCCTCATTCCCCAAATAGCCCTAGCGAATGACTTGCAGATATTTTTGTGCCCTAGACTAGTTCTACGCGGACCATATAATGCAGTTCAATGCAGTTCAAACTGTAGTAGGGTCAGTGTAGAAACAGCACTCGTCTCTGTGTATATAATCCCTGTATTTTATTTCATCCTAACCCAAACCACTTGCGCTTCATCATAGGCATCTCCTCCTGAGGCCTCAACTTTGTATATGTGTGTAGGTCATGGATGCACACAAAATGGAACATCTGCCCTCTTGTGGCTATTTAAAGGAAGTATTATAAATGTTCTGGACCTAGAAAGAGAACACATTTCAAGGAGTCAAGTGAAATACTGTTCAACTATAAAATAAAATTGAGAAAATTAATCCTCATTGTACAACAAAGTCCTAATAATTTCATTGGGAATATATGGAACTAGCCACAGGTTTATCTGCACAACAGACCTCTATCATGGCCACACAGCCCGAAAGACATACAACAACCCTGAGACCTCTATCAGTTTCATACCATTTTATCATCATGACTCTAAGGATTCCTAAAGTTTATAGATTTGTAATTTGATGAAGCACAATAATTCTCTTTACATAGATGCTAGAATTTTCTAATTGAGAATTTTAAGTACCTCACCAAACTATAAACCCCATAGTTCTGTGAAATAAAACTATGGCAGTTAAAGTGATATCAAACTGATACAACTGGAAAGTAGTTACCCCTTTAGTCTGGACCCAACTTAATGTTACTAATCCATGCTGGTGAATTGTCAGGAGTTTTACAATTTCATCAATAAAGCTAAAACCTGCCAGCTGGCTACTTTGCTAAGAAAGAGACGGAAAGGATTGATTCCATCCATTAGTGTTCTTCCTAAACAGCCAGTCTGCAGAGTTTAAACTTTTTGTATATAGATCAGGAGAGCCTGAAGACCTCATCACATTGAGGCTGGGTTTTGTCATGCATCATGGCGGATCTGGCGGGGCCCGGCATGGGGCGTGCTTCAAGTGAAGTCAAATTATCATAGGATGGACAATTTTGCCTGTCTGATGCGGTCGTATAACTCTGGAGACAGCCATAGAAACCCATTACCCAAGCCACACTCTCTCAGGCTAGATCTACACTGCCTTATATCCCAAGATCTGATCTCATGTTATCTGCTTTGAACTGGATTATATGAGTCTTCACTACCAGATAATCTGGGATAAGAAGATAATATGGGATTAGATCCTGGAATATAGGACAGTGTAGGTCTAGTCTCAGTCATTGGCCCCTTCTGCACTGCCATGGAAAATCCAGATTATCTGCTTTGAACTGGATTATATGACAGTGTAGACTCATATAATCCAGTTCAAAGCAGATAATGTAGATTATTTGCTTTGATAATCTGGATTATATGGCAGTGTAGAAGGGGTCTCAGGTTGGATCTACACTACCCTTTATCCCAGGATATGGTCCCAGATTATTCTGAGTTTGGAGTGGATTATATGAGATTATCCCAGATAATCTGGGATAAAAAGATAATCTGGGATCAGATCCTGGGATATAGGGCAGTCTGTTTGGACTCAGGGAAAGGCAAAGGTAAACTTCCTCTGAACAAATCTTGCCAAGAAAACCCCATGATAGGCTTTTTTTTAGGGTATCAAAAAATGGAAACAATGTGAAGGCAAGCACACAACAATAACAATATAGATCAAACTATTAGACCAGAAAGAGGATTTATATGTGCACGATCTATTCATGCACACATTTTTTCCCCAAACATATACCACAGAGAAGCCTACCTCAGCATTTGTGCATTTCAGTAGTAGGCTGCTGTGGCTTTAACTTCCAACATTCTTCACCAATTGTGATGTTGACCAGGGCTGATAGTAACTGTAGTCTAACTACATTAACAAGGCTATAGCTGTGTTGTCGAAGGCTTTCATGGCCGGGATCACAGGGTTGTTGTATGTTTCTAGATGTTCTGGTCATCCGCAAACCCAATCAACAATTGGGCCACACAGTTTACAGAAAACCTACACACACAGATAGATACCTTCATAAAAACTCCAACCATCACCCAAGTCAAAAAAGGAGCACAATCAAAGCCCTGACAGACCGTGCACAAAGAATCTGCGAACCTCACCTCCTCCAAGGTGAACTCAACCACCTAAACTGGGCTCTACAGGCCAATGGATACTCCACCACAGACATCAGAAGAGCTGCAAGGCCAAGAACAAGCCATGAGAGTCAAGACAAAGATCCACCCAGAGGAAAGGTGTACTTACCATACATCAAGGGAACTACTGACCGCATAGGGAAGCTGATGAAGAGGCACAACCTACAAACTATCTACAAACCCACGAAGAAAATCCAACAAATGCTACGGTCAGCGAAGGACAAGAGGGATCCTCTCTCTTCTGCAGGAGTCTACCGGATACCATGCAGCTGTGGACAAGTCTACATAGGGACAACCAAACGCAGCGCCCAAACAAGAGTCAAAGAACATGAAAGGCACTGCAGACTAATTCAACCAGAGAAATCAGCCATAGCAGAGCATTTGATGAACCAGCCTGGACACAGAATACTATTTGAGAACACAAAAATGCTGGACCATTCTAACAACTATCATGTCAGACTACACAGAGAAGCCATTGAAATCCACAAGCATGTGGACAACTTCAACAGAAAGGAAGAAACCATGAAAATGAACAAAATCTGGCTACCAGTATTACAAAACTCAAAAATCAGAACAGTAAATAAAAAGCAATACTCTGAAAACAGAGGGTTTCCAGACATGAATCAACCAAGGGCAGTTAACGACTCTAAACAAAGGATGCCCCAGAGGCAGGAAGAAGACAGCAGATAAGCTTTTCAATGCTAATTTAAGTGATTAACTACACATTCACACTGACCTCTCTCACCCTAGACTTTCCACAGATATATATTAACCTCTTTGCTTAGTTTTCTCCATACCTCACAACCTCTGAGGATGCCTGCCATAGATGTGGGCGAAACGTCAGGAGAGAATGCTTCTGGAACATGGCCACACAGCCCGAAAGACATACAACAACCCAAGGCTATAGCTGGTCCAGCCTTGGTATACTCTCCGTTTGGGTGACAACTAAAGTATGAAATGACCTTGAGTGTTTGCTCCTTCATTTTATGGACTTAGTGTTTTCACAGCAGATTTGATGCGATTATTTGCCAAAGGCTTTTAGGATGCTGCTAAGGTGTTTTTAAATATATATCTTGTATTGCTGCTGTTTTTATACCATTTCTTTTATCGGAAGGCAATGATTTGTTAGCATTTGATATATGTGAATTCTAATGAAGAGTGCTCTATAGATTTTGTATTTGAAGAGTTCAACGGAGGTCTAAGAGATAGCACATGAATAGCCCTCTACTGAAAACATGTAGCTGCAAGGGTGGTGTAATATGAACGTACTGCCCCCAAAATAAGAACTCTAGCACATTTACCTTTGATTGTCACATTTCTTGTAATGGAGAAAACAGGCATGGAGAAATGACATGTAGAGAGATTATCTTTCCCTTAACTGTTTATTATTTCTTCTTCAAACCAGCACCTGTTTATAAATCACAGATTGGAATTCCAAGAATCCTCCATCCGCTGTGGCTGTCTTAAATCATAGAGTTTAAAAAGTTGAGATGAAGCAGCTATGGAGCAGCAAAAAGACATATATCAGTGGCCTTTTTCAAAGGTATGCCTAATTTAGTTGATGTTTCTTTCTCCACTAGCCAGTGTTCACCTTTGCCAGTGTGTTGCTTGAGGCAAGTGAAAAAATGATAACTGGCAAATGAATCTTACATTTTTTAGTAGCAATTGGTCAGCATATTCCACCATGTCTGGAAGCAGAGATTTGCCTTGCTGGATACAGGGCAAGTCATCTGATACACATAATGATCTCTGTCTTCCAGCATCTAGCTGACACTTCCCTCAAATGGTAGGGTTTCCTCGTAACTCACTTTTTTGTGATCTTTTCTTCACTAGCACTTTTCCAAACTTGCATTTACTAGAGAAAACTCAGAAAAATGATTTTATTGGACTATATTACTTTGTATGACTTGTGGTTGGGAATTCCAGATATAATAGTGCTTGTCCAAATAATAATGGTAATAATGGTAATAATGATAACAACAACAACTACTCCAAGCACTGGTTACGAATTGATCAACATCATTCTTACAAGGAGCTGCGGTGGCGCAGTGGGTTAAACCCTTGTGCCTTCTGAACTGCTGACCTGAATGTTGGGTTGTAGACCTGGAGGTGTCCAGTTCGAATCTGCAAGATGGGTGAGCTCTTGTCTGTCAGCTTTAATTTGTGGGAACATGAGAGAAGCCTCCTAGTTAACACAGTTTGGCATCCCCTGGGCAAGGTCTCTGTAGACTACCAATTCTCTCACACCAGAAGTGACTTGCAGTATGTTCTCAAGTCGCTTCTGACACAATAAAAAAAATACAGTTTTTACAGGCTATCAACTTTAAGTGGCTCAATCAATGGAAATATCAAAAAGGGCTATGCTGTAAATAGCCTAGTTCAGTTTTGCAAACTCACTGCGATGGGTCCTTAGTCACATTCAATCCACCTGAAATGTGGTTTTTACATTGTCTTGCCAGCTTCCACTTTATAATCTTTATAATCTTTTCTAGTGAGCTGTGCTGCCTCATGTTGATTACTAAGTATGAAAACCTGAGGCAACTACTAATCAGTGCAACAATTCTGGCTGGGGAATTCAGCTACATCTTCTAGGAATTCAAGCCCCTAAAAGTAACTTTCCTAAGTTCCACATTACTCAGAAGTATGTTTTCTAAAATCACAGCATGGTAAAATTGCACTCAAAGGAGTTTGAGAGATGGCAATAAAGAATACAGAATGTTTTACTCTTCTCCATCAGCAATGAAATCTAGGTTGAATAAATGAGACGCATCCGGCAACCAGTTTGCATGCCAAAGCCCTGGATGGCAAGACATGTGAAACAAAGAGCAGCTGCTTGAATATGTTGATTTCTGAAACATTTGCCAAAAATAATCTGTATGGGTGGTTTGTTTTATAACAAAGAATCCTTCCTTGGGAGGTCTATTTCCACTCCAACCTCCAAAAACACCCCACAATAAAATTAGAAGAAAGGAGTGGCTTCTGACGGGGGAAATTCCCCTTCTCTGTCTATAGCTCCTATAAAGAACACAGATAGTTATGACACATTTATACCAGCCAATGTATACATGCTGCTTTTCATACCAGAAGGCCACATTTTCTTTCTACCAGCCTATTAGTCAATTGTAGTACTCTAGGCAACTGGCAACTTGGAACATTTTCTTCTGCATCAAACTGTGCCAAACTATGCTAAAATTACAGTTGGAGTGATTAGACACAATTTAGCCTGAGATTTACAGAGACCGCCACAAAATATCTTTCTTTCTTTTTTGGAAAAAAATGATGAATTTAGACTCAAAATAGCACTAGAGTAAAAGCACTGAAGAGCCTGAGCATGTCCTGAATCTTGATCAACCTGGTTGCGGTTCCTGGGAATTGAAACCACAAAAATAAATCTTGGAAATTGTTGCAAGTGTCTATTGAGTAATACCTTTAGACCATTCTAGTTCACATTCTCTTACAAATTCTCTAGACAGTAAATAGATACTTTTAGCAATGTTTGGGCAGTGTAGCCTGTAAGCACCATGACACTGTCTAGAGACTTCTAAAGATCCCAGGGCATCTCCAAATTGGTTTTGTAAAGTCACCAATAAAAATGCTCCTGGAGGTTTCTACGGGGTATTTTCCATCTACCACCTCCCATGGTCTAAAATATGTCTTTTTCTCCTTGGAAGAAAACTAGGTTAACTTTCTGGTTGAAAAATGTCTTTCCTGGACCTTACATTGCCAAAGTGAGGTGCACATATGTGCATGTGCATATACACACACAAAGCAAAATCGCCACCTACTCCACAAGACATGAGTAATTTTTTTAAAAAAATTCCAAAACGAGATAAACAAATGTAGGGGATAGGGAACATATTGAAGAATGAAAGTGGCAAAGTATCCCCAAAGCTACTTTCTCAACAGTACCATGCCAAGAAAAATGAAAGTTACTTGCTCATAGCTTGTTATGATAGGCCCCTTTCACACAGCTGAATAAAATCCCAAATTATCTGCTTTGAATTGGAATATATGGCCGTGTGGACTCAGATAACCCAGTTCAAAGCAGATACTGTGGAATATTCTGCCTTGATATTCCAGGTTATATATGGCTGTGTGGAAAGGCCCTTAGACCTGGCTCCTGCAAAGAAATTTAGGAAAACTAACAAAGAATTCACCAGTACATCAACCAACTGAGCCACAGTTTACTTCTGGACATTCAACTAAGTGAATATAAACACAGATCACAGCAAATATGTCTCAGAACTGCCATAGTCAGACCAATATAATGTATGATAATTGTTTTGGAATAAAATGCCATTTATAAACCAGTTTTATTCCATTATCTCTTATTTGCATCAAAACCTATTTTACTGGCTTATTCCACCAAATCATGAAGCAAACAACATCTGTGAATAGGTTTATTCAGATCATGTTCTCAGGTATCTTTAGATAATTGCATTTGTATGTTGTGAATTATTACTTGGGAAGTAGTATCAACAACCTGAATGAGAAAGTACATAAAAGCCAATACAATAAACAGTTTATGAAACAGTTCAGCACAAAGAACAACACTCTCAAGGAGATATGGGAAGAAGAGTTAGGCATCAAAATAAGATGAAAATGGAGATAGAAGATATTATGAATATAAAAATAGAAGTCCTAGTATTTCTTTGTTATCAAACAATTGAAAAAAGAAGAGAAAGACGTGATATCTAACTTATTAAGAGTAGTAAGGCTGCTAATATCAAGGAACTAGAAAAGCAAATAAATATTCAAATTGAGGAGTTGTATAAGGAATTATAGAAACTGGCAATAAATGATAAATTGACATGCAAGTTAAAAGTTAAAAGAAGAATATGAAAAAGTGATTCTGATGAAGTCTGGGAAAAATTTGTTGAAAGAAGATTTAAAAAGAAGGATGGAATCTTACCTCCATAAGAGGAAATGAAAGTTTGGACAGAAAATATAAAAAGAAGTGGCTCGGGGGAGGAGAGCACGGTGGTGAATGATATATAAATTTACAGTAGATATAACAACATTAATGAGAAAAAAGATTAAAGCACTTTGGATATTATATGTTTGATGTATTATAAATGTATTGATTTATTTTAGAAAATTAATTAAAAATTAAAAAGAAACAAGAGGTGAAGGTTGTCTCTTCAGGTTTTGCAGTAAATGTCATACTTTATCCGTGCTCCTAATTTAGTACCAGCTAAATGCTCTTCAAATTTTCTATCCATTTCTTTGTTCTGGGATTCTGAGAACAAAGTTTTCCAGTCACCAACGGATCCTGTAAGCATTTAAACAATAGCTATAGTGAGTGGTAAGATATATCAAAAAGTACTATAATACTGAGGTTTCTGCCTTTTCAGCATTATTGGGGGCTATATGGGCCAAAGAAAATCTCTCTATTGCTTCCTCCCCCCTCCTCCTTTTTGAAACAGAGAGTAGTCTTAACATTTATTCTTAATTTGTTCACCAGATGAGCAGAAGTGGTGGTTGGTAGTGCTCTTATAACAGTGCAGTGAATCCACTCTGTGGCCACTGATAATGCAGTGTAGAGGACACATTAGCCTGGGGCATCCAAATGATGCACCAGGCTAATGTGATTTAACCCAGTACACATTTATAATAATATTCTTATATTTATTCTTATATCCCTCCCCATCTCCCCAAAGGGACTCGGGGTGGCTCACATGGGAACCAAGCCCAGCAATACACAATAAAATACAATCACATAAATACATTTAAAACATATAAACATAAAATCATAAAACTTACAATACATTAAAACATACTCATTGTTAATCCAGGTTTATTCTGGTTTTTAAAAAAATACCTGCAAGGTATAGAGACTGGGGGGACTGTCCCTTGGGATCACCACCCGCAATCTCAGGAGGCGGTCCCACAGTCATCTTATACTCCCTGGGCTCAGGCAGCCCAGGAAGGTGTTACCTTCCCCTCCCTGTATCTCATTTCACAACCCAGAAGGCACAAACGGCCTCTTTAGCAATGCACAAGGCATCCCTTAGCTCCATGGCACTCAGAAATGAAACCATGGAGCTTTAGACCCTTTCCCTCACTGTAGTGCCATGGAGCTAAGGGAAGCCTTGTGCATTGATAAGAAGTCTGTTAATGCCATTTTGAGTGAGAAAAAGGGTGTGGGGAATGGATGGTGGCTCTGGTCATGCCCACTGATGACACAAGCTCATCTGCATCAACGGGTGTATGGCCACCCCCTGCCAATGAGTTGTGCCCCCTCCCCCTGCCGTGTGATCTCCAAATGCGACACAAACCAGAATTTTTAATGTCAGTTTATGTCACATTTTGGCCAGTGTAGAAAGTCCCTCAGTTTTAATGGCAGTCCTCAATACCTCCACAACTGTCCAACCTTTACAGGAGCTCTCCAGATGCTGAATCTATATTAAAAATAGAGTTCCTGTCTAGATAGCTCATGTACAGCTATGAAAGCACAACGATTAAAATTGAGAGCTGCCATTAAAAAGAAGGTGAATTCTTCACAATGAAATATCTGCATTATCAGATACCTTTGCATATAGAATTGATATGGGAACAAATAAGATACATTCTATTAGGCAACTATGATAAATCAAAAAATGACTCATACAAATTTACCAAAAAATCATAAATAATTTAAAAATATTTTAAAAGTTTTACAGATTTTAACTGAAGTACCATAATAGAAAACATAGTTTCATCTACTTAGTTGCACATTTGAATATACTTGGGACTTTGTGTACTAAGATCAGTGTTTTATTTTTGCCTACATTTAGAGATGTGCCTTGCTATGGCTTTGTGTATAATCCTTTTATGTTGTGGGTTATATTATAACAAAGATATATTTACACCTCAAAAAAAGATAAGGGGACTAACTAATTGTGAGATTTATGAGCTGCTAATATGTTACTGTTAAATCGCTGAGCTGCTGAATTTGCTGATCAAAAGGTCAGCAGTTCGAATCTGGGGAACGTGGTGAATTCCCGCTGTTATCCCCAGCTTCTGCCAACCTAGCAGTTCAAAAACATGCAAATGTTAGTAGATCAATAAGTACTGCTCTGGCGGGAAGGTAATGGCACTCTATGCAGTTATGCCAGCCACATGACCTTGGAGGCATCTACAGACAACACCGGCTCTTCAGCTTCAAAATATAGATGAGCACCACCCCCAGAGTCAGAGAAAACTAGACTTAATATCAAGGGGAAACCTTTACCTTTAATATGTTACTATATATAGAAATTTGATTATATAATATTTCTTAAAAGGAGTAGACTTGTCAGAACTAAAAAAAATAGAGAATGAAGGTTGTTAGTTTTGCTTTTGTATATATGTTTTGTGTATTGAATTGATTTAGTAGTTTTGTTAGTTGTTGTAGGCTAGTGTTTCATACTGTATTAATTAAAATTGATTTTTTATTTGTTTCTTTGAAGAAACATTAATAAAAGTTAATAAATACTTTTGAAGAGAAGGACGTGATGTTTATAATTATTAAACAGACTTCTCTTCTTGAGTCTTCTTTTACAAGACTATTTCCAAAAGACGTTTGGGAAGCTATTGTAATATTTCTGACTCTAAATTAATCCTGATTATTTCTTGCTGAAAGGGGGAAATGGGCAGTAGAAACAGGTTTGACTCTTGGTTTGACAACATCTTGGTGAAATCCTTCCTGGTGGCCATACTCTTATATTTGTGTTGCCATGCTATAATACATATGACTGGTGATTTAGTGAGCCTTGTCGATGAAGGGTATTGGGAAGGGATTGTGGAAAATTAAAACAGTGATCCCAAACCATTCAGATTTAAACAGATTTAAACAAAAATAAAATGGCTATTATTCACAGTCAAATTTTTAACTATTTCTGCATTAAAACTATGCAAATGCAGTTTTACCATATTTGTTTGTTCTAAGCTGTACTTCAAAGTCTAGGAAGAGAATTTGAGGTCATAAAACCACAGGTGTGTGTTGAAATATAATCATTGCTGTTGAGCATCTCTAGCATTAGGCAATCTTAGACACCAAAAACAGCCTGACAAGTGGAGAAATAAAACAGAAATAAAACAGTAACATCCATGTTATTGCCACCATCTCCACCCCATGCACTCTAAAAACTTACCTTTGCGGAAAAGAAGATCTCCAAATGCTCCAAGGGTTTCCTGTCCACTTTGTTTCATAGTTTTGAAGCTGCTCTTTTCTACAATGCTTTGAATCTCTTTTTCAGTCAGGGGAAACCCAAGAAATGTAGCTATTCTTTTCACTTCTAAGTTCGGATTCTTTATTTGTAAAAAGAGAAGATGATAAATCACATGTTAAGAATTTTACCTTGACAGTGCATGTATACAACCCAAAAACACTTCTGTTAAAGTGTACACTGCAAATGAAGATAGAAAACTCACAAATGAAGGCAGAAAAATCACAAATACACAAGTTCCGGGCTGTGGCGCAGGCTGGAGAGCAAGCCAGCTGCAACCAGCTGCAATGAATCACTCTGACCAGGAGGTCATAAGTTTGAGGCCCGCTCAGAGCCTATGTTTGTCTTGTCTTTGTTCTATGTTAAAAGGCATTGAATGTTTGCCTATATGTGTAATGGGATCCGCCCTGAGTCCCCTTCGGGGTGAGAAGGGCGGAATATAAATGCTATAAATAAATAAATAAATGAATAAAGTACCCAAGATACCATATTTCATCACACGATAGTTGATGCCACATAATAGTCGCACTGACATTTTCGAGATGGCAAAAACAGTAAAATGCACATTCCTTGCAAAATAGTCTTTCCCTTAGTTCAAGAGTGTGACTATTATGACAAGAGGGCAGGCATGCAGACAAGTGAGAGAGCAGCCATACAGCAAGGCAAGCCTCCGTAGCTCAGGAGGAAACCCACCCATCTGCCTTTTCCCTCTGAGTGCAACTACTATCTGGTAAAAATAGAATCAATTTTCATAATTTTGGAATTGAGCGTTGGGGGCTCTATAGTGATGGTTAGTATGTCTTTTCTACTTTTGAAGCCTTAAAAACATGCCTGGGCTTCAGGGCCTCCAAGAGACCATCAGTAGGCACAAATGAAGTATTCTTATAATTTCCCAGTCTTGGCCATGTCATATTTCAAAATACCACATGTTTGATCCCACCACCAGAGCAAGTCACAAATTTACACAACAGTTGAGTTTTGTTATTTTTTAAAAAAAAAAATCAAATATTTATTTAGAATAAGACAATTAAGAATAGTATCATATTTATTCAACTGTAAGACACCATTGATTGTAAGATGCATCCTAATTTCAATGGCTCCACCACCACCAACAAAAATACATAAATACACCTGCAGTTCTAAGACACACTTCATTTTAGCGATGCTTATATAGGGGGAGAAAGTGTGTTTTAGAACTGAAAAAAATACAATATGTAGCAAATACAATTCTTTGTGCAATTTTTTGTACAACCAAATTCTGCAAAAACATTGAAACCTTTTTCATCTTTGGGTTGTTGTATGTCTTTCGGGCTGTGTGGCCATGTTCCAGAAGTATTCTCTCCTGACGTTTCGCCCACATCTATGGCAGGCATCCTCAGAGGTTGTGAGGTATGGATAAACCATACCATAAACCATAGATGTGGGCGAAACGTCAGGAGAGAATACTTCTGGAACATGGCCACACAGCCTGAAAGACATACAACAACCCTGTGATCCCGGCCATGAAAGCCTTCGACAACACTTTTTCATCTTTGTTTCTGATTCAAAGAGATAGGCATAGAATTATGGGTTTGTATTCTGCATATATAAAATGGATTTTTTTAAAAAAAAACCTTGTACATTTATTATTTCTGTGGTAGTTCAGAAAGAAATTTCATTAAACAATCATACTTTGACATCAATGCTAACCTTACCTCTTTTAGCTCTTCATAACATAGGGATGTCACATTTTCATCATCAATATACTTGTCCCATTCTTTGACAAAGTCAAAGTAGGATCCCCAGCTCACTAAAGAAGAAGAAAAACACATTGAACTGTATGATACTGTCACTCTAAAACAGGGGTCCCCAAACTTTTTAAACAGGGGGCCAGTTCACGATCCTTCGGACTGTTGGCGGGCCGGACTATAGTTGGCCTCTGAGCAATAATAATAATAATTATTATTATTATTATAATTAATTATTATATTTATTAATTATTAATTATTAATTATTATAATTAATAATAATTATAATAATAATAATAATAATAATAATAATAATAATAATAATAATAATAATAATAAAGAGGGTTGGAAGAGA